>NC_140935.1:104793079-104973079 GCF_014529385.1 Adiantum capillus-veneris
TGTGCGTATAGTAAGAGAGAAAGAGAGAATTCCTATATGCTGCCTACAAAGAACGAGAGAGAGAGAGAGAGAGAGAGAGAGAGAGAGAGAGAGAGAGAGAGAGAGAGAGAGAGAGAGATGGTGACAGAGGTGTGTGAGGGTGAGAGTGTGTGTGTGTGTGTGTGTGTAAGTGTTTGTATGTGTGTATGTATGTATGGAAAGAGATATATATATATATATATATATATATATATATATATATATATATATATATATATTATGCGCTCTTGCTGACACACACACACACATACACACACGGAGAGAGAGAGAGAGAGAGAGAGATTATGTGCTCTTGCTGACACACACACACACACACAGAGGGAGAATGGTTGCCAATCGAGAGAGAGAGAGAGAGAGAGAGAGAGAGAGAGAGAGAGAGAGAGAGAGAGAGAGAGAGAGAGAGAGAGAGAGAGAGAGAGGGGGGGGGGGGGGGGGGGGGGGGGGGGGGGGGGGGGGGGGGGGGGGGGTGGCAAGCTGCAACAAAAAAAACGATTTTTTTAATTGTATTATAAAGCTCCTCCTCTTGGGGTTAGTTCCCACGGCCGAGGCTTTCGAAAGCCAATCATCAGCAGATTTGAGATCCCTGCTACTCCTTTGTCATCAATGCCGCCCATTTCCCATCCCTGCTACTCTTTCGACAGCGTCAAGGAGTTGTTTTTGACAGCCATTTGTGTCATTTTTGCCCTCGAGCATAGGTATGTCTACAAAACATATGTAAACATGTTATTTCAAATTTGCATAATTAGGTTTTTTTGTGTAAGTTAACAAGTATTTTCTATTGTGTAAAGAAGGTTTTCCATGTAAAGAGCTTTTTGTTTTTGTGAAACAGGTTATTTTGCTTTTGTATAAACCACTTTCTCATGTAAACATATTTTTGTTATGTGTAATTAGGTTTCTCTCTGTAAACAGGTTTTTGTTTCGACCTAGTTTAGTCTTTCTCTAATTCAAACCTACTCTAGTTATTTCATGAAATGAAAACAAACAAAACAAAATAATGGCCTACATATGTATTGTTGTTGGTGTGAGAGAAGTTGAGGAAGGGGATGTTGTTGTAGTAAGAGGTGGTATAAGAGAGGTCGAGCAAGGAGGGGATGTAGAAGTAAGGTATGACAGATAGGTGATGTCATGGGAGGACAGATACGCGACCAAAAACCTATCAATCGACATGCAAAATGAATGGAAAGAAAAACCTCATCATCAAAATACTTATTCTATGTATACCCATGGGAGCACATGGTATGACATGGGTCATTCGGTGGCATAGGTCCTTATGTAGAGTGTCTTTGTTAATAATAAGTTACATCCTTAAAATGCACCTTGGTGACCTTGTGGACTTAGATTCACTTAAAGTGCACCTTGACAACCCTATGGCCTTAGGGCTATTGGGATTATAATTTAAAAAAAGAGCACTTTTTGGCCTTAGGGCCACAAGGTTTCCAATTAACAAAAAAAGCACCATGCGGCCTTAGAGCCATAGGCTTTATAGGTAACAAACAGAGTACACTCTAGCCTTTGGGCCATAGGGGTTTCTATCTAACAAAAAGAGTAACGTGTGGCCTTAGGGCCATAGGGTTTCTTGATAGAAAAAAGAACATCTTGTGGCCTTAGGGCTATAGGTTTCTAGCCAACAAAAACAACACCCTATGGCCGTAGGGCATAGGGTTTCTAGCTAACAAAAACAACACCCTCTGGCCTTAGGGCCATAGGGTTTTTAGCTAGAAAAAACAGCACCTTAGGGCCATAGGGTTTCTATCTTGTAAGGCTTCAAAAACTTTGAAATTCAAATTTATGTCGTTTACTCAAAGTTTTAGAGTTTAGTTCTTATCTCTTTCTTTCTCTCTCTACCACACACACACATGTGCACTCTCTATCTTTGTTTGTGTATGCACTCCATCTCCACTCTCTCTCTCTGCCATCGTTGTCGCTCTCTCTCCCACTTGTTGCCGCCGGTCACTCAACCTACACACTACCTCTCTTTCCCTTGCACACTCCCTCTTAGCCACCACTCTCTTTTGGCTTGCACACTCCCTCTGAGCTGCCACCCTTTCTTGGCATGCACACTTATCTCCGTTGTCACCTACTGTCTGTCCTCTGCACACTCCCTCGCTATCGCCTGCCCCTCTTCCTCTTCGCAAATTTGAGGTATGCGATGCTTCTTTGTTGTTGGTGTTGCCCCTTCCCCATCTGTTCTACTCTTTCAAAAACATCAAGGCACTGTTTTCATTGCCATTTGTGTCATTTTTGCCCTCAAGTGTAGCTATGTTTTCAAACATATGTAATAAGATTATTTCAAATTTGTGTAATTAGATTTATTGTGTAAGTAAAGAGGTTTTTTGCTTTTGGGTAAAGAAGGTTTTCTATGTAAATAGGTTCTTGTTTCTATGTAAAGAGGTTTTTGCTTTTGTGTAAAGAAGGTTTTCTATGTAAATAGGTTCTTGTTTCTGTGTAAACAGGTTTTTGCCTTTTTGTAAACAATTGTCTCATGTATAAAGGTTTTTGTTTATGTGTAAATAGGTTTCCGTGGGTAAACTGGTTTTTTTTCAATCTAGTTTAGTCTTTCTCTAATTTAAATATACTCTAGTTATTCCATGAAATGAAAACAAACAAAATCAAATAAAGGCCTACCTATGTATTGTTGTCGGTGTGAAAGAAGTTGAGGGAGGGGATATCATTGTAGGAAGAGGTGGTATGAGAGAGGTCGAGCAAGAGGGCGATGTAGCAGTAAGGTATGACATTGTAGGCGATGTCATGGGAGGAAAGATATGCGACCAAAGAGCTCTCAAACCGCATGAAAAATGAAAGGAAAGAGAAATCTCATCATCAAAATACATTTTATATGTATACCCATGGAAGCGTAGGGTATGACATGGGTCGTTGGGTGGCATAGGTCCTTATGTAGAGCGTGTTTGTTGATAATAAGTTATACCCTTCAAATCCACCTTGATGACCCTATGGCCTTAGCTTCACTTAAAGCGCGCCCCGACGACCCTATGGCCATATGGCCATTAGGATTCTAAATAAGAAAAAAAACACCATGTGGCCCTAAGGCCACATGGTTTCCAACTAACAAAAAGAGCACCTTGTGGCCTTAGGGTCATAGGGTTTATAGCTAACAAACAGATCACCTTGTGGCCTTAGGGCCACATGGTTTCTAGCTAACAAAAAGAATAGTGTGTGGCATTAGGACCACTGGGTTTCTAGCTAACAAACTGAGCACCATCTGGTTCCCTCCAGCTATTTATTTATTTTATTAAGGATCGTGTGGCTTTAGGGTCATAGGGTTTCTAGCTAACAAAAATAGCACCGTGTGGCCTTCGGGCCACAAGGTTTCTAGCTAACAAAAAGAGCACTCTGTGGCGGTTAGGGGCTCACAACCCTAACATGTATTAAGTGCAAGAAACATGCAGTATAAAGGAAAATGACTACAGGAGACTGCACATTACACCATGAAAACTGCAAACTGTGTTAACACAAGAGACCATGGCTACTCAAGAGAAAGTATTGCGCTACCCTGTATTTATCATCAACGTCCAGTACATTCCCAAAAACAGTAGTACAACTGCAGGAAGACTGCAAATTGCAAATTTCCTATTGGTTACATTTCCAAAAACTACCTTACACCATAAGACATTTCGAGTATTCAAAACTACCTAAGCATTAGGCACTTGTGTAAACATGCCCTTAAGGTTTTAAAGCTAAGACCTTAGTTAAAAGTCCAAAAAAAGTATCCTGACACATCAGGACCCAACACTTGGCACATCTAGTGGGCAATGTTTCTCAAACATTGTGAGGACCCATAGTTCCTTGATTAAAATCAACCTGATCTTCAGGTTCAGCCTACTGCTCCTTTGCATCTTCATCCTGGTTAGTAGTTGTGTTGTCCTGTCCATTAATTCTTGCATCCACCTCATCTTTAGGTGCTTTCATTGGAACCTCAACATCTTCTCCAATGAGTATCTCATCCACAATAAACAATATTGTATCTTTAAATTGTTGTTGTCCACCTGCAACATCTGCTTCTTCATCTGCAACTGCAATTGGAATTGTGACTGCATCTGCTGTTAACTATTCTTGAACTTTAGTTTCAGTTTTATCCAACATTACAACATTATTCTGAGTATGCAGTTGTTCAGGTTGATGATGTTTCTACTGCTCCAACTGCTTTTGCAATTCCTCATATTGTTGTTTCAATTCATCGTACTGCTTTTGCAATAACACATTCTCTTCCTTTGCTTCTTCCTCTGCATCAATACTTCTTTCCATTTCAACTGCAACCTCATCCATTGTATATTCTCCAATGTTCTTAACCAACACTTCCTCGACAGTGTTCAAGAATTCCTCCCCAACATGAAAATGCTCTCCCTTAGTTTAGGTCTTATATGTTTCTTCCTCTCTCCAACACACACACATACACACATGTACTCTTTGTCTCTGTCTATGTCTCCTTACATGCACCCTATAGCCACTATCTCTCAGTCCTCGTCCTCGTCGTTGTCGCCGCGCTTTCTCCCATTAATTTTTTTTTTCTGAAATCGTTTTGCAATTTTGGAGACTATGAGACAGGTCTCGTCGTGTGAAACTACTTGAGTGTCTCATAAACTCAACTTGAAATACAAATTTATGTCTTTTTTTTTTTGAATTTAGGTCATATCTCTATCTTTCTCTCTCTACCCCACACACACACACACTCTCCATCTTTGTCTATGTCTTGTTACATGCACTCCATTACCACACTCTCTCTGACGCCGCCTCCTTAGGCCTCTCTCCCACTAACTATTTTTAATCTTAAACACGATTTCAGAGGCGATGAGATAGGTCTCTTCGTGTGAAACCACTTGAGAGGCTCAGAAACTCAATTTGAAATTCAAATTTATGTTCTTTCAATTAAAGTTTTAGAGTTTAGGTCTTATCTCTTTTTTTCTCTGTCTACCACACGCACAAACACACACACACACTCTTGGTCTCAGTATGTATCTTGTAACCTGTACTCCATCGCCACTTTCTCTCTGCTGTCATCATTGTCATCCACCGCTGTGGTCTTTTCCACCTTTTTTTTTTTGAAATCGTCTCGCGATTTCAGAGGTGATGAGATAGGTCTCGCTGAGTGAAACCGCTTTAGTGCCTCAAAAACTCATTTTGAAATTCAAATTTATGTTCTTTTAATTAAAGTTTTAGAGTTTAGGTCTTGTCTCTTTCTTTCTCTCTCTCTCTCTCTCTCTCTCTCTCTCTCTCTCTCACACACACACACACACACACACACACACACACACACACACGCGCGCGCGCACGCTCTCTGTCTCTATCAGTGTCTTGTCACCTACAATCCATCGCCACTCTCTCTCTACCGTCGTCGTTGCCGTCGTCGCCGTGCTCTCTTCTAATAATTTTTTTTCCCTGAATAGTCTCACGATTTCAAAGATGATGAGACAGATGTCGTCATGTGAAACTGCTTGAGCACCTCTAAAATTCAATTAAAGTTTAAAAGTTCACGTCTTATCTCTTTGTTTCTCTCTCTAGGTCTCACCGTGTGAAATTGCTTGAGCGCCTCAGGAACTCAATTTGAAAATCAATTTTTTTGAAATTCAAATTAAAGTTTTAGAGTTTAGGTCCTATCTCTTTCTCTCTCTGTACAGCACACACACACACACACACACATGCTCTCTCTCTCTCTCTCTCTCTCTCTCTCTCTCTCTCTCTCTCTCTCTCTCTCTCTCTCTCTCTCTCTCTCTCTCTCTCTCTCTCTCTCTCTCTCTCTTTACCTGCACTCCGTTGCCACTTTCTCTTTGCCGCCACCGCCACTGCGCTCGCTCTCACTAATTTTTTTTCATCCAAAATCGTCTCGCTGCGCTTGCTAGAAGATAGGTCTCGGTGTGTGAAACCACTTGAGCACCTCAGAAACTCAATTTAAAATTCAAATTTTGAATTCAAATTTATGTTCTTTTAATTAAATTTTGAGGGTGTAGATCTTATCTCTCTCTCTCTCTCTCTCTCTCTCTCTCTCTCTCTCTCTCTCTCTCTGTCTCTCTGGATGGGTGTCTAACCTCACTATCCTATCTTATTGTAGTTTTAGCTAGAACCACGATTAAATTGTCAATCCATGGGACGAAGCTGACTTGACTAGTGCGTAGAGGCTACAAGAGGTCGTCAATGTCTCAGAAAACAACTAACAACTCGCATCTAACTCAAGCTACACTCAAGTTACTGAAATCACCAAAAGCCAATCTCTCATCGGCAAACAAATCACATCCGTTACAACATCAAATGACATCCAAACGTAACAAAACTTCTAGGACACGTTTTTAAGATCTAAGCACACATGCTTATGGTCTCAAGTCAAAATCTCGATTATTCACATCAGTGGATTTTTAACCTAGTCATTTTCGACCCAGAATGCATCTAAATGCTTAGCAATGCTGCCCCAATACCCTGCCTATGCTTAGTTTTTTGTTTTGAAGTGTAAATTCCTACTTATGATTAAATTAGGCTGCGGGTCGGCGATGCCAAAAGCTACAAAATACTGTGATGAGTTTACGTCAATGCATAGAGCTCTTACCTGCGATTGCAATACAACAAACACGACTACAATGCAACAAACACGACTGTAATGTGACAATCGGGGAGGGAGTAGGAAGTGCAAGAAGGAGAGAAGTGAGCACCATTAGCTCACACTGTGTATTTCATTATCCAAAACTTACCAATAGCTTACAAAAATTGTCTTTTATACCTTAGCCAAGGTTTTTGGTGGTCAAAACCATTTATCTGAGAGCTCTAACTAAAGATAGGCAATGACAGGTGATACAATCTGGAAGCTTGTAGCCCCGACTCATCAATTACAAGGTTTATCCAAAAAATAGGACTTACAATATTCCCGATTTATCAAAATAATAAGCGTTTTTACAATGAGAGCTCCAAAAAATGGTATTCGTGGTGTCTGTGTTAGCTTTCTGCTAAAATTCCCCCCCTCCTCGCCTTTGTCGTCCCTTGACACAACTTTATGGGCTGAAGTAGTCTTCAGGTTGACAGCTGGCGAGGGTGTCTTTAGGCGCATTGAGTTCCTTTTGGTATCTGATCTTTCTCTCTTTATCGGGCACTTGCAAAAACTGCATGGTGACTTTGTTCTTTAGCTCCACTTCTGAGTAGCCTACAAAGCGTGATGTCAGGTTGTTAATCACTGGACCAAATATTTTTGTTCGCCAAGTGAAAAACCCTGTGTATAACGCTTCCTCGAATACCAGCATATTGTGAGAAGGTAGAAACATACACCTGGCATAGAATCCATAGAGGACTTCTTTGGAAGGTTGGCCACTGAGATCATAGCACAACCCTTTGTTACCCTCGAGGAATGACATCCAAGGGGAGCCTGCTTGCTCTGGCTCATGGAACACTTCGATGCAGGCGAGCAGCATTCGATATTTTGTATAACATTGCACATGACAAATCTGGTAGACTTTTAAAGAATGACATGGCGCCCTTTAGGGTTTTCACCATGTATTCTTCAATCGGTGGTCCCTTTTCTAGAGCAGGCAATCTGGGGTAATTCAGCCAAGTTGGCCACGTCTTTAGTAGTGCCTCATGTGCTATCCAGGTCCTTACTCCAAGTACAAGATAGAAAGTTGGATCCTTTTGCAGGACCGCAAGTGCTCTTGTGAACAGAATCAAGTACCTTAGATTCTTGTTCAACCAACTCAGCCTCAACTTCAGGTGGTCTTGATCTGTGCCCTCGACTTTCATGTCGGTGTAAAGCCTTTCTTTTACATGTAGCAACTCCACTTTAACCAGAGGATAGGGCAGGGATTGTTGGTACCATTGCGCATTGATCTGATTGGGAGTGAGTTGTGTGACATTGACGGAATGAAGTACTCTCAGCTCCCAATCCATTGCTGCCTTGCACTGCTCATCTACTTCTTGTGTAATTTTTTCCTTCAGTGCATCTTCCTCAGCCTTTGAGAGATGGACCATTGGCACTATGTCTGCTTCAATAATGGGTACTTGAAACTCCTCCTCGCCACTTAGCTCTACTACTAACTGTGTCTCCATCTCAGCGAATGAAACTGAGGGGATTTGTATTTAAGGTTGCTCTGAAGTGCCTGCCTCTTCTTGTGTTTCCGGCTGTCCCTCTCTCAGTAGCTGGTTGACTCTTTTGAGTTCAGCTATTTCCTTCAACGGCTCGTCTTCTCTTTGGACATGCATTAAAGCCAGGTCTTTGCGCTGCGACTACTCGAATTTTAGCTCCAGCTCAAGGTCTTTTTTTTTCTTCTCTAATGCCTTGTAAACCTCATCTATTCCTTTGATCGAGGCGACGATTGGATTCTCTGGTATTTGCTGCAAGAATATCACTTGATCATTTATTCTTTGTTCTGAGTACTGTAGGGAAGCATTGGCTACGTCTAACTGTACTTGAATTTTCTGAACTGAGAGGGTTGTGGTTAGAAGTTCATTTGTAACTTCTGTCAGTTGCTCATCCTTTGCTTTGCATGCATCTAACAATTTTGTAAGCAATTCTCCCAGTTCCTCCATTTCTTTCTGCTGCTTATCCCTCACGAGCTGATGTTGTTTAGCTTTTTCTTTCAACTCGTGCACTTGCCTTTGTAGATCGGTGATGACATTGAGTCGGTCGTCTAAGTCCCCTTGGAGTGCGTCAGTCACCATATCTAACTCTTTGGCCCTTGTGCTATGGCCAAGTGCGGCTGAGCAAAGTTGTTCAGCCATGTCCTGCATTTGCTTAGTATATTCATTAACTTGTAGGATGACTTCGTCATTTGATTGCCAGTCTTCATTTTGTGCCAATTGACTTGATGTTTTTGCAGTATCTTGTGTATCCTTTGGCTACGTCATGGTGGTTGGTTGTTGTTGCCCCTGTGGCTGTGGCTGTGGCTGTGGCTGATCCTTTTCCGTTGAGGTAGAGGGTGGTGCCTCGGCCTTCTCTTGTTGTGTTGAGGTAGAGGGTGTTTCCTCGGCCTCGTGTTCTCTTGTGTGCTTAAACTTCTTGTTGTCTCCTGATGGTGCAAGATTGGCTGCCCTTTGTGGCTCTTTGTCGTGCTCCTTTTCCTGTTCTTGTGTAGACTCAGCTGCCTTTTCTGCTGATTTAGCTACCTCTTTTGGTTCAGGTTCTTGTGTAGATTCAGATGCCTTTTGTTGTTCAAGCTCTGTTTTCTCAGTCATCGCTGTGGTTCTAACTACTGGTGATGGTGGTGGGCTCGGCATGGGGTGATCATGGTGTTCAGAAACAGGAGAAGAGATGCGGGGAGACACATCACCTTGAGCATGTTGTGCTTCTCCTTGTGCAATGGCTTCCTCTACTTGCTTTTGTTGTTCTGCCACCTCTGTCACTTTCCTTGTCTCTTCTTGTGCTTCCCTCAGCTTCAAGGACTCGGATTCTTGATACATTTGTTCCAGGGATTCCGTTTGATCTTCAGCCTGCTTCCTGGTGTGATGCTTGGGTCTTGGTCTTTTAAGCCCAATAGGCACCCACTTTTTTGGGTCCTTTCCTTGCTTGGTGGTTGCTTTAATAAGAGTGTTTTTCTCATTCAAACCGGGCTTGCTTTTGTACAGGTTTCTCCGGGTGTGCTGCCATGGCTTTTTCCTTCATCTCTTCCATATGTGCTCTCCTTTCCTTGTTATCCGAGCTTTCACTACTGTGCCGTTCTGGCGAGCTCTCAACAGACTCTTCATTTGACTTGTATGATCTCTTGCCAGATCTTGTAGCTCGAGGAGAAGGTTGTGCTAACACTATCCAAGTGTTCTGATCTGGGGCAGGCAGCAAGTTGTCGGCCATGCCGATGGCATGGTAAGCAATCCTTGTCAAAATCTCTGGTGCACCTAGGTATGTGATTTTTCCTTCTTTCTTTGTCCCTTTCAATGTGGACAAAACATATTGTGCGTGGTCAATTGGCTGCTTGGTCGTTGATTTGAGGACTTGCGTAAAGGTTGTGGCAACCGCATGATTCAGTGTCATATACCTCGACGACCTCTTAGCAAGGAAGTGGAAGTGCTGGTGGTACTACCTTGCGGGATCTTCCACTAGTTTGTGAATGAGGTCTAAAAATGTGGCCGCGGCAGTTTCTTTGGGGAAAGTTCGAGTTGTCTTTCTATCTCTTGCCCTCATTGTCATTCCTTTTGTTGGCAGTCCGAGTGCTTCTACCACTATCTCCTTGGTAATCACAACTTCAACCTTATTCCCTTGTGTGTCAGAGATCTGAGCGGTGCCGTCTTCTTTGATTGTGGACAAAAGGTCATAAGCTTTTTGGAAGTCCACCCCACATGACTCTTGTTCATAGAAATCTTTGAGTCCTAGCCTTCTATTGGCTTCTTTGGTTTCGAGCTTTGCGGCGACATCATATACTTCTTTTGGTAGAGGTTGCAGCTCTACCTGATGTCCCTCCTCGCTCTTGAATCGGCCAGTGAACACTGTGGTGTTGTGCTCTTCGAGTTGTTCCTTTGAGAGATAGGTCGCTTTTGCATTCTTGAGTGAATCGGGGTCTAGTTGATATGTTGGTAGCTCTTGCAACTTTTCTTTTTGGTTGAGCTTCTTCTTGGCCCTCTCTACCGCTTGCATGGCTGCTGTTCAGTGAATAGGGTGTCAAAGTTAGCAGATTTGAAAGATTCTTCTCTGAAATGTTGACAATTTTGGTCCAATTTGCTTCAATTAAATTTTTGAACAAGCATAGATGCATAAAAACATGCAAGGAACAAAATTATAAAGTCCAAACAAAAAATTGCAACAAAAGTAAACAATCGCGATTATTTACAGTGTTGGAATTAGGGTTGCAGAGAAACGCACACAGCTTGGAGAAGAGGAAGGAAGCTCAAGGCACACAATATGAGAGTGTGTTACTTAGTATGCAATGGAAAGATAGATAGCCCTAGAGTGATGGGCGTATATACAATGCTCGGGGAAAAAAACCTCCTAAAGAGGGAAAAAATGCCTCGGTGGTCCTAGTGTGTTCACACACATCACTACCACATGTATATGGTAATAAATCCCCCCTGGAGTGATGCGGTGAACGAGAGCTAGCGCATGAGTAAAGGGAAGTGCCATGCCTTGAGGACATGATTAGTCCACAAAGGGGAGTAAGACCAAAGCTTTGTGGAAAAGCTTCAAGCTGCTCATGAGACAATGCCTTGTGAAAAGATCTACAAGGTTGTCCTGTGTTGGCACATAAGCCAAGCTGATCTCTCCTGCTGAGAGCCTCTCCCTAACATAGTGGTAATGCACCTCAATGTGCTTTGTGCGAGCATGAAAAACTGGGTTTCTCGCAACTGCCAATGCGCTCTGACTGTCAGTGTAGATACTGTTGGAAGTGTCGTGTCCAACACCCAAATCAGCCCCATAAGGCATATGAGCCATACACACTCAACCATAGCTGTGAAGATTGTTCTGTACTCAGCCTCACAACTCGACGTGGCCACAGTAGGTTGCTTCTTGCTCAACCATGATATACATGAACTGCCAAGCATGAAACAAAAACCACTTGTGGACACTCGCGTGTCAAAACAACCAGCCCAATCTGAGTCCGAAAAAGCATGTAAATCTGGTGGCAATGATCCCCCCTTGGGATAAAACAAGCCACAATGTAAAGTGCCACTAAGGTAGCGGAAAATCCTCTTGACAGCCTGCCAATGCTTAGACCCTGGGCTATGCATAAATCTGCTGACCTGTGAGACTGCAAACTAAATATCTGGCCTAGTGTTGCATACATAAATGAGACAGCCAACAGCAATTTGATAAAGAGTGACATCAGCAGGATCGCCAGCATCATGTAGACTCAGCTTCAAACATGTTTCCATGGGAGTGGCAATAGGTTTGCAATCCTCAAGTCCAAACTTACATAGCAATGTCTCTATGTAACTTTTCTGACACAAGGCAATACCACCATCACACTGGTTAAACTGTATACCCAAGTAATGATGCAACAGCCCCAAATCTTTCATCTTGAAAGTAGCATTCAAATCAGCCTTAAATTCAGCAATATCTCTCTCATTTGGTCCAGTGATCAGCAAATCATCAACATAAAGAACCACAATGAGAAGTACATCATCCTCACACTTTACATACAATGTGCTTTCTCTCGGACTGTTACGAAAGCCTCGTTTAACCAAATGAGTGTCAGCTTTCTCATACCAAGCACGAGGAGATTGCTTCAACCCATACAAAGCCTTCTTACATCTGCACACTTTGTCCTCTTGTCCTTTTATGACAAAACCGCAAAACTTCCTCAAATATGTCACCATTCAAAAAAGCAGTAACAACATCTGATTGATGTACATCCCAACCAAAATGAGCTGCCAATGCACATAGAAAACGCACAGTAGTCATACAACAAGTGGGAGCAAAAGTCTCTTCATAATCTATGCCTTTTTGATGTGCATAACCCTTTACAACAAGTCGAGCCTTATGGCGATCGATGTCACCATCTGGCTTGCATTTCAACCTGTAAACCCACTTCGTACCAATGGCCTTTTTGCCAAGAGGCAAATCACATAAATTTCATGTGCCATTTTCCCAAGTGCATCATATTCTAATTGCATGGTAGCCATCTAATTTTCTGAATTCTGTGCTTCATCAAAAGACAGAGGCTCCTCAACATCATGTAAACTAGACACAGCCAAAGAATAACAATTTGATGAATAAGATGCATGGCACGAGCCTGAAGGAGTATGACTAGACAAAGGTGTATCCAATTTACTGTCACGCAAAGTGTGCACCAGCCATTTTGGCAGGCCTCTAGCCTGCTCGTTTTCAGCCCTTTCCTCATCAAGTACATCATGTACATCTGCATCAGTAATAGGCTGATCTATAACATTTTTAGAAACCCCCATAGGATGTACATTTGCCTCATTGGAACTTACATTTGTATTTCCACCACTGAAAAGAGGCAACAAAGTGTCATAAATGTCCTGTGAGCTTACATTACTGTCTCTAGTACATGACAGCAAGGGCTGAACAAAATCTTCCACAAACACTACATCCCGTGAAACCAGAGTACGCTTTGTTTGCGGATGATATAACCTGTAACCTTTGCTTTTAGCACTATAACAAAAAAGAAAACATTTGACAGCCTTATCATCCAATTTTTTGTGTTGTGTTTGTGGCACCAAAGCATATGCCAAACAACCAAAAACACGCATGTGCTCAATAGAAGGCTTTCTATCATGCCATGCTTCATATGGAGTAATAGACTGCAAAGCTTTTGTAGGACACCTGTTAAGTACATAAGTGGCACACATGATAGCCTCAAGCCAAAAAGAATGCGACAAAGCTTGACTTTTGACCATACATCGTGCCATCTCCGTCAGTGACCTGTTTTTCCTCTCAGCAACACCATTTTGCTGAGGTGTATAAGGCACTGTACATTGGTGTTTTATCCCACGACTAGCCAAAAATGCATGAAATTCATGAGACATATACTCCCCCCCTCGATCGGAACGGAGGGTGCCCATAGTACATTTCGAGACATTTTCAACCATAGCCAGAAATTGTTTGAAGAACATAAAAACTTCGGACTTTGCTTTAAGCGGAGATACCCATGCATGCCTGGAGTAATCATCAATCAAAGTCACGGAGTACAAGTAATTGCCCAAGGATGGAGTTTGCATGGGCTCACAAACATGACTATGCACAAGCTACAACCTGCATGTGGCCCGAACTGAACTATCCTTTGAAAACTTAGAACGTTGCATCTTACCCAGAATACAGCCTTCACAAACATGTTTGACAGGTGCTTCAAGAGGCGGCAAAGAAGCAACCATATCAGATTTCTGCAAACGCAACACACTGGCAAAATTCAAATGACCCTTGAATCTACAACAGCATCTGAAATAGCCCTTGAATCTACAACAGCATTTGCAAAATATTGTCCACACTTGTCATACAAAGTGATCTTATACAGCCCACGGCACAAAAGGCCAGATGCAACAATTTCATCACCAAAACTAAGATCATGATTTGTACATCTGTCATCCACAAATTTGACTACAAGTCCAAGTCTAGCAAGTGCGGATATAGACAAGAGATTCTTCTTGATCCTAGGTACATAAAGTGCATCAACAAGTGTAAAGGAACTGCCATTTGCAGCAGTAAGCACAATCTTTCCAACTCCTTGAACCGGATAAGAGGCATTGTTGACACAAGTGACTAAATTCCCAAGAGGGACAGATTCGAGAGAGGTAAACAATTCACGATGTGAGGTAATGTGCTTTGTAGCACCACTATCGAAATACCACACATGTGAATCTGCAGCAATAACTGACAAGCATGCATCATGGATAGCAGGATTGTAAGTGCACTCTGCGCTAAAAGCCCATTCTCCATCAACATCAGCAACATAGTCTCCTTTCACAGAAGACTCAACAATGGCTGCATTTGTAGTGGAACCAGCATTTGCAGTGGAACCACACTCCTTCTTCTTAGTCTCTTTGGCCTTCAACTTAGGACACGAGTTGATCAAGTGATCATTAGCTTTACAATAATGGCAACGCATCTTCTTTTTGCCCTTATCGCCAGAATTGCCAGACGAAGTGCTGCCAGCAGAAGCATTAGGAACATAAGTTTTGCCACTCGCAGCAGAACCATAAGAAGTGGTTGCATTGCTGTTACCACCCTTTCTTTGAGAAGCAATAAAATCCTGTTCAACTGCATGCTGTCTAGTAGGAATCTGGTAAGGCATCAAGAACAGTCTGCACAAGGGTATTGTCTGAAATGACTTCACCTGCAAAAGTAAGTTGCTCATTGATATCCTTGACACTAGCAAGGAAAGTGTCCATATCATCTTCCTCATGCATAATCTTGGACTCCAGCTCTTTACGCAGCAAAGCAATTTTAGCCTCATTGCAACTTGCATAAAGACCAGCCAATATATCCCAAGCCTGTTTTGCAGATTTTACTGAACGGATGTGAGGAACAATGGTGCGCTTCACAGCCAATGCAATCAATGCATGAGCTTGCGCATCCTTAACATCCCTACAAGCTTGTTCTACCATAGGCAAAACAACTCTAACAGCAGCGATCCTTGTAGCAAGACCTGTAACATCCTCAACATCGCCTACATCCTCAGAACCAGGACGTGCATCAATGCCTTGCACAATATTCTAGACACCCTTTGACATAAGAACGTGTTGCATCATATAAGACCACATAGGGTAATTGTCCCCATCCAACCTGTCCTCAGCAGCAAACATCTTGAACACATCTGTGTTGTTGTTGTCAGCCATGGTAAATGCTACACCTGATGTGGAAACTGCCCGAAAATAGGAGAAACAGAGCGGGAACAACACGTGCAATATAGCACAAACCGTAGAATACTGTAAGGCAGCTGTTATGCAAAAATTGGCACTGACAAAAATTTTGCATAAAATGACAAAATTGCCTGTACAGACCTGTCTGTAGTGAAAACGGAGGCCGAAATGAGCCCGAATCAGAAATCTGAGCAGATTGCACTCTATCAGCTCACCCAAAATATTTGTCGACCTGCAAATGCTCGCCAAAGCTCACTGAAATCGGAGAAAGTGAGCAGGCATGTGCTGGAGCAGCTGGTGACTAAGCCCGGGAGGACGCAACCTGCTCTAATACCAATTGTTGGAATTAGGGTTGTAGAGAAACGCACACATCTTGGAGAAGACGAAGGAAGCTCAAGGCACACAATATGAGAGTGTATTACTTAGTATGCAATGAAAAGATAGATAGCCCTAGAGTGATGGGCGTATATACAATGCTCGGGGGGGAAAACCTCCTAAAGAGGGAAAAAATGCCCCCCCGGTACTAGTGTGTTCACACACATCACTACCACATGTATATGGTAACATACAGCTGAGTAAATTTTTTGCAAATTTATCATTACAGGCTTGAAGTATATACCAAATAGATACTCTAAGTGCAATATGGGCTCATTTCAATGCATAGGATGAAAATCGTGCAGGATTTTGGCTTTAGGTCTCTGAAACAGTAGATATAAAGGAAATTTGAGATTTTGAGCTCCAAATTTGTTCAAACTTGGCTAATGGGCTGAGCACATCATGTACTTTGGATGTATGATGGCAAGATAGAAAAATTCTCCCATTTTGGAATGAAAGTAAATAATCGTGATTATTAACTTTTCTACCAAAATCAATATTTTTTTGTACAACTTGGTTTTAAGCATTGTATAGACTTGTATATGGGATATGGGGTGATTTGGATCAAAAAATGTGGCTCATAACTCAGAAATTGGCTTGCGAAGACTTCTTTGCGTTTTTTGATAATTTTCAAAGTTATAGTTGATCATTTTGGCTCATACTTGAATTTTGGCATGTATTAGGTGTGTACAAATGATATGTGAGGTGATGATGCAACTTTCAAGCAAAATAGTGCAAAACTTAAAAGTTTTGACCTAAACACATTCTATACACCTAAAACAAGTCCTAAATTGAATTTGGTAAAGTTTGGTCTTGCCGACATCACTTTATGCTTTTTTGACTCTGAAATCACCACTTTCTGTGACTACACTGCCTGTTGAGTTGGTCAGTCACTTTTGAGGGTTTTGGACTTGTCCGCAACATAGTCTTGAAGCAACTCATCCAATTCTAGCTCATTTGGAGTTAGTTTGACCTCGTATGTCGGATTTGACGCTTTGTAGCCTTCGAGCCGTTTTTTGCTTTTCAAGGGCTTTGCTTGATTGATTTCACGAAACCAATCATATACATTGTATATAAACCTCGTAGGCAAGCTGTCTATGGAGTCAGAACCGAATTTTGGCATCTGTCAAAAACCTAACTTTTCTACTGGGGACCCCCTCGACCCTTGCCGAATGGTCAACTGATGATATAGAAAGGTTCTATTATGTTAGGGCATGCTACAGTTCAAGTCCCATCTGATTTGGTTGAGCTGACAAGACGCTATGGTCAGTTTTTGGTCGTAGGTCTTCGTGCACTGCCTGACTGTAGACTTCAAAAAGTACGCGCGAAGAAGTCGAAATGCTCTCTCTCCAAGGGCAACAAGTGGAAATGAGGTGATTTTAGCCTACCTTGGGTATCTATACTCGGACTTCCCGAACCAATTTTTCCCAGATTCCCATGTTAGTCCTACTAAGCCGTGAAATCTATGTTAGACTCAAAAATTTCCCCGATCGGATTTTTGTAGCTCATTTTGCAAGAATTCTGCAAAAGTAGATCTAGCCGCCTAAATTAGGCTTCCCGCTTCCATCTTCTGATTTCAATGAAAATTTTTGTGCTTGTCTTCCTTGGCGTTCTGATAACCACCATGTCTTCAGTTTTTCCATCTAAGCTCCCTTGCTATTTATTATTAATTTTTGATATGTTTATTGAGAAAAATCAAAGAAAATAACAAAATGCACTAAAAAAGAAAAGTGAAAATCCAATAATTAAGAAAATCCATTGAAAAACACAGCTTTATTTTTTTATTGTATTTCTCTATTTTTAAGTCTCAATGTCACAAAAAATGATGAAAAATAACAAAAAAGGATTATTTTTTGATGATTTTTTGATAGTATATATACTATTTACACTCATCAGGAAGATTTTATCAATGAATTTTTCCCTGTTGAATAACTATAAGGGCATTATTAGGTAATTTTGCAAAAAGTCACACGTTAACATTAAACTTTTTTCCTCCCTCTTCAAACATTGCCCTTAATTACTTAGTGCCCTTCCACCCCTCCTAGATGGCGTACTCCGAAACGACTGTGTGCATGGGTTGAACAATCGTGTCTTATGCATAGACTTGGTTGGCTCTACCATGCTTTGAAGATCAATGCAGTTCAAACCAACATGCTGTGCAAGAGTTGGGTCTTGAGTAATTAATCCAAGTCAGTAGCTATGCCATTTTTAGACACTATATATCCAAGAATTTTTCCTTGTCTACCCATGAATGTACACTTTTCAGGATTTAAGCAAATCCTATAAAGTATACATTTTTTGAATACTTTTTTGAGGTGTTCAAAATGATCAGCTCGAATTGATGAATGTACACATAGATCATCCATATATACTTCCAAGAATTTCCTAAGATATTCTTTAAAAGCATGGCTCATCAATCTTTGAAAGGTGGAAGGAGAATTAGTTAACCCAAAGGGCATAACCCGATAGGCAAAAATACCCCATTCCGGAATTGTGTTCTACTGGAGACTGATGGCATAGGTCTTGTTTTCACGTTTCTGGTGTCTCTTTTTCGTCTATACCATTTTTGTCTTCTCGATTTCTGGTTAGGAAAGTCAAAAAACTTTTCCTCGCTTCCTTTCAAGAGTAGCTTAGCTCTCACATGTTCTTTTTCTGACCCTGAATCTTTTGAGGTAGCTGAGTGTTCATCTAAATCATCTATTGCATCGTTGTAGAGGTATGAAAATACTTGTTGCGCTTTCATCAAGTCCTTGGGTTCCTCAATTTTATCTTCAATGTGAGGGTTGAAATCATTTGGATGGGAATTATGTTGTAGCCATCCTCATTGCGAAATTGAGTATGCATAGATATATTCACACACACATACAACCATTGTTCCTAAAATTTGAATCCACTCAAATGGATCAAACAAATGTTCTGGAAAGGGTTCAAGTACATAGGCTTCGTCTGTGAAATTCCTTTCTAGGATACATTCTTCTCTTTTTAAGCTTCTGTTTTCTGAAGCTCCGCACATCCAAATAGGAGTGTCTTTGTTTAACCAAGATGGAAGCTTAGTTTCAGCCGAAGAGATTGAATGAAACTCTTGTATGGGCGTTTTCATAACATCTCTATAAGTGTGATCTTTTAAATTAACCCTTGTTATAGATCCCACTTTCTTCACGTACAAATAGTTGTTTCCCCAATCTTGGATAAGCTGTACCTGTCGCATGAAAGGTAATCCCAATATGATTTCGTAATTGAGTTTCTTCCCAAAGTCTACTATGGTAAAAGTGTGTTGATATTCAATCCCACAGGAATTAACTATCACCTTTTCTAGAAGGCCTAAGGGTCTTTCAATATGTCCATAAGCCAATTGCAATTTCATTCGAGTTTGTTTAATGGCTGGTTGTCCCTAGGATTCCCATACTGTTTTTGTGGCTATGGCTATGCCTGCTCCACTATCCGGTATTGCCATGGTTTCAATGTCATTATATTTCACTAGAATGGTGGTGTTTCCTTCTTCCCCTTCATAGTATTCTCCGACTTTGTTCATTGGAACAGATCGAATCTTTTGTTGTCCATTTCGTGTTTCAATTTTCCCAAAAAAAAAATCAATCAGTCCCGTTATCCCCACCTTCTCTAGGGTTTTCTGTAGATCATTCCATAAATATGGTCTGAGTTTTAACAGTTCTCCCAAAGTACGAGTGCATTGGATGGGTGTAGATATGATTGAATGAATGTTTTCTACTTCTAGGGTTTGCTCCGCTCTTTTTACTTGAGTGGTCTTAAACACTATGGATTCATCTTCGTTATCTCCCAAGTAAGAGGGTAATGTTTTCAAGGTCAATGGTTTAGACATTCCTAAAGCTTCAGATCCGCAATCCCCGTACAAAGATTATACTTTTATATCCATATCAGGAGGTAGGTTGTCTAACCAAACTTCCTCTATAGGAGCTGACTTTAGAGTTAGGCTCCCATCGTTGATCTCTCTAACTTTTTTCCATAACTGTCTTGGACAATCTTCCTCTACGAATGGAATTCCATCTAAAGCATCTTGTTTGGCACTACAAGTTCTGGCTCTTTTGGTTCAATGTGGGATTCTACCACCACTTTGGATTTTTCTTTAGTTTCTCTTACCACAAGCTCTTCAGGTTTTGCGATACTTTCGAGCTTGGGTTTTTGTTTTTCCAGCATCTCTTGCGTGATTCTTACCAATTTTTGATCAGGTTCAAGCTTAGCTGCTTCCATGTTTGGAGAGGGATAATTTTTCCATTTATTTTTCATGTTTTGGCCTGCATTAAGTCCAACTTGGTAGGCTTCCAAGGCTGCATTAATAGGCTCAAAAATTCTATCAACCAATTGATCCTCAGATTTTACTGTTGTTTCTTTGATTTTACTTTCAGGTTCTTTCACCTTTTCTTGGAATAGTTTTTTTGGTTTCTCCTCGATTTCAGCTCTTTGTTTCTGTTTTCTCAATTCATACCTTTTGCTTCTGCTTCTTTTGGTCTTTTGAGAGGCAGCTTTTGTGGTCTTTGAATCATCAAAGGAGTTATGTTTCTTTTTCTTAGCCTGATCTCTAGTGATTACCTTGACTGGAACAATCGATTCACTCTCAGATGAGCTACTAGGTATCACTTGGACTACATTTACTACTGTTTTCTTCTTGTTTAAAGGATTTTGGGACGGAAGTATCCTCCCTTTTTGCAACATTTTATGCAATAAGCTTCAATCGGCTTGAGGTTTTTGTCAGGCTCTAGGCATTCATTTTTCCAATGATCATCTACACCACAGTTATGGCAGTTTCCCGTTCTTGGCTTAATCATGGATCTTACCATAGGAGGTCTAACACCTTGATTAGCTACATAATACATTGGTGCAAGCTCTGGTGGAGCATTAGTCAGAGGTTCTAGCATTGGTGGTGGATGTGAATTATACCAATCTCCTTCTACCATTACTGTAGATGGACTAGGCTCATCATAAGGTGTAACAGGCACTAATGCTTGTTCATCTATGACTCCTTCTGAATGCATGTACATTATAGGCACTGCATTATGTCCTGGATATGAAGATTGTTGACCCAACACAGGTTGAGGTCTTTCCATACCCATCGGTGGTCTTTCAGCTGGTGCCATGTTAGGCTGGTATCTGTACATGGGTTGTCCTTGTGGCCTCATGGGCACGTACTGAACATTCCCATCATAATTTGGTCCGAAGTAGCACTCATTGGTCTCATGGTTGGTCCATTTATCCTCAATTGCACACCATTTTTGTGGCCTAATTGGTTGTCCCTGTTGAGGTATCCCTTTTCCTGGTCCTCTCATAGGTGCTTTCTGCATGTTATTCATCCTGTTGCGCATGTCTTCTTCGTTGAAAATATCACAATTGTCTCCTAAGTCAATAGCATCTGACAGACACTCTTCTAGGGTTGTATGCTTCTTGCTATACAATATAGCATGAAGTTCTTTGTTTAGCAGTCCCTCTAGAAACAAAGATACGAGTCGTTCTTCTGCAGGTATCTCTAGCCCTGGGCATCTGGCAATGTATTGTTTCATTCGAGTTGCACAATCCCTAATAGACTCACCATGTTTCTGTTTGAAGCTGTAGATTTGAGCTGCCGTATTGTGTTTGATCCCCGTTTTTGAACAAGCAGCTACAAATCCTTGAGCTAATGTGTTCAAGTCTATGATTGACCATGGTGGAATGTTTTGGAACCATGTCAATGCTTTTCCTTCTAATGTCATTCCAAACCCCTTGAATGGAGTATGGAAATTGAATATACATTGTGCTCTTAGTATTTGTTTAAAGCTTGCTAAGTGGTCGTATGGATCCCCTGATCCAATGTATTTTCTGACCCATTTCTGAAAATCAATTGGTCTGACGCGTCTGTTTGGTTCAACTCCCTGTCTCCTAACAGTTGGTCCTGTTCCTAGTTCTTCAAACCAGCCTGTTGGAAATAGTGACTCATGTGCCATGGACTGGCCTTAGTGTCACCCGGTTTTCTGCGTGATGAGGTGGTTTCTAGTTCCTTAACGTTACCCTCAGATGATCTCTCACACGATGGTGTTCATCTCTTGTAATTGTTTTTGGTCCTTGGCCCAATATCCAATCCCTTATGGAATACCCTTGATATTTGGTTTGTTCTACCTCCTCAGGAGTCATCATAGCAAAGTTTTTGTTATAACAATCCCTAAACAGGTAAGTTGGTAGGTCTGTTGATCTCTTATCTTTGATCTTGAAGATTTAGGTGATCTTCATGGCCGCCAGTTGTCCTGATTTGGCATGTGAAGTCCACAGAAGATCTTTTACGTTTCTATCCTCCCAACAATAGACTCCGATCCTAGGATTATCAGTACTAAGCTATTTCAAAGGCTTTAATTCTACTTGATCGTATCCCTCAAATTCTAAGGTTGGTGGTCCTTCTTTTGCTGACATATCTGGGATTATGGTGTTTACTTCTAACCCCCATTTGTCTATCACATCATGGTTTTCAACTTGTAAATACTGAGTTCCATTTCTGTCCATGTAAATTTTTCCTTATTTGTTTGCCCTAATCTCTTACTTGAATTCAATACCATGGTCATCAATGCGAATGGCATACTCTTCATTAGGATCCAGGTAAACCTGAGCTCCATGGCGATTAGTTTTATAAAAAGAGAGTATATGCTTGTAGCGCATTGTCATTCCGATTTTCGAGTGAGTCGAATAGGAAGACATTTCAGATGTCGAATCAGAAAAAGTGTTTGAAACTTCTTCAGGGATAGTGTGCAAGGAATTGCCTTGATTCACGCTTTCTTCAGTGGATACTCTATTGGAGGTTTCTCAAAATATGCCCTGATTTCCTAGTACACGACCAGATCTAAGGTTCATAAAGACTAGCGAAGCCCTGGAGAGTACTTACCTTTGGATTGACTTGTCGTTAATTTATTCCACTTGATTGGATTGCACTTTTTGTTAAGCTACCGATTCCTCATCTGCAACCTGATTTCTATACAAATTTGATCAAGTTAGCTATTCTTCTATAAAGATATTATAGTTTTTGCTAGCTATGGTGGTTGGTCTATGTGTATCACTTCAAATCGAGCTAATTGAGTCAACCGTTGCAATTTTCAAACTCGACTTTAGCAAAAATCAAAGGATTAATTTGCAACCTGGAAGCTGACTGAACATGTATCAATTTGGATCCGATTGAACCCAAAATTGCCCGGTGGCTTTGTATTATGCTAGTCTCACATGTACTAGTTCAAAAGTAAAAAATGGTGGCTCTGGGTAGTAGTAGTAAATAATCGTGATTATTTACTTTTGTCAGTTTTTTGCACTTTTTGTCTTGGTTTGCCAAGTATACACTCTGTTAAACTCCCTGGACAAGTTTCAACAAGTTTGGACAAAATTTGTTCAAGTTTATCAACCGTTTTGTGTCCTTAGACTCTCATTTCAAGAATCTAGCCTAAGTCTTACTTTTGTGATCCAAATTTCACCAAAATTGATTTGTGTGGTCTACTTGATATGCTTGAACTTGTGATATACTCAAATTTGCAAAAACACCAATTTTTGAAGCAGATGTAAATAATTACGATTATTTACTATGGCTATTTTTTTGCAATTTTTTTCCCTAATCTTTACACAGATCTGTTAAGCACTTCAACTTAAGGTCTCTAGCCAAGTTTCATCAAGCTTGGACAATTTTTGGTCAAATGGTCATCAGTTTTCTATCCGCAGACTAACTTTACAAATTTGGTCACAATTTTCAATCTAATTATCCAAATCTTACCAAATTTGGTTTGTGGGCTTATTACAACATGATAAAACCAGTGGTATGCTAACTTGGTTAAAAAGTTTAAAAATGGGGCATATGTAAATAATCGCGATTATTTACAACTCGCAACTTTTTCAACTTTTTGGTCAACTGAGCATGTACACATGTTTATCACATCAATATAAGCCTATGAATCAAATCTCATCAAGTTTGGACAAATTTTTTTCCTAATTTACACTCAAGATTCAAAAAGTGAGTATAAACTTTAGTTTTTACCCAGTTTTTTGTCAGTTTGGTGACCCAAATCTTTTGTTCCTTTACAAAAGTTGTTTGTACACATGCAATGAGTCAATGGTATGCACCTTGGTCAAATCTGAGCTGAAAGTTAATAATCGCGATTATTAACTTCAGGCTTGAAATGAACCAATCTTTGTACTTTTTTCAAGGACAGTCCTTTTATGAGTTATTTTAAGCCTATCGGAATCAAGTGAAAACTTACTTTGGCTTAAAATGTCAAGAGAAAGTAAATAATTTGAGTTTTGGCCAACTCTTGAAATTTTTACCTCAAAGTGTTCTTGGGCTTACCCACTGGTTCATACAGCTTCTAAGCTTACTCTCCAGTCGGATTGAGTGCTTTGAAGTCTTTTCATGCTATTTCTAGCCATAGACCTGAAATTCTGCAAGTTCAAATAACAACTCACACTTGATTCTTTCAAAGAGAGCAATGTTCTGAAATCCACCTCAGATCCTACTTACCCTACTCCTAGATTCTCATGCAATGGGGTTGTGGAAAGTGTCCACAAACACTCGTTTTCTTGTTTTTGAAGGTACCCTGAGCATTGATCTTAAGACTTGTCTCGTTTATCAATCATTCTCAAAATCCTACTCTAATCCTACAATCCTATAGTCCTAAAGGCACTCGACAAGTACGATTACTTCCAAGCTACCTCTACACCGCAAAAGACGACAATCTTAACTTGTGCGGTTTCTAAAAGAAAGTTTTTAACTCTAGGAGATCCTAGAGGAAGTTAAAGGATAACTTCACAAAACGCTCTTGTTTTTCTCTAGTTTAGGTCTCTTCGATCCCTAGCAACGACGTCAAATGTGGGACGGGTGTCTAACCTCACTATCCTATCTTATTGCAGTTTTAGCGAGAACCACAATTAAATTGTCAATCCATGGGACGAAGCTGACTTGACTAGTGCATAAAGGCTACAAGAGGTTGTCAATCTCTTGGAAAACAACTAACAACTCGCATCTAACTCAAGCTACACTCAAGTGACTGAAATCACCAAAAAACAATCGCTCATCGGCAAACAAATCACATCCGTTACAACATCAAATGATATCCAAACGTAACGAAACTTCTAGAACATGTTTTTAACACCTAAGCACACATGCTTATGGTCTGAAACTCCACTTTAGGTAAAGTGCCAAAATCGCAATTATTAACAGCAGTGGATTTTTGACCTAGTCGTTTTCGACCCAGAATGCATCTAAATGCTTAGCAATGCTGCCCCAATATCCTGCCTATGCTTAGTTTTTATTTTGAAGTGTAAATTCCTAATTATAATGAAATTAGGCCGCGGATCGATGACGCCAAAAGCTACAAAATACTATGATAAGTTTACGTCAATGCGTGGAGCTCTTACCTGGGGTTGCAATGCAACAAACGCGACTGCAATGTGATAACCGGGGAGGGAGTAGGAAGCGCGAGAAGGAGAGAAGTGAGCGACGTTAGCTCACACTGTGTATTTCATTATACAAAATAATAATAAATTACAAAAATTGGCTTTTATACCTTAGCCAAGGTTTTCGGTGGTCAAATATCAGGGAGCTCTAACTTGTTGGGTTAAAGGCCTAAATAACCCTGTTTTGTACATTTTTATACTTCGTCCAGGTTTCACATTGAACCTGGACACATGTTTTTAAAGTCACTTATAATAAAAGTGGAAAAACCCAAAACTCACTCATTGAGTTTTTCCCAAAAACGCTCTCTCTCTCTCTCCCTGCTTTGATCCCTAGCACTTCGTCTCTATTGCACTCCGCCTCCTGCTTCTTGCCCCAATCTTGCACTACATCGCAATGTTCACCTACTGGTATCTTCTGCTTTGCGCTTTCAACTGGTATCAGAGCCCTAGGGTTTCAAAATAGCCCTGTGCAGTCTGTTGGACAGCGAGTTAAAATTACCCTCCCATGATCAATTTCGCTTCCATCGCAAAGCCCCTTGCTTCCGCAGTCAAAAAGGTCATCAAACTGCCAAAACAGCCCAAAACAGTCTGTTTTAGGTCAAAACAGGTGATGTACAGGTTATAAGAGGTCAAAATAGCAATACACCAAAGTTGTGGGATCACATGTATTGATGTTTGTCGCGACAATTGAGTGAAAAATTGAGTACAGGTGCTTGAAACTGCACTTTTCAGCTGAAATTTCAGATTTTGGACAGTTTCATGTAAAGAAATTGTGGTCTATCGTATGCAAAGTCTTGTGGTTGCTCCTATTTGCTGAAATTTTCAGCCTATTGCATCTCTCTTGTATACAAACTTGTGGTTCAATTAAAATGGCTTCTTCCTCTTCCGCATCTGACACTAAAAGTTTGATGGAAATCAAACCGTTCGATGGTCAAGGCTTCGACCTCTAGCAAGAACGCATGCAAGGTATCCTTTCCTTAAAGGATTGTGAAGATGCATTGGAAGAGAATAAGCCACCAGATTTTTCTGATGAAGAGTGGGCCAGGATAAATAAGAAGGCTATGGCCTACATTAAAATGGCTATCAATGATGACATTTTGACGGGCATCAAGCATTTGGACTCTGCTTATGCAATATGGCAAAAGCTAAAGTCCAATTATGAAAACACCACGCCTGTGAACCAGGTGCATTTGATGCAAAAGTTAGCGAATATGCAGCTTGATGACTCGAAGTCAGCTTCTGAGAATTTGAGTGCTTTTACAGGTGTGTTGAGTCAGTTGTAGGACAGTGGGCTTCAGCAATTTGATGATAAGTTGAAAGCTATTTTCTTGCTTATGACATTTCCAGATACTTGGGAAACCTTGGTTGTCTCCTTGAGCAATAGTCCCACCCTCACGTATGACGGTGTGAGAGGGTCTATTCTCAATGAAGAGATTAGACGCAAGTCTAGTGGGGAAGGTGGCAATTCTACCTACAATGCAAGAGGTAGAAATCAAAAGTGTGATGCGGGCAACAAGACTCAAAATAGAAGTAAGAGCAAGACAAAGGATAAGGATGTCACTTGTTATCAATGTGGCAGAAAGGGTCACAAGAAACCCAATTGCAGGTATTTCAAGAAAGAGCAGGAAAGGAAGAAGGAAACGCAAGATAAGAAGAAGAAAGATGAGAAGAAAGGAAAAAAATCAACAGGTGATTCCTCCAGGGATGCTGAGCATGAAAATGTATCCTCTAGTGTGGTCATTGAGGAGTTGTCAGACGTTGAGGAAATCTTGGTTGCGGTTTCATGCCCCTCAAACTTGGTGATAGCTAATGCAGAAGACATGCTTATCTCAAAGAAAGATGTCATCGATGTATTGCTCAATGCTAATGATGGCCTATCTCAGTCATGGACAGTGGATTATGGTGCTTCATTCCATGTGACTCCATCTTTGGAGTGTTTTGCTACATATGTTGCAGGCAATTATGGCAAGGTGTACCTTGGTGATAATTTTTCTTTCAATATTGAGGGAATGGGTACTATGCGTTTGGCTCTTAACAATGGTCAAGAGCTTGTGTTGAATGATGTCAGGTTTGTACCAGGCATTAAGAAAAGTTTGCTATATGTTGGCCAGTTAGATGCACATGGTTATACCACCATCTTTGTTGGGGATTCATGGAAGTTGCTTACGGGCTCTATGCTTGTGCAAAAGGGTCTAAAAGAGGTACTTTGTACTATCTTCGATACAAAGCTTTGCCTGGAAAATTTCTTGTTGTTGCTGAAGTTGCTTCACACACGGAATTGTGGCATAAGAGACTTGGCCATATGATCCAAAAGGGTATTGATGTGCTTTCCTCTCTGAAGAGGGTTGATGTAAAAGGAAAAAACTTGGATTTTTGTAACGATTGTCTTTATGGAAAGCAAAAGAATCTTCTTACTACTCTGGTGTCTCTCGCAAAGCTAATCCTCTTGATCTTATTCACTCTGATGTATGCACTATGCCTGTTAAGTCTTTTGGTGGTGCATTGTATTTTGTTATATTCATTGATGACTGTACTAGGAAAGGATGGGTGCATTTGTTGAAAAGTAAGATGAGACTTTTAATGCTTTTAAGAAGTTTCATGCTTTTGTCACTACACAAAAGAGTACTAAGCTTAAATGTCTAAGATCTGATCATGGAGGAGAATAGGTATCTGCTAAATTTCAACATTTTTGTGATGAAAATGGGATTAAAAGGGAGTTGACAACCCCTTATAATCCATCTTTTGATGGTGTGGCTAAGAGGTATAATCGTACTTTATGCGAGAGAGTGCGTTGCATGTTGTCCATCGCTAATCTTTCCCAAGAGTTTTGGGGGGAGGCATTGAAAACTGTAGTTCATATTTACAATCGCTGTCCTAATAGTACGTTGAAAAATGACATTCCATAGGAGGTTTGGTTTGGCAAACCTGACTCTTATGATCATTTGGGAGTATTTGGCTGCGAAGCTTTTGTTCATGTACGCAATGACTTGAGAACAAAGCTTGATATGAAGTCCATTAAGGGAGTCTTCCTAGGTTATGGGGAAGAAAGTGAAATGGGCTATAGAGTGTGGTTACCACAATTTAGAAAGGTAATACGTAGCCGAGATGTAGTGTTCAATGAGGCAAAATTGCTTAAGAATGCTACAAAATCTGATGCTGACAAGAAAACAGTCAGATTTCAGCCTTCCGTGCCACCCACTGATGTTGAAAAAGAGCCTCATGATGCATTATCGCAAGCTGAAATTGATAATCAACCGGTTAACCTTGAGCCAGAAGAGGTAGGACATGATTTTGATGCTCCTAATGAGGATGGACATCCACCTGAATTGGCTGAAAATGATTATCAACAGCATGATAGAGCTGAAAATGAGTTGCCTTATGATGTAGAACCGTTGCCTGAGAATGTAGATCATTGGGTACGCAGATCACTTGTTTGAGAAGGCAACCACAGATATTTAACCCCTCTTTGGATCATGTAATGTTGACAGATGAGGGTGAACCTCTTACATATAAAGAGGCCAAATCATGTGAGTCAAGCAGTAAGTGGGAGCTTGTGATGCAAAAGGAAATGAAATCCTTGTATGCAAATGATACTTGGGATCTTGTGCCATTGCCTAAAGGGAGAAAGGCTCTTCCTAACAAATGCGTATACAAGATTAAGATAGTGGATGAAAAACCCAAGTACAAGGCAAGATTGGTTGCAAAAGGATATTGAAAGAAAAAAGGAATTGATTTTCAAGAAATCTTTTCTCCTATTGTAAAGCTTACAACTTTACGTGTCCTTTTTACTCTCGTTGCAGTGCTTGATTTGGAATTGAATCAAATGGATGTAAAGATAACGTTTTTGCATGGTGACATTGAAGAGGACATATACATGAAACAACCTAAAGGTTTTGTAGTTCCTACACACAAGGAACTTGTATGCAAATTGAAAAGGGCTCTGTATGGTTTGAGACAATCATCACGACAGTGGTATAAGAAGTTTGAGACTTTTATGCTGTCTCAAGGCTTTAAACGCAGCCATGCAGATCATTGTTTGTATACAAAAAGGGATGAAGCTGGTAGTCCCATCATACTTATTCTCTATGTTGATGACATGCTGCTTGCCGAGGAACAGAAGACTAGTCTTGATGCTCTGAAACGTAAGCTAAATTCAGCATTTGCTATGAAGGATTTGGGTGATGTAGAGCATATTTTGGGCATGCGTATTAAAAGAGATAGAAAGCTAAAATTACTGTTTTTATCTCAAGAAAGGTACATTGGAAAAGTACTTGAAAGATTTAATATGGTTGATGCTAAGTCTCTTGGGGTACCTTTACCTCCATACACTAAGCTTAGCAAAGCAGATTGCCCAAAGGATGAGGTGGCATTGAAATCAATGAAGGGAATCCCTTATGCATCAGCTTGTGGTTCTCTTATGTATGCTATGGTTGCCACTCGTCCCGACATTGCTTATGGAGTGGGAGTTGTTAGTCGCTACATGTTGAATCCTGGCAAAGCGCATTGGGAAGTTGTCAAATGCATTCTGAGATATTTGAAAGGTACACAATCAAAGTGTATCTGTTATGGCAAAAGTGACTTAAAGTTACAGGGATATTGTGATGCAGACATGGCAGGTGACATGGATACTAGGAAATCTACCAGTGGATATGTATTTGCCATTGCTGGTGGTGCAGTCTCTTGATGTTCTAGGTTACAAAAAATTGTGGCATTGAGTACTACTAAGGCTGAATATATTTCAGCCACAGAGGCTTCAAAAGAGGCCATTTGGTTGGGTAGACTTGCAAAAGAACTTGGCATGCCTGCTCATACACCCGTGTTGGGTTGTGATAGCCAGAGTGCTGTCTATTTAGCCAAAAATGCCATGTTTTATGCGCGTACCAAACACATAGATGTGCGGTACCACTTCATACGTCAGGTATTGGAGGATGGTCTAGTCACCTTGACTAAGATCCATACACAGGATAACCCTGTAGATGTTCTCACCAAGAGTCTTGCTAAGGCTCAACATGAGCATTGCATACATCTGGTGGGAGTTGGTTAACTTAAAGGCGTCATTTATGCCTTTAAGTGCGAGGTTGTTGGGTTACAGGCCTAAATAACCCCGTTTTGAACATTTTTATACTTTGTCCAGGTTTTTTCATGTCACTTATAATAAAAGTGGGAAAACCCAAAACTCACTCATTGAGTTTTCCCCAAAAGCATGAGCTCTCTCTCTCTCCCTACTTCGATCCCTAGCACTTCCTCTCTACTGCACTCTGCCTCCTGTTTCTTGCCCGAATTCTGCACTACATCGCGACATGCACCTACCAGTACCTTCTGCTTCGTGCTTTCATAACTAAAGATAGGCAATGACAGGTCAATACAATCTGGAAGCTTGTAGCCCCGGCTCATCAATTACAAGGTTTATCCAAAATGTAGGAGTTACAATTCCCGATTTATCAAAATAAAAAGTGTTTTTACAATGAGAGCTCCAAAAAATGGTATCCGTGGTGTCCATGTTAGCCGGCAGCTCTCTCTCTCTCTCTCTCTCTCTCTCTCTCTCTCTCTCTCTCTCTCTCTCTCTCTCTCTCTCTCTCTTAACGTGCACTCCATCGCCACTATCTCTCTGATGCCATCTTGGTCGTTGTCATCATGCTTTCTCCCACTAACTTTATTATTTTCTAAAATCGTTTCGCGATTTCGAAGACGATGAGATAGGGCTCGCTGTGTGAAACCTCTTGAACGATTCAAAAACTTAATTTGAAATATAAATTTTGAAACTTAAATTTATGTTCTTTTAATTAAATTTTTAGAGTTTAGGTCTTATCCCTTTCTTTCTCTCTCTAATCCACGTGCACACACACACACACACTCTTTGTCTCTATTAGTGTCTTGTTAATTGCACTCCATTGCCACTCTTTCTCTGTTTTCCTCACCACAGTCATGCTCTCTCTTGCTTTTTTTTTCTCCTAAAATTGTCTCGCAATTTTGGAGGCGATGAGATACGTCTCGCCGTGTGAAACTGATTGAGTGCCTTAGAAACACAATTTGAAAATCAAAATTTGAAATTCAAATTGATGTTCTTTCAACTAAAGTTTTAGATTTTGGGTCTTACCTTTTTCTTTTTCTCTCTACCACACACACACGCACACTCTCTGTCTCTCTCTGTGTCTCGTTACCTGCACTCCATCACCACTCTCTCTCTACAGCCATCGCCGTCGTGCTCACTCCGACTAACCTTTTTTTCCAAAATCATCTCGTGATTTTGAAAGCCATGAGATAGGTCTCTATGTGAAACCACTTGAGCGCCTTAGAAACTCGTGATTTTTGTTCGTTTAATTAAAGTTTTAGAGTTTAGGTCTTATCTCATCTTTCTCTCTTTGCCACGCGCGCACACATGCACTCTCTGTCTCTGTCTATGTCTAGTTACTTGCAATTTATCGCCACTATCTCTTTGTCGTCGTCCTCATCGCTGCCACCACGCTTTCTCCCACTATTTTTTTTTCCCGGAACCGTTTCACAATTTTGGAGGCGATGAGATAGGTCTCGCCGTGTGAAACCACTTGAGCGTCTCAGAAACTTAATTTGAAAAATAAATATTGAAATTCAAATATATGCTCTTTTAATCAAAGTTTTAGAGTTTATGTATTATCTCTATCTTTCTCTCTCTACCACACACACACTCTTTGTCTCTCTATGTGTCATTTCATGCACTCCATCACCACACTCTCTTTGGCGCCGCCTCCTTCGGGCTCTCTCCCACTAATTTTTCATCGCCACTATCTCTTTATCGCCGTCCTGGTCATTGCCTTCGTGATGTCTGCCACTAACTTTATATTTTTTTGAAATCGTTTTGGGATTTTGGAGCCAATGAGGTAGGTCTCCCCTTGTGAAACCGCTTGAATGATTCAAAAACTCAATTTGAAATCGCAAATTTTGAAATTCAAATTTATGTTCTTTTAATTAAGTTTTTACAGTTTAGGTCTTATCTCCTTTTTTTTATCTCTCTCTCTCTCTCTCTCTCTCTCTCTCTCTCTCTTTTTCTCTCTTTTTGTCTCTATTAGTGTCTTGTTACCTGCACTTTATCGCCACTCTCACTCTGTTGTCCTCGCCGTCGCCGTGTGCTCTCGCGCTAATTTTTTTTTTTGGAATCTATTCACAATTTTTGGAAGCCATGAGATAGGTCTCGCCGCGTGAAACTGCTTGAGTGCTTTAGAAATACAATATGAAAATCAAATTTTGAAATTCAAATTGTTTTTCTTTTAACTAAAGTTTTACAGCTTGGGTCTTATCTCTTTCTTTCTTTCTCTACCACACGGACGCACGTGCACTCTTCATCTCTCTCTCTCTCTCTCTCTCTCTCTCTCTCTCTCTCTCTCTCTCTCTCTGTGTGTGTGTGTGTGTGTGTGTGTGTGTCTCGTTAACTGCACTCCATCACCACTCTCTCTACAGCCACCTCTGTCGTGCTCGCTCTGACTAACCTTTTTTTTCCAAAATAGTCTCGCAATTTCGAAATCCATGAGATAGGTCTCGGTGTGTGAAACCTCTTGAACGCCTCAGAAACTCAATTTGAAATTTAAGTTTATGTTCTTTCAATTAAAGTTTTAGAGTTTAGGTCTTATCTCTTTCTTTCTCTCTCCACCTCTCTCTCTCTCTCTCTCTCTCTATGTCTAGTTACTTGCACTCTATCTAAAGGTGTCGTGGGAAGCGTGTGCGAGTGCAAGTGCGAGAGCAGAGAGAGAGAGAGAGAGAGAGAGAGAGAGAGAGAGAGAGAGAGAGACCTCCTTTGGGTGGAGCGCACAACAACGTTATCCTGTTTTGCAGCTTCTGATTCTATTGTATTAAAGAATAAGTGTATATTGGTCAAGTTAGTAGATGGGTTAGTAGTAAGTGGGATGTTCGGCCAGTTGGCCTGAATCCCAATACCGTCGCCACTATCTCTTTGTCGTCGTTCTCGTCGCTTCCGCCGCACTTTCTCTTACTAACTTTTTTTCCCCAGAATTGTTTCGCAATTTTGAAAGCGATGAGATACGTCTCGCCATGCGAAACCGCTTAAGCGTCTCAGAAACTCAAGTTGAAATACAAATTTTGAAATTCAAATTAATGTTCTTTTAGTTAGAGTTTTAGAGTTTAGATCTTATCTCTATCTTTCTCTCTCTACCACACACACACATACGCACTCTCTGTCTGTGTCTGTATCTGTGTCTCATTACATGCACTCCGTCACCATACTCTCTCTGGCGCCGCCTCCTCCAGGCTCTCTCCCACTAACTTTTTTTTTTCCGAAAACAATTTTAAAGGCGATGAGATAGGTCTCTTCGTGTGAAACCGCTTGAGTGCTTCAGAAACTCAATTCAAAATTCAAATTTATGTTCTTTTAATTGAAGTTTTAGAGTTTCCCTCTTATCTCTTTTTCTCTCTGTCTACCACACGCGCGCGCACAGACACACACACACGCGCACTCTTGGTCTCAGTCTTTGTCTTGTTACCTGTACTCCATCACCACTTTCTCTCTATTGTCGTCATTGTTGTAAGCGTCATTCTCTTTCCCACCTTTTTTTTTGAAATGGTCTCGTGATTTTGGAAGCGATGAGATAGGTCTTGCCAAGTGAAACTTCTTTAGCGCCTCAGAAACTCAATTTGAAATTCAAATTTATGTTCTTTTAATTAAATTTTTAGAGTTTAGGTCTTTTCTCTTTCTTTCTCTCTCTTCTAGCCGCACACACATACGCACTCTCTATCTCTATCAGTGTCTTGTTACCTACACTCTATCATGGCACTCTCTCTCTACTGTCATCGTTACGCTGCCGCCGTGCTCTCTCCGACTAACTGTTTTTTTCAAGAATCGTCTCGTGATTTGAGAGGCAATGAGATAGGTCTCACCGGGTGAAACCGCTTGAGCACCTCTGTAATTCAAATTTATGTTCTTTTCAATAAAGTTTTAGAGTTTAGGTCTTATCTCTTTCTTTCTCTCTACCACATACACACTCTCTATCTCTGTCAGTCTCGTTCCATGCACTCCATCGCCACTCTCTCTCTGCTCCGCCGGTCCCATTGTTGTATCCCACTAACTTTTGTTTTCAAAATCGTCTCGTGATTTCGAAAGCGATGAGATAGGTCTTGCCGTGTGAAATTGCTTGAGTTCCTCAACAACTCAATTTGAAAATCAAATTTTGAAATTCAAATTGATGTTCTTTTAATTAAAGTTTTAGAGTTTAAGTCTTAACTCTTTCTTTCTCTCTCTACCACACACACACACACCTTGTCTCTCTCTGTGTCTCGTTATGTGCACTCCATCGCCACTTTCTCTTTGCCGTCACTGCCACTCTCGCTCTCACTAACTTTTTTTCCCGAAATCGTCTCGCTACGCTCGCCATAAGATAGGTCTCGGTGTGAGAAACCGCTTGAGCACCTCAGAAACTCAATTTAAAATTCAAATTGAAATTCAATTTTATGTTCTTATAATTAAAGTTTTAGAGTTTAGATCTTATCTCTTTCTTTCTCTCTCTACCACACACACAGGCTCACTCTGTGTGTGTGTGTGTGTGTGTGTGTCTCGTTACCTAGCTACACTCCATCGCCACTATCTCTCTGCCACCGTCCTGGTCGCTGCCATCGTGCTTTCTGCCAACTTTATATTTTTCGAAATCAATTCAGAATTTTAGAGGTGATGAGATATGTCTTGCCATGTGAAACCGCTTGAGAGATTCAGAAACTCAATTTGAAATATAAATTTTGAAATTCAAATTTATGTTCTTTTAATTAATTTTTTACAGTTTAGGTCTTATCTCTTACTTTCTCTCTCTAGCACGCACATACACTCTCTCTCTTTGTCTCTATTAGTGTCTCATTACCTGCACTCCATCGTCACTCTCTCTCTCTCTCTCGTCCTCGTCGCCGCCACGCTCTCTCTCGCTAATTTTTTTTTCTAGAATCGTCTCGCAATTTCAAGGTTGATGAGATAGGTCTCGCCGTGTGAAACTACTTGAGCGCCAAAGCAACACAAATTGAAAGTCAAATTTTGAAATTCCAATTGATGTTGTTTTAACTAAAGTTTTAGAGTTTGGGTCTTATCTCTTTCTTTCTCTCTCTACCCCACACACACACACATGCACTCTGTCTCTCACTGTGTCTCGTTACCTACACTCCATCGCCACTCTCTTTCTGCACCCATCGTCGCCGAGCTCGCTCCCACTAGCTTTTATTTTTTCGAAAATCGTTTCGCGATTTCGAAAGCCATGAGATAGGTCTCGGTGTGAAACCGCTTGAGCACCTTAAAAACCCAATTTGAAATTCAAATTTATGGTCTTTTAATTAAAGTTGTAGATTTTAGGTCTTATCTCTTTCTTTCTCTCTCTAACACACACATGCACTCTCTGTCTCTGTCTCATTTATCTGCACTTGCACTCTATCGCCACTATCTCTCTGTCATCAACCTCGTCACTGCCGTCGCACTTTCTCCCACTAACGTTTATTTCTCCAAATCATTTTGCGATTTTGGAGGCGATGAGATAGGTCTCTCCGTGTGAAACCACTTGAGCGCCTCGGCCTCATTTGAAAGTTAAATTTATGCTCTTTTAATCAAATTTTTAAAGTTTATGTTTTATCTCTTTCTTTCTCTCTCTATCACACACATACACAAGCACTCTTTGTCTTTATTAGTGTCTCGTTACCTGCACTCCATCGTCACTCTCTTTGTCGTTCTCATCGCCATCGTGCTCTCTCTAGACTCTCATTTTAATTATTTTTGGAATTGTCTTACGATTTCAGGGGTGATGAGATAGGTCGCGTTGTGTGAAACTACTTGTGCACCTCAAAAACTCAATTTGAAAATCAATTTTTGAAATTCAAATTGATGTTCTTATAATTAAAGTTTTAGAATTTGGGTATTATCTCTTTCTTTCTCTCTTCACCAGACACAAACACATGCACTCTGTGTCTCTCTCTGTGTCTCGTTATCTCCACTCCATTTCCACTCTGTCTATGCTGTCGTCGTCGTCCTCACCACCGCTGCACTCGCTCCCACTAACTTTTTTTATTTCCAAAATTGTCTCGGAATTTTAAAAGCCATGAGATAGGTCTCTGTGTGTGAAACCGCTTGAGCGCCTCAGAAACTCAAATTGAAATTGAGATTTTGAAATTCAAATTTATGTTTTTTTAATTAAAGTTTTAGAGTGTAGGTCTTACTCTTTCTCTCTTTACCACACACACACACACACACTGTCTGTCTCTGTCTGTGTAATGACATAGTTCTTGCCGTGTGAAACGGCTTGAGCATCTCAGTAACTCAATTTGAAATACAAATTTTCAAATTTAAATTTATGTTCTTTTAATTAAAGTTTTAGAGTTTAAGTGTTATCTCTTTCTTTCTCTCTCTACCACACACACACACACACTCTCTACTTTGTCTGTGTATCGTTACATGCACTCCATCGCAACTCTCTCTCTGGCGCCACTGCGCTCTCTGCCACTAATTGTTTTCCCCCAAAATGGTATCGTGATTTTGGAGGCGATAAGATAGGTATCGCCATGTGAAATCGCTTGAGCGCCTCAGACACTCAATTTGAAATTCAAATTTATGTTCTTTTAATTAAAGTTTTGGAGTATATGTCTTATCTCTTTCTTTCTCTATCTACCCTCACACACACACACATTCTTCGTCTCTATCTGTGTCTTGTTACCTGCACTCCATCGCCACTTTGTCTCTGCCACCACTGTCGTCGTGGCCGCTGTCGTGCTCTTTCCCACCAATTTTCTTTTTTGGGTCTTGTGATTTTGGAGGCAATGAGATAGGTCTCGCCGTGTGAAACCGCTTGAGCGCCTCAATAACTCAGTTCAAAATTCGAATTAATGCTCTTTTAAATAAATTTTTAAAGTTTAGGTCTTATCTCTTTCTTTTTCTTTCTAACACACACACACACACTCTCAGTCTATGTTTGTGTCTAGTTACTTATCTTGAGAGAGATATTCTCTTGATCCTCTTTTCTTCATGCTCGTTTGAGGTGTTGTAGAGGCCAGGCCCCCAATCCTTCACATAAAATGGTGCCTCCACGAAGGAAGGGAGAGTACAGTTTCTTGCTTTGATTGCCAGGTTGGAGTATACTTGGGAATCAACTCTAGGCCTTCCCTAATCTTAGTTCTAATATGATATTGTAGGATTTTGATCACTTGAGGAGATACTTGGAAGAATGTATTTGACAATTGTGGACAAAATGATGACCATAAGCAAGGTCTTCTCTTTATGATGGCTTGTCAATACACGCAGTTTGAGTTCTTGCGACTACTTCAAAAGTATGCCATGGATGGTTCGATGCATGAATCATGTGGTAGTTGGATAAAGATAAAGGATACACTCGTGGAATTTAGCAAAGGCTTTTTACATGTCAATAAAGAGTATGCATCTTCGTGGGATAAGGAGGACATTTTGTTTGATAGCACATGCAAAACAGCCGAGGTTATGCAAATTGTGAATGTGAACTTTCTATATGAAGAAGCTCATTTTGGTAAGACTATGGTGGAATATGCATTATGGAAGCTTGAGATGGGCTTTGATGAGAAAGTGGTGATGCATGCGAATGAAGTAGCATGCAAGCATGTGGAAGATGATGTCACTCATATGATTGTTATGTGTAATGAAAATACAAATGCTTCTTTGAGTTCTCATCTTGAAGATGTACATGCTGATGTGGATGATATTGAGGTTGACTTGGAGTCCACAGATGAGAAGGATATGAAAAATGGATATAGACTATGTTTCCACATGTGGTTTGTTTGATGATATTGATTTGGAGTATGACACTGTAGAAGCATATGCTATGGTTACAAATGATGATGAGGATTTTAAGGGTTCCTCTTTTGAGTATGAAGTTTTGGGGTTGGATGAGTTCCAAGATATTGTGAACCCTGTTGGTGCATATGTTGATGAGTTTACATGTACATATGGGTTGTTTGATGAGCTACCCAAGGTTGTCACTAGTCATGAGAGTGCTTGTGCTATGCATGATGCATTGGTTTCTCATGCCTCTTATGATGATGTGCGAGTGGATGATGATCAAATTCCCATTTGTATGCATGAGATGGTGTCACATGAAGATTTATGTGTCTATGTTTGACTTGTTTGATAAGGTGGAGAGCATTTCTAGTGGTGTTGTGTATAGAGATGAAGAGCATGTATCTTTTGAGACTTCTAATGTGGTGGATGTTCTCATGCCTCTTATGGATGGTTTTGAGATGCAAAAGAATAAGGAAGATCAAATGAGGGATGATGTTGGTGTTGATTGTGAGAGACAAGGCTTTGCTAATAGTTTGCCTCTATTTATGCCAATCAAGGATATGTATTGTGTCACAAGTGAGATATTCCTTGATGCTTATGTGATAAAGGTATTGGGTACCTTCAAAGGATATCTTGATGCATCATTATCATGTGTCTATGATTGTCATCATACCAATAGTTTGTGTGAGATGGATACCTTTGACTACCATTGTTATGGACATGGTAGCTGTCATAAAATTCAATATCTAACCAACCCAAATGATTTTCTCATATTAAACTGATCCTTTAATGTGGCATAATAAACGGGAACAAGGTTTAAAATATAGACATGTGCTTATGGATTTATTTCAACACGGGGCTAATGGTAAAGGGGTCCAAATGAGAGATGGTCTGTCAAAGAGCATGGCTAGCTAATGGAACTCAAAATACCTTAGGGTTAGCTTCATTAAATACCTCCAATGGTTAGTGTTAAAATTCCTTTGACCTTAGGCAAGCTAGGGTTGAGCTTGAGGTGGGAACTCGACCTAAGATTGAGGTGCTTGTTGTGCTGCTAGCTAAGGTGCTTAAGGTGCTTGTCATGCTTGATGAGGAAGGTGCTTGAGAAGCTTCCCATGAATGGGGGCTAAGGTTCTTGAGTCAAAAAGAGACCCTACAAAGGATGGGGAAAGCCCCAAAGTTAGGTGAATCTTGACTTAACCTCCCACTCACCCAAAGGGCACCCCCTTTCTCAAGGGGCACATAGACTCCCCTATGCTTAGCCACATGGTGTGCTTGAATCGTATTGGCTAGGCTAAAGAGGGGTCCAATGATCTTATAGTTCAATTCAACAAATATCTAGATTTTTTCAAGCTCTCTCTCTCAAAGGGTTAAGGAGGACACTTGTCCAAAGATTACCCTTGTGCTTGAAATGCATTGTGCATGTGATTGGCTAGGGGGAGAGGGGTCCAATGAGCTACAGGCTTGAGCAAAAAGAAGGGGTCGCCCAAAGCTAGCAAGGGGTATGCTTGGGGGGTATACACCTCTCATACGCATTTGTTTTTAGAACATTCTCACTTGATCAAAGTGGAAGAACTCTATCTCCTTCTCCAAGCTTGTTGAGAAGTTGAGAGCCTACACCAACACTCTTGGCTATGGAATGCAAATCCAACCAAGAGCCATGCTTCAATGCTTAATCTTGCCATCTTCTCCATATTCATTACTATGATATCATGTATGCTAACAAGAAGAGTGATGATAAGTGAGGAACTATTTCTTTCTCCAATGAATGTTTCTTCTTCCTCTTCCCTACTCTCATTCCCCGCTAGCTCTCTCCATCTTTGGGGGAGAGGGGTCCAATGAGCTTCAGGCTTGAGAAAAAAGGAGGGGTCGTCGCCCAAAGCAAGCAGGGGTATGCTTGGGGGTATACACCTCTCACACTCTCATTTTCTTTTAGAAAATTCTCACTTGGTGAAAGTGGAAGAACTCCATCTCCTTCTCCAAGCTTGTTGAGAAGTTGAGAGCCTACACCAACACTCTTGGCTATGGAATGCAAATCCAACCAAGAGCCATTCTTCAATGCTTAAGCTTGCCATCTTCACCATCTTCATTACTATGCTATCATGTATGCTATCAAGAAGAGTGATGATAAGTGAAGAACTATTTCTTTTTCTTATGAATGGTTCTTCTTCCTCTTCTCTACCCTCATTCCCCACTAGCTCTCTCCACTTTTGAAGATGTTTGAGGCCTTGGGGCTGAGGCCGGGGATGGTCAATGCTTTTTATAAAGTTTATGTTATACTCGTGATGCATGAAGATTTCTGTCTTCATTGCATCACCTAGGTCACAAAGAACACAAAGATTGTATTATACCAAGTCTCTCTTGATGGGACAATCTATAATACAAAAGCCTATTGGAGGGGGGGGGGGGGGGATCGGCTCCACATAAATCGAGTCCTCAACTGTTATCAAGTTCTCTAAACTCTCTCTCTTGCAAAAGTATTGTTCATGCCAAGTTAATTAAGTACTATGGTTATCTTGCTACCGCTAATTAAGTAGCAAAATGGTTGTATGGTCTCTCTTTTATGATGAAGAGTATAGTAGATATGTTGGGACCTTTATGTTGATCTTCATGAGTTTGAGAATAATTCTTTTGAGGGAATGCAATCTTATGTGTATGACAGAGGGAAGAGATATTTGTTTGATTTCATGAGCATATGGGTTTGCGATTCTATTGGGAAAGATTTTGATATGGTATGTGTATGGTGATTGGATGCAGCATGAAAGTGGATGGTGAGAGAAATTTTTTTTTTTAGCTCTCAAAGAAAGAAAGAGATAAGACCTAAACTCTAAAACATAAATTTTAATTTCAAATTGAGCTTTTGAGGGGTACAAGCGGTTTCACAGGTACAAACGGTTTCACATGGCGAGACCTATCTTATCGCCTCTGAAATCGCGAGATGATTTTGGGAAAGAAAAAGTTAGTGGAAAAACGCGTGGAAATGGCGATTCGATGACGACAAAGAGGGAGTGTCGAGGGAGTGCAGGTAACAAGACACTAATAAAGACAAAGTGTGTGTGTGTGTGTGTGTGTTAGAGAGAGAAAGAAAGAGATAAGACCTAAACTCTAAAACTTTAATTAAAAGAACATAAAATTGAATTTCAAAATTTGTATTTCAAATTGAGTTACTATGATGTTCAAGCGGTTTCACACGGCGAAACATATCTCATCGCCTCTGAAATCTCAAAATGATTTTTGAAAAAAAAAGTTAGTGGGAAAAAGCACGACGATAGCGACGAGGACGGTGTCAGAGAGGTAGTGGCGATAGAGCATAGGTAACGAGACACAGACAAAGACAGAGAGTGCGTGCGTGCGTGTGTGTGTGTGTGTGTGTGTGTGTGTGTGTGAGTGTGTGTGTCTCCAACCCTCTTTGTTGACAAAGAGTTCACACACAACACACAATTCCCAAGCTTTAGTGCACACATGGTATCAAATATTGTCATCGACTTTTGTTGGTAGAGGTTGAGGTTGAGAGGGATGAAGTTGGAGTTGTGTGCCAAAATAACAATGACCACACTCTCCAACTTCATTTTGAGAAGTTTTCCACATCCAAGTATCTCCGCTTCACCTTCATCAATCTTGCCTATCTTTTCTTAAGTCTACTAATGTTGCTTGAGTTGAGCCATGGAGCAGACAACCTTCGCCTACTAAAGAAGAAGACAACCTTGTTGCATGATTCTCAGCTTTTGCTGGTAGCAAACGTCTAAATGAGCTCAAATCACCCTTTCCCCCTATTTCCTTACTTATAAAATTGCCCTTTGGTAAGAATGATATAATGATCTAGCACAGTTTAGTAAAGACTCTTTTCAAAAACGGTGTCAAGAGTTATGGATTTGCGAGGTGAGCCATGTCAGCATCGTGTTGTTGCTATGGGCGAAAGGTGGGAGGAAGACCAACAGCTTGAGGTGTTTGTGGTGCTTGATGACTAAGGTGCTTGAGGTGCTTGTTGTGCTTGATGGCTAAGGTGCTTGAGCTGCTTGTCATGCTTGCTGACTAAGGTGCTTGAGCTGCTTGTCATGCTTGCTGACTAAGGTGCTTGAGGTGCTTGCCAACTAGGGAGCTTTAGGTGCTTGTGGGAACACTACCCAAGCTTGAGGTGCTTTGTCATGCTTGGTGACTAAGGTGCTTGAGGTGCTTGTCGTGCTTGGCTACTAGGGAGATTGAGGTGCTTGTGGGAACACTACCCAAGCTTGAGGTTCTTTGTCATGCTTGCTGACTAAGGTGCTTGAAGGTGAGGTGTTCCACAAAGTCAAAAAGATCCCTACAAGGGGGGGGTGAGCCCTACAAGAGGGGCTAGAGAGAGAACACACACACCCTCACACAAGGCAAGCTTGGTACAAAGAAAGAAAAGGACACTTGTCAAGCTCCTCCTCATGTTGCCCTCATGTTGTGCCTAAAGCCTATTGGTTGGCCTCCCAAGGGGTCCAATGATAATTTAGTAGATTTAATTAATTGTTTTTGCATTTATCAATTCTTCTCTCTCAAAGGGGAAAGGGGGACACTTGTCCCAAGACTACCCTTGTTGCTTGTAATGCATCATGCATGTGATTGGCCAATCTTGTAGGGGTCCAATGAGCTTCAAGCTTGAGCTACAAGGGGAGGTCGACCAAAACAAGAATATCCGGCCTTGTGTTGCATACATAAATGAGGCATCCTTGGTAAAGAGTGACATCTGCAGGATCACCAGTATCATGAAGACTCAATTTCAAACATGTTTCCATGGGAGTGGTAATAGGTTTTCAATCTTCGAGTCCAAACTTACATAGCAATGTCTTTATGTAACTTTTCTGACACAAGGCAATATTACCATCAAACTGCTTAAACTGTATACCCAAGTAATGATGTAATAGCCCCAAATCTTTCATCTTGAAAGTAGCATTCAAATCAGCCTTAAATTCAATAATATGTCTCTCATTTGATCCAATGATCAACAAATCATCCACATAAAGAACCACAATGAGAAGTACTTCACCCTCATGCTTTACATACATGTGCTTTCTATTGGACTGCTATGAAAGCATCATTTGACCAAATGAGTGTCAGCCTTCTCATACCAAGAACGAGGAGATTGCTTCAACCCATACAAATCTTTGTTACATTTGCACAGCTTATCCTCTTGTCCTTTCTTGACAGAACCGCAAGGTTGCGTTACATAAACTTCCTCAAATATTGTCACCATTTAAGAAAGCAGTAACAATGTCTGACTGATGTGCATCCCAACCAAAATGAGCTGCCAATGCACATAGAAAACTCACAGTAGTCTTACAACAAGTGGGAGCAAAATTCTCTTTATAATCTATGCCTTTTTGTTGTGCATAACCTTTTGCAACAAGTCGAGCCTTATGGCGATCAATCTCACCATCCCGCTTACGTTTCAACTTGTAAACTCACTTTGTACCAATGGCCTTTTTGCGAGGAGGAAAATCACTTAAAGTCCATGTGTCATTTTCTATAAGTGCATCATATTTTGATTGCATGGCAGCCATCCAATTTTTTGAATTTTGTGCTTCATCAAAAGATAGAGGTTCCTCAACATCATTTAAGCTAGACACAACCAAAGCATAACAATCTGATGCATAAGATGCATGGAGAGAGCCTGAATGAGTGCGACTAGACAAAGGTGCATCCAATTTACTATCACGCAATGTATGCACTAGCCATTTTGGCATACCTCTAGCCTGCTCATTTTCAGCCCTTTCCACATCAAGTACATCATGTACATCTACATCAGTAATAGGCTTATCTGTAACATATTAGAAACCCCCATAGTCTTTACATTTGCCTCATTGCCTCCTCGTGTGCCAGAGCATTCAAAAAGTCTGAAGACTTGGCCAACTCCTAAATTATCTATGAGATAATGTGGGCCTTTCAAGATACTCAAGCGAGTTGGTGATTGAGCTAACAAACTCTCATTATTGGCACACTCTTGTATTCAAATGGTATTTGTTTTCAAGGACGAAAATGCTTCTCCAAGGGGGGGAGTAATGTTTTGTCAAGGGAAACCCTGGGGGGTCACGGACCAGCCCAAGGGCCAACTGCCAAGGTGTGGACAAGGGAATACCATATATGGATGGACAATGACCTACATAAACTTATGCTTTACATGAATGTAGAGTCTTTTCCTTATGAAGGGATAGATTCTTCATTTGATGCAAAAATCTTTTATAATCTTGACTCTCGATCAATAGTTAGTGAACTTGAAGCATTCAAGTATACAAACAACTCAAAGCTTAGTGTTACCTGTTCAGAGGGGGTGTAGGATCAGCATAAGTTTATTGGTGTTAATGATGAGTGGATCTATTATGGCGATGATATGGGCAAGGAAGTAGATTCTATTTTCCATATGCAGGCAAAATTTTGTGTTGCAAAAGTTTGGAGATACTTAGCTATGGGCGAGACAATATAAGAGAGGTTTATAGAGAATATAGCTAGTATGTATGCTATATGTGGAAAGGCTAGCTTGCAGCCTGAGTTGCACAATTTACTAGACTATTTTGAAGATGCAGATAACAAGCTTATGTGACTATGGTGGACAAAGCCTTGGAAGGGTTCTCTACTACATAGATAAGGGTTCCAAGAAATCCAATTTTAGACATAATCCAATCTATCCAAATGTGGTTCATGTTGAGCTTATGCAATTGCTTGATGAGCAAAACAAGGAATTTTTTTATAATATTCCCTGGGAACCAAATGAAGAGGTTTCTTCCATGGATTTATGTATCCAAGGATACGACCTTATCTACTATTACCTTACGAGGTAGGGTGTTTTTTTCTATCTTTTGATCCAAGAGAATTTTACGATGCTCATGCTTTATTTCAGATTTTTTATGTGCCATTTGATCTAGGGGGATGATTTGATGCTTATAGTTTATGGAAGATACTTTGGGCGCGATTTGACTCGATATACATGTCCTAGGTCAGTTGATGTATATGCCTTGGGATCCAGGATGGTTCTATGATGAGCATACTTTATGAAAATATGCTTATATTGATGCAATAGAGTTGCTTATTTACAAGTGTTTATGCTAGATTTCAAGTAAGCTTTTGTGTTTTCCCTTTGATCCTAGAGGTTTATGCTTACATGAATCCAAAGTTTGGGATATTATTGATAGCATGCTCACAATGGGATAGTGGTTGGATGAGAACATATTTTCTGCTTGCATTTCTAAAGATGGCTAGAACATGCCAGAGGATGTGTTATTCAAAGGGATGGATGTTGTGACGCTCCACCTACACAAGGAGAAAAGAAAAAAAATAATAGGTTTTCCAAATGCGGTGATTGCAGGTGATGCCAATATGGCAGTGTGCTTTATTGAAATACATGATGAAATTGCAGATGGCAAACCTTTGATCACTCGTGCTTTTATCAATATGTATGCTTGGGCCGGTATCCATGCCAAATATTGTACATTTTAGAGAGCAAAATAAGTGCTTGAGGAGCTTCTTATTTGGAATAGAATTTTTTGGAGTACATTGATATTGAGATGTTGCCAAAAAAGGAAGTAGCATTGAATTGGTTTATTTAAATCAAGGAAGTCAGAGAATATTTTGTGTTTTGCAGTGCTTTGGTAAATATGTATACCAATTGTTGTGCTCGGCAATGCTTTTACCAATATTTATGCCAAATGTGGTGGCACAAAAAGTGCTTAAGGATCTTCGTGTTCAAAATGTTATCTGTTGGAGTATGTTGATTACTAGATATGCCCAATATGTCAATAGCAAAGCTTCTTGGTTTGTACTTAGCAATGCTTTGGATGATATGTGTGGGGCAATGGCCACCCAATGGCCGCCCAGGGGCTGGGTACCCAACGATGCCCTTACTTAATAAGGAGGCAAAGTGAATTTAAAGGGAAATCAATAAGCAATAACTTTAAAAAAGGTTGACGAGCTTCGAGTAGAGAATAGCAAACTTGGGTGAAGCCTTTGGCACCTGATGTTCACCTTTTCGTTTAATTCATCTACAACCTGTTACATCATCTAGCGATGATTCTTGTGCCAGGTATCGTTCAATAGCAAGAAACGAATACCCTCACTTAAGAGGGTGCAAGCAAAGGAGGAAAAGTATGAACAAGTTTCAAGGAGTTTTTTTGAGTTATTGGGCAGTGAGCGAAATTTTGAGACCAAGGTTCAAACTTCCAAGGGCAAGCAAGCTACTAAGCTTCTAAGGGAGTAAAGGGTTCCGAGATTTCAAGGGAGTAAAGGAAACCACCGATTTTTCAAGAGCAAGCAAGAGTCGGAGCTTTCAAGAGGCAAGCTTCAAGGGCTTCTGAGCTTCGAAGACAAGTTGAAGGACGAGTTGTGGAGGCAAGTGTTTGTGAAGAGGGTCAAGAAGAGCAAGGGAAGGGAACTGAAGTAGCTAAAATCAAAAGGAAGAGCAAGGAGTGGGAGAAAGGAAGTTTATGCCCTCACTTGCGCTCCCCTTTGCCAATAGCTTTGATGCTTGCATTTCACTCCAAATCTCGACGGAGTCAAGAGCACACAATAACCATTTTGAGTCGACTTTTGTATTCAGATTTGGACTTCATTAAGTCGTATCATTGAAAGGTTTTCAAGGTGTCTTTTGTGCCATAATATCTTGTGTTCCATATACATGTGGTAGTGATGTGTGTGAACACACTAGGATGGCCTGGGCATTTTTTCCCTCTTTAGGAGGTTTTTCCCCCGAGCAATATATATATGCCCATCACTCTAGGGCTATCTATCTTTCCATTGCACACTAAGTAACACACTCTCTATTGTGTGCCTTGAGCTTCCTTCGTCTTCTCCAAGATGTGTGCATTTCTACGCAACCCTAATTCCAACAATTGGTATCAGAGCAGGTTACGTCCTCCCGAGCTTAGTTGCCAGCTGCTCCAGCACACGCCTGCTCACTTTCTTCGATTACAGTGAGGTTTGGCGAGCGTTCACAGGTCGACAAATATTTCAAGAAAGCTCGTAGATCCTAGTCTGCTCAGATTTCTGATTCGGGTTCATTTTGGCCTCCGTTTCCACTACAGGTAGGTCTGCACAGGCAATTTTGTCATTTTGTGTAGAATTTTTGTCAGTGTTGTTTTCTGCATAACAGGTGCCTTACATTCTTCTACGGTTTGTGCTATATAGCACATTTTTTTCCCGCTCCATTTCTCCTATTTTTGGGAAGTTTTCACATGAGGTGTAGCATTTACCATGGCTGACAACAACACGAATGTCTTCAGGATGTTTGCTGTTGAGGACAGGTTGGATGGGGACAATTATCCTATGTGGGCTTATATGATGCAACACGTTCTTGTGTCAAAGGGCGTCTAGAATATTGTGCAGGGCATTGATGTACGTCCTGGTTCTGAGGATGTAGGCAATGTTGAGGATATTGCAGGTCTTGCTGCAAGGATTGCTGCTATTAGAGCTGTTTTGCCTACGACAGAACAAGCTCGTTGGGATGTAAAGGATGCACAGGCTCATGCATTGATTGCGTTGTCTGTGAAGCACACCATTGTTCCCCACATCCATTCAACAAAATCTGCAAAACAGGCTTGGGATATTTTGGATGGTCTTTATGCAAGTCGCAATAAGGCTAAAATTGCTTTGCTGTGTAAAGAGCTGGAGTCGAAGATTATGCATGAGGAAGATGATATGGACACTTTCCTTGCTAGTGTCACGGATATCAATGAGCAACTTATTTTTGTAGGTGAAGTCATTTCAGACAGTTCCCTTGTGCAGACCAGTACTTGGAGACTTATGACCCAAGGAAATCCAGAAGTTGTCAAGTTTGAAGCATTATGCACATTGCTGTTGTAGGAGTCACTTTCTAGAAAAAACAGGACTAGACAATGTGTAGTTGAATAGGCTGTTCTTGCTTCTCAAAGAAAGGGTGGTAATAGCAATGCATCCACTTCATATGGTTCTGTTGTGAGAGGCAAAACTTTTGTTCCCAATGCTTCTGCTGGTAGCACATCATCTGTCAATTCTGGTGATAAGGGCAAAAATAAAATGCGTCGCCATTATTGTAAAGCTAATGATCACTTGATCAAGTCGTGTCCTAAGTTGAAGGCCAAAGAGGCTAAGAAGAAAGAGGGTGGTTCCACTACAAATGCAGCCATTGTTAAGTCTTCTGTGAAAGGAGACTGTGTTGTTGATGTTGATGTAGAATGGGCTTTTAGCGCAGAGTGCACTTACAATCATGTTGTCCATGATGCATGCTTGTCAGTTGCTGCAGATTCACATGTGTGGAATTTCGACAGTGGTGCTACAAAGCACATTACCTATATCGTGAATTTTTCACCTCTCTCGAGTCTGTTCCTCATGGGAATTCATCCACTTGTGCCAACAATGCCTCTTATTCGGTTCAGGGACTTGGAAAGATTGTGCTTACTGCTGCAAATGGTAGTTCCTTCACACTTGTTGATGCACTTTATGTACCTGGGATCAAGAAGAATCTCTTGTCTGTATCTGCACTTACTAGACTTGGACTTGTAGTCAAATTTGTGGATGACAGATGTACAATTCATGATCGCAGTTTTGGTGATGAAATTGTTGCATCTCGTCTTTTTTGCCGTGGGTTGTATAAGCTCACTTTGTATGAAAAGTGTGGACAAAATTTTGCAAATGCTGTTGCAGATTCAAGGGCTATTTCAGATGCAAAACTTTGGCATGCACGTTTTGGTCGTCTGAATTTTGCCAGTTTGCTGCGTTTGTAGAAATCTGATATGGTTGCTTCTTTGCCGCCTCTTGAAGCACCTGTCAAACATGTTTGTGAAGGCTGTATTTTGGGTAAGATACAGCGTTCTAAGTTTCCAAAGGATGGTTCAGTTCGGGCCACATGCAGGTTGCAGCTTGTGCATAGTGATGTTTGTGGGCCCCCGTCATTGGGCAATTACCTTTACTTTGTGACTTTCATTGATGATTACTCCAGGCATGCATGGGTATTTCTGCTTAAAGCGAAGTCTGAAGTTTTTATGTGCTTCAAACAATTTCTGGCTATGGCTGAAAAATGTCTCAAAATGTACTATGGGCACCCTCCGTTCCGATCAAGGGAGGGAGTATATGTCTCATGAATTCAATGCATTTCTGTCTAGTCGTGGGATAAAACACCAATGTACAGTGTCTTATACACCTCAGCAAAATGGTGTTGCTAAGAGGAAAAACAAGTCACTTGCGGAAATGGCACGATGTATGGTCAAAAGTCAAGCTTTGCCGTATTCTTTTTGGCTTGAGACCACATGTGTGCCACTTTGTGCCACTTATGTACTAAACAGGTGTCCTACGAAGATTTGCAGTCTATTACTCCATATGAAGCATGGCATGATAGAAACCCTTCTATTGAGCACATGCGTGTTTTTGGTTGTTTGGCATAAGCTTTGGTGCCACAAACACAGTGCAAAAAATTGGATGATAAGGCTGTCAAATGTATTTTTGTTGGTTATAGTGCTGAAAGCAAAGGTTACAGGTTGTATCATCCGCAAACAAAACGTATTTTGGTTTCACGGGATGTAGTGTTTGTGGAAGATTCTGCTCAGCCCTTGCTGTCATGTACTAGAGACGGTAATGTAAGCTCACATGACATTTATGACAGTTTGTTGCCTCTTTTCAATGGTGGACTCATACGAATGTAAGTTTCAATGAGGCAAATGTACAGCCTATGGGGGTTTTTGAAAATGTTACAGATCAGCCTATTAGTGATGCAGATGTACATGATGTACTTGATGAGGAAAGGACTTAAAATGAGTAGGCTTGAGGTATGCCAAAATGGCTGGTGCACACTTTGCGTGACAGTAAATTGGATGCGTGACTTGGATGCGTGCACACTTTGAGTGACAGTAAATTGGATGCACCTTTGTCTAGCCATACAAAAATTCAAAAAATTGGATGGCTATCATGCAATCAGAATATGATGCACTTATAGAAAATGACACATGGACTTTATGTGATTTGCCTCCTGGCCAAAAGGCCATTGGTACGAAGTGGGTTTACAAGTTGAAACGCAAGCCCGATGGTGAGATCGATCGCCATAAGGGTTGACTTTTTGCAAACGGTTATGCACAACAAAAAGGCATAGATTATGAAGAGACTTTTTCTCCCACTTGTCGTATGACTATTGTGCGTTTTCTATGTGCAGTGGCAGCTCATTTTGGTTGGGATGTACATCAATCATACATTATTAATGCTTTCTTAAATGGTGACATATTTGAGGAAGTTTATGCAACACAGCCTTGCGGTTTTGTCATGAAAGAACAAGAGTACAAAGTGTGCAGATGTAAAAAGGCTTTATATGGGTTGAAGCAATCTCCTCGTGCTTGGTATGAGAAAGCTGACACTCATTTGGTCAAACGAGGCTTTCATAATAGTCCAACAAAAGGCACATTGTATGTAAAGTGTGAGGGTGATGTACTTCTCATTGTGGTTCTTTATGTGGATGATTTGCTCATCACTGGACCAAATGAGAGACATATTGCTAAATCTAAGGCTGATTTGAATGCTAGTTTCAAGATGAAAGATTTGGGGTTGTTGCATCACTACTTGGGTATACAATTTAAGGAGTGTGATGGTGGTATTTCCTTGTGTCAGGAAAGTTACAAAGAGACATTGCTATGTAAGTTTGGACTTGAGGATTGCAAACCTATTGCCACTCCCATGGAAACATGTTTGAAGTTGAGTCTACATGATGCTGGCGATCTTGCTGATGTCACTCTTTATCAAACTGTTGTTGGCTGCCTCATTTATTATGCAGCACGAGGCCGGATATTTAGTTTGCAGTGTCACAGGTCAGCAGATTTATGCATAGCCCAGGGTCTAAGCACTGGCAGGCTGTCAAGAGGATTTTCCGCTACCTTAGTGGCGCTTTACATCTTGGCTTGTTTTATCCCAAGGGGGGATCATTGCCGCTAGACTTACATGCTTTTTCGGACTCAGATTGGGCTGGTTGTTTTGACACACGAGTGTCCACAAGTGGTTTTTGTTTCATGCTTGGCAATTCATGTGTATCATGGTTGAGCAAGAAGCAACCTACTGTGGCCACTTCAAGTTGTGAGACTGAGTACATGGCAGTCTTCACAGCTACGGTTGAGTGTGTATGGCTCAGACACCTTATGGTTGATTTGGGTGTTGAATAGGACACTGGAAACACTATCTACACTGACACTCAGAGTGCATTGGCAGTTGCGAGGAATCCAGTTTTTCATGCTCGCATAAAGCACATTGAGGTGCATTACCACTATGCCAAGGAGAGGCTCTCAGCAGGAGAGATCAGATTGGCTTATGTGCCAACACAGGACAACCTTGCAGATCTTTTCACAAAGGCATTGTCTCGTGAGAAGCTTGAAGCTTTTTCGCAAATCTTTGGGCTTACTCCCCTTTGTGGAGTGATCATGTCGTCAGGGCATGGCACTTCCCTTTACTCATGTGCTAGCTCTCGTTCACCGCATCACTCCAAGGGGGATTTGTCACCATATACATGTGGTAGTGATGTGTGTGAACACACTAGGACCATTGGGGCATTTTTTCCCTCTTTAGGAGGTTTTTCCCCCCGAGCATTGTATATACGCCCATTACTCTAGGGCTATCTATCTTTCTATTGCACACTAAGTAACACACTCTCTATTGTGTGCCTTGAGCTTCCTTCGTCTTCTCCAAGCTGTGTGCATTTCTCTGCAACTCTAATTCCAACACAAGATTAGGCCGCGTTCCCACCTTAAGCTCAGTCCTAGTTAAAGGACTTTTAACAATAACTTTTGGAGGTGTTTAATGAAGCTAACCCTAAGGTCTTTAAGCTCCATTAGCATTGCTCTTTGATAGACCATCTCCCATTTGGACCCCCGTGCATCTGAGATGCATCTAAAGAACATACCTATGTTCTAACCCTTGTTCCTGTTGGGGTATAGGCGTCTGTGCCTTGCGAGGCCGCCCAGAGTCTGGGCACCCACTGACTTGTATACCTTATAGATAGCATAAGTGTATAGGGGGCTGCTCACTCTTTGAGTCTCCCCACCCACATCATGTGTGTATCTCCTTCTCTCTCTCTCACTCTCCGTCTGTGGTGCTCCCCGATCCCCTTCAATTGGTATCAGAGCATAGGTGCGGAGGGAGCGCGCGTGTGTGCACAGTCACGACGACAGCGGAGAGCCAGTTTCATTCCCGAAATCGCGTCCGCACGCGCGCACTTTCAAGAGTGCAAACAGGGTTTCGACTTCGGCATCGGCAAATTCAGCTTTCCGAGAGCGTTTCCACTAGGCGTCTTGGCGTTTTACTCCCCTTTTGAAGCCATTCGAGCCATCAAAAACTTCATTCGAGCTACGGTTGAGGAGCTGTATTTTTCAGCCCTCTTTTGGCAGTTTATGCTGCGTTTTTGGGTCGAAACGGAGGTTTTTTGGCATAGCTTTCACACCCGGACTCGGATACATGTGATCCAGGAGTCTACCTTAGGGTTTTGGCACGCTCCGGACGCGCTCGTCATATCAGAATTTTAAAATTTTGAACGCTGAATTTTCTGCAGCAGCAGTTGTTTATTGTGTGTCGAGGATTTCACACATGGCTTGCTCTCAGATGTGAGAGTGATATTTGTTGCAAGTTTCCTCACAGGTGGGAGGATACGATGTATGCCTTATGTGGTTTGATGCTCAGGGAGACTAATGTGATTGCATTTTGAGCTCGGCAATGTATGCCTCGAGCATGTTTTTTGGCAGTCACAGGTAGAGAAGATATTTGTGTACTAGATTTGCAGGTGTTTGCAATGATGTATGCAAAGTGTGGAGATTGGTGCATGCATTTGGAGTGCGGTTTGATGCGCTTTGGTTGCTCATGGTTTTGAGCGTGCAGTCAGTTTGGTTACTGGTTTTGTGGCCATTTGACTGACAAAACTCTGGCAAAATTTTCCCAGGAGTTTTATGCGTATCATTTATGCGATCTAGGTAGAGATTGTGGGTTGCACTCAGCATTTGCGTGCGGTGTTCTCTGCAGGTGGGAGATTTGTGCGTGTGTATGCATCGATACCGCACATTGTGGGCTTGGTGATTAGCTCACGGGTTTGACAGGCGTACAGTTATCTTGGCACACTCACAGGAGTGAGTATTGTGATGTATGCTTGTGTGGCTACGAGCTAGGTGGCCGGATTCGAGCACTAATGGCTTGAGGTGTTTCAGCTACAGGTTAACAAGTTTACAGGCAGGTTTGAGGGCTTATTTGGGTGCTGAATTTTCAGCCATTGTTTCCTCTTTGCAGGTGTCCATGTATGGCTCAGTTTGTAGGCTGATCTGGGACACGTTTGTGACTTGTTTATGAGGCTATTTAAGAGCTGAATTTTGGGGCTATTTTGGGGCTGATTTGCAGCCATATTTGCAGACTTTTGTTGATGCGATTCGAGCCAGTTTAGGGCTGATTTGGTTGACATTTGCTACTCATTGTTGGTTGCTCTTTTGCGAGCATTATGGCTGATTTTTCATTTGACTTCCAACGTTATGGTCTGACACAGTTTGATGGTATAGATTTTGTTGCTTGGAAGGAACATATGCTTGTTGCATTGACAGATTTGGGGCAGGATAAACCCTTGCGTGGTTTATCGGCGAAGCCCAAGTCTATGAGTGATGATGATTGGCATGATCTTGATGAGTTAGCAATGTCTACAATTCATTTGCATCTGGTTGAGTCTGTTGACTGGAAGGTCTCGAGGGAGACTATAACTCATGCTTTATGGCAAAGTTTACATGCTATGTACGCGACATCCATGTCTACAGGGGAGTCTAGTCCCACTTCTATGTCCATGGGAGAGATTGGTCCCACACGCAAGTCTCAATGGCATAGAGACTTGACATGTTGGCATTGTGGACATAGAGGGCACATTAGGCGTCCATGTTTCAGGCGTTTGAGACAACGGAGGCGACAGATGCGTGATGCAGATTTGGGCATGACAGATGCTAGTGAGATCAGTACGGTGGTTACTGAGTATGCTTGTGACGGCGATGTCACATTTACATCTAGCTTGTCTTCAGACGATCTTATGTCTACGGATTGCATATCGGATTGCACATTGTCTTTACATTGGTTACTAGATTCAGATGCTACTTTTCATGTCATGTCGCATCGTGACATTTACATCTAGCTTGTCTTCAGACGATCTTATGTCTACGGATTGCATATCGGATTGCACATTGTCTTTACATTGGTTACTAGATTCAGATGCTACTTTCCATGTCACGTCGCATCGTGAGTGGTTTAGCACATTTTCTAGTGGGAGACTTGGTTGTGTGCACATGGCTGATGGTGTTGTGTATGACATTGAAGGTGCAGGAGACGTATGTTTGTCCTTGCCCAGTGGTATGAGATTTACCCTGCGTCATGTGCGTTATGTGCCAGATCTAAGACGGGATTTGATCTCGATTGGTCAGCTTAGAGACTGTGGATGTCAGATTTCGCTACGACAGTGAGATTTTGTGATGCATTTGGGTTCGCTAGTGATTGCGAGAGGTGCCAGGAGTGGTACACGTTACCCATTGCATGTGGATCACGAGAGAGACAGTGTTGTCTCTATGATCACGCAACCAGGTAGACAGCGAGAGAGCAGGCGAGTCTCTTTTGCTTGTGGGTTGCAGGGTGCTTTGCATGGAGTGCAGAGTAGTGAGCTCATTGTGCACACAGTTGGGGCACGACTTGAGCAGTCACACAGAGAGGTGATAGAGTCAGACATGCATGCTTTGCTAGTGACTGAGCAAAGCAGAGAGTCAGTTGTGAGAGATACTTCTATGCAGGATAGACAGGTAGAGCGGTCTTGCTCTAGTGAGTAACGACAGGAGGACGTTGTGCAAGAGTCTATGCATACGGAGTTAGAGCATGAGAGCTCTAGTGAGTCACAGCAGATTGAGTGGTCATGTTTGCAGTGGATGATTGCAGAGGAGACTGAGATGTCAGCGATTATGCAGTCATTCCTTTCTATGCTCGACTGTGATCATGGGGATATAGTTGTGCAGGATATGTCTTCCAGGAGACACCTAGAGCAGCTGGTTTGCTCTGAGGTTGCACGACAGGTTGATGCGTCTTTTGTGGACAGTCAGGAGATGCATGTGGCTGACACGCCTTGTCAGTCAGAGATGCCTATTTCCAGGGATATATATGTTGATGCATGCTCCGTAGAGCTAGCAGGGCCCGCTAGCATTGCATCGGCATTCGGTGGTCTCATGTATGAGATGTTGATCTTGAGACCGGATATCGCAGCTGTAGTGGGAGCATTTGCAGTTAGGGTTGTCAGTCGTTTGTTGACTGATGATGGCATAGTACACGAGGGAGATATGCAGGTATTGTGTACATACTTGCAGTACGTGTGCGGTACGTCTCGTGGTGTATGGACTTACACGGGAGCAGGACAGCCGGATGCACACGATCACATCCAGCCAGTGGGCATCGGTTGAGAGCGGTTTTCTCTCGCCTTTTGTAGTCTTTAGACTAGGTTCTCTTGCTTAAAGGCACAGTCGCCTTTAAGTGGGAGGTTGTTGGGGTATAGGCGTCTGTGCCTTGCCCGACCGCCCAGAGTCTGGGCGCCCACTGACTTGTATACCTTATACATAGCATAAGTGTATAGGGGGCTGCTCACTCTTTGAGTCTCCCCACCCACATCGTGTGTGTATCTCCTTCTCTCTCTCTCACTCTCCGTCTGTGGTGCTCCCCGGTCCCCTTCAGTTCCCGTTTATTCTCCCACATTGAATGATCAGTTTAATATGAGAAAATCATTTGGGTTGGTTAGATATTAGATTTTATGACACTTTTCATTAATCTAAGGTGGAATTTCTTGGTTATGTTATCTCTGAAATGGGAATCTCCAAGATCCAAAGAAGGTTCAAACCATCCTTGATTGGGAGACACCCACCTCGGTAAGAGATGTCAAATGTCTCCTCGGATTTGTGAATTTCTATCGTATCTTTATCCAGGGGTACTCCAAGGTGGTTATAGCACTCACAAGGTTGACAAGACATAGTAAGTTTGTTTGGGACTCAGAGGCCGTGGAAGCTTTTCAGACTCTCAAGCAAGCTTTCCCGACCACACCCATTCTAACTCATGCAAATCCTACAAAGCCTTTCATCCTAGAAACATACGCTTCAGATTTTGCCCTTGGCGCTATTCTATCCCAAGTAGGTGAGGATGGTCAAGTACATCCAGTGACTTGTCATTCTCACAAATTCTCAGCTGTAGAAATCAATTATGAAATCCATGACAAAGAGCTCTTAGCAATCACTGACTCTTTGAAACTTGGCGTCACCTACTTGAAGTAGCTCCTCATAAGATCACTGTCTATATAGGTAACAGGAATTTGGAATACTTCATGGCATCTCGCGTCTTGAATATTCGCCAAGCCAGGTGGAGTGGTATCCTATCAAGGTTTGATTTCATTATCTCTTATAGGTTTGGCCATCAACAAGGTAAGCCAAATGCCTTATCAAGAAGATCCTACCTTGCACCTAGAAAAGGCAACACAACATTTGATCAACAAGAGTCAAGGATTTTGAAACCTGAGTAGCTTAAGCTAAACGCCACCATAAGCCAAGCTCTTGAAGATTCTACTTTTCTTTCTAAGGTGAAGAAGAAAATTGCCAAGGACCCACTTGCCCAAAATATTATACAACAACTATAAGGACAAGGGTTAATGAGGACTTTCAAGAAATTGATTGACTAATTTACTATAAGGGTCTTCTCTATATTCCACTAGGACCAACACGCTTGAAGGTACTTCAGCGGAGGCATGATCTTCCATCAACATGGCATTTTGGGGGTAATAAGAAAATTGAGCTTCTATCCCATGACTTTTGATGGCCTCAAATGTGGAACCTTGTCAAGGAGTATGTAGGCACTTGTGACACTTGCAATAGATCAAAGGCCCCTCATCATCATCCTCATGGGTTACTCCATCCCTTGCCCATTCCAAGCAAGCCATGGTCATCCATCTCCATGAATTTCATTGTAGAGCTACCCTTGTCACAAGGATTTGACTCCATTTTAGTGGTCGTGGATCGGTTTACAAAGATGGCACACTACATTCCAACCACTAAAACCATCACCGAAGAAGGTACGCCATAGTCTTTCTACAACATATCTATCATTATATCACGGATTACCGGATGACATAGTTTTTTATCGAGGCCCACAATTCATCTCTAGCTTCTGGAAAAGTTTATTCAAGCTACTCGGAGTACAAATCAACCTCTCCTCAGCCAATCACCCACAAAGTGATGGATAAACAGAGGAGTGAATCAAGTTTTGAAATAGTATTTTTGTTGTACAATCAATTATCACCAAGATTATTTGGTCGAGCTCCTATCACTAGCAAAATTCTCCTACAATAACAATTTTCATGCCTCCACCTGTCACACTCCATTCTTTGCTAATTATGATCACCATCGCAAAAAAGGATATCCATACGCACCATCCAGTCAAGAATCCACCTGCTGTTAATCATGCACAACAGTTGTCTGCAATTCACAAAAAACTTACAATTCATATCAAAGAAGCTCAATCCAAGTATAAGGAAAATGTAGATCTACACCTCATGCAGCATCCAAAATACAAAGAGGGGGATACGTGTGGCTCCTTCGGCATGATCTACATTTATCTCGTCCCTGTCAAAATCTAGATTATCAAAGGCTTGGGCCGTTTAAGATTATCCGTCAAGTCAATCCAATCATCAATCAACTCCAGTTGTCCTCATCCATGAAAATCCATCCGGTCTTTCATGTCTCATCCCTAGAACCTTGTCACACATCTAACATCCCAGGAAGAGCCCTACAAACACCTCCTCCGGTTGAGATTCAAGGACATGACAAATATGAGGTTGCAAAAGTCCTAGATTCTTGAGTTTTGCATGGCAGGTTACAATACTTGGTGCATTGGAAAGGCTATGATGTCATTGAACAAACTTGGGAACCAGCACACAATCTTCAACATGCATGTCTCAAAGTCCAAGAGTTCCATCAACAGCAACCATGGAAGCCCCATTCAAGGAACACCACCGCTCCTCGTGGAACTCGTCGCTAGAGGAGGGGGTAATGTCATGGATGCTTGACCATCAATTTCTTATGACATCACCTGCACATTGCTAATGTCATCACCTGTGTCATTGTCTACATCATCACCTATGTCATCGCCTGTATCATCACTAGAAGACTCTAGAAGAATCTAGAAGGATCTAGAAGATTCTAGAAGGTTCTAAAAGTATCAAGGGGATTCTAGAATTTTCTAGAAGCTTGGAAAAGATTCCAAAAGAATCTAGAAGTTTCTGGAAAGCTCTACAAAGTTGAAGAAGGATCTAGAAGGTTCTAGAATAACTAGAAGGGTCAAGAAGGTTCTAGAAGATTCTAACCTTCTCAAGAAGAACCTAGAAATTTCTAACCTCCTCAAGCACTAGTATAAATAGGGGTATTGGGCCACAAGACCCTCAATCTTGCCAACACCAGTTGTGAGGCTCCTATGAGGAAAGCCCTCTTCTATACTTCTGTTATGTTCAAGTCTTGTCCTTTGCAATCAAGCCTTGACTTGTACTCATGTAATCCAAGTCTTGTATCTAGCTCTCTTAATAAAGTATTAAGTCTTGTAATCAAGATTAAGCTTATCATCAAGTCCCAAGTTCTTGTACATTGTGAGTGCCTCCTCTTGGTCTCTTCTAGCTCTATATGCGCTCATAACAGAGAGTGCGTGTGTGTGGTATAGAGAGAGAAAGAAAGAGATAAGCCCTAAACTCTAAAACTTTAATTGAAAGAACAAAAGTTTGAATTTCAAGTTGAGTTTTTGAGGCGCTCAAGCAATTTCACACGGAGAGACCTATCTCATCGCCTCTGAAATGGTGAGAGCTTTTGGAAAAAAAATAGTGGGATAGAGTGCGGTGACGATGACGGCAGAGAGAGTGGCGATGGAGTGTAGGGAATAAGACCTAGATAGAGATAGAGAGTGCGTGTATGTATAAGTGTGGTAGAGAAAGAAAGAAAGAGATAAGACCTAAACCTTCAAACTTAGAGGTTGTTTTATGTTGGTACTTGGGATCTCATCTTGTAGATCTCTTGCGCTAGTTTTTTGAAGTTCAAATTGAATTTCAGAGGTGCTTAAGCAATCTCACACCTCGAGACTATCTCATTGCCTCCAAAATCGCGAGAGGATTCTTTAAAAGAAAGGTAGTGGGAGAGAGCGTGGTGGCAAAGGCGACGGTGGCAGAGAGAGTGGTGATGAGTGCAGGTAACGAGACGTAGACAGAGACAGAGACTACGTGTGTGTGTTTTTGTGGTCGAGAGAGAAAGAAAGAGATAACACCTAAACTCTAAAACTTCAATTAAAAGAACATAAATTTGAATTTCAAATTGAGTTTATGAGGTATGGTAGTAGCAAAGTTACTTGGGTTGTAGTTATTAGCAATGCTTTGGATGATATGGGTGAGGCAATGGCTTGACTTGGGGGGAGGGGGAGGGCCACTATGTGTAAATTGTGTATATCGCATGCGTTCAAAGATTATTTTTAAAACTCCTTATCTGTTTTTTGGGTTGATTAATATAATTCACTCACAATTCTGAGTTTTGGAAAAAAAAACTCCTTATCTGTGAATATTTGACAAATAAAATACACCTTATGTCTATTCAATCTGTAAACAATTCTCTTTGTTCCATTTTTTGGTACCCTTTTGTATGCGAAAATGTAAGAAAAAATAAAATTTAATAAGCCCTTCTGCTGCACTCACGTGATAGTCACATAATTATTAGTTCCCCCCCCCCCCCCCCCCCCCCCTCTCGGGCAATGGTTGCCCAATATACACCCACCCAAGGGTTGGGCACCCAAGGCTGCCCTTAGTTAGATAAAGAGGTGAAGCTAAATTTATAGGGGAGTCAATGAGCACTTATAAGAAAGAAAAAGTTGATAAGCAGTGTTTTATAGCGAGACAACGCAAGCGTTTTGAGCAAAGAAAAACGACTACGGAGCGGGAGAGAAGGTGCAATAGAAAGAGAAAGAGGGAAACCAAACTTGGGTGAACCCTTTCACACCAGGTGTTTAGCTTTTCAATCAATTTATCTACAACTTGCCATGTCATCTAGTGGCAATTCCCACACCGGGTGTTGTTCAATATAGCGAGCATTACATAATGTTACAAGGAGAAGCAAGAAAAAGGGAACAAAAAGGGGGGCGGGTGGGGTGGGCCTCATCACTATATCACACGGGCATGGTCAAATGGGATCAATGGTGGAGGAGGAAAATGTGGGCGCGCCAATCGTGGACCGTCAGATTTGACAATCGCCCCGAATTTACTAGTCTGCCCAAATTTACAAATTTACTAATCGGCCCACATTTACAATATGAGATACTTGAATCCCCTATATTTCAATGAATGCATGCGGGCGTAGTGGTTAGTGCACATGGCTTGCCATGGGGAGGTCGCGGGTTCAAGACGTGGGGCACGGATTGCCCCGAATTTACAAGCCTACCCGAATTTACTTTTCTCCCCGAATTTACCAAATGTTCCAAATTTACAAATGTGCATCATCACCTCAACCGTGGATCCCATTTGAAGCTCCCCGTGCAAGATAGTGTTTGGGGTTGGGGGGGGGGGGGATTGGCTTACGAGCAAGTTCTAGGGAGTTTTATTGAGTTATTGGGCAGGGAGTGAGGTTTCAAGACCAAAGTCATTGAGGAGTCTAAGGGAGTAAAGGGTTCCAAGCTTCCAAGGGATTAAAGGAAACCACCAATTGTTTAAGAGTGAGCAACAGTAGGAGCTTTTAAGTGATAGCTTCAAGGGCTTCTAATATTTAAAGACGAGTTCAGGGGAAAGTTCAAGAGGCAAGTCTTGTGAAGAGAGTTCACGGGTCGAGAAGAGTAAGGGAAGGAAATTGAGGTGGCTGAAATCAGGTTTACACCCTTACCTACGCTCCCCTTTGCTAGCAACGTTGGTGCTTGCATGTTAATAAACCACTTTTGGTCTATACATAGTAGAGAATATATGCATGGAATTGAGTATGTGAATAGGTGTCTACATGCATTTGGAAGATTTTCTAATGTGATATTTGGTTTCAAGCATGGTGAATGATGTATATGTCAAATAGTCATGATAGTTGGGCACACGCACGTGCCTTGACAGCGTATTGAAGACTTTGATGTGGTCCCAAGTGGATTACTTTGGTTCTATGGAATGTGTTTAAGCTTTTTAGAATGTAAATAATGCAAGCGACAAGCGTGGGCTTTCTCATCCCACCCGGGAAGTTTGGCATATGCAGTAATTGTATATTTGCGGTGCCTAATATGTAGCGGTGCACGAACCGCCCTAGAAGTGGTCAAAAATGGTATATGAATATGTGGCAATGTTATTTGGATATCAAGACGAAGCCTACAAAATTTGGTGGATTTTGGAGTCCGTTTGGTATTTTTCGCGCAAAAATGCTAGCCGAGGGTCAAAACTGGCCAAAATTGGGTTCGAAAAAGTTAAAAAATGGTCAAAATTGGTCTGAAAAGGCTGAAATTTGACACATCACTCACAGTTTTATGAGTGTTGAGTCTAAGGGAGAAATTTTGAAGTGCAATATCAACACTTACACCTCTCTGTGTGGTGGAGGAAGCAAGGTTCCTACAGGTGATCTAGTGTAGTCCCGTCGCGTTCGCATCCAATTTTTGAGTGTGTGGAGGAGTGAATGAGATCCTTTTCTCTTCAATTTTGCACTTGGGAGATCTATGGAATTTTGGAGGTTTCCATGGATGTGTGTGTGAGAGGAATTGAAAGAATAAGGGATGGCTTTCTGCAAGACTATGTGACTGTGTATCGGAGCCATTAGAGTTGGGGATACTCCAAAGAGTTCAATGGAGTGGAGTTTGGTGAAGATTTTGCAATGGTTTGGGAGAGGCTTTTTGTGGTTGGAGTTTTTGAGTTTTTCTTGTATATTTGGGTCACCATCAAGTGTGCTTTCAAGGGTTGATCAACGCTTCCTCTTACATATCCTCATTCCCCCGCTAGGTCTCTCCACCTTCGAAGGTGTTTGAGGCCTTGGGACCGAGGCTTCGGATAGTTAATTCTTTTGACAAAGTCTATGTTATGCTCGTGATGCATGAAGCTTTCCATCTTCATTGCATCACCTATGTCACAAGGAACACAAAGATTGTATTTTACCAAGTCTCTCTTAATGGGAGAATCTATAAACAAATTCCTATTGGAGGGGGGACCGGCTCCACATAAATCCAGTCCTAAATTGTTCTCTAAATTCTTTCTCTTACAAAAGTATTGTTCAAGCCAAGTTAATTCACTACTATGTTTATGTTGCTACCATCAATGTCCGTGAGAGGAGGAGACATTACGTTAGGTACTTGGTGACCCATCCATGGATTTTTGGTGTATGTGTGTGTGTGCACGCATGCATGTGTCTTGGTGGGCAGGGGGCTCATGAATGCTCTGATATGTCCTCTATCACCTCCTTAAGCTTTAGATACATCCAAACCTTTGAGTTTTGGCTTCACCTTCATGAGAAGCTCATATATATATCCAACCATGCACTCTCCTGCCTGTGTCGCCTTGCTCTCAGGCCTCTTTGCATGTGGCCAGCAGCTCATACATCATTGTTCTTCTTAACAACATGCACATGCTCCCTTCTTCACCCATCCATCTCTCTCTCTCTCTCTCTCTCTCTCTCTCTCTCTCTCTCTCTCTCTCTCTCTCTCTCTCTCTCTCTCTCTCTCTCTCTCTCTCTCTCTCTCTCTTACACACACACATCTATTTGATAATTCTTGGACTAAACCTTGGCTGACTTGTTCCCTCTTTGGTAATCTCATTCTCGCTATCTCATGTGCCAAGATGGAGGCCCTACCCTAACTTTGTAATAAGATGAGTCTCCCGTGCCGACACTAACTTGGTATGAATCGACCCTCCTGTGATGAAGGGATAGTGATGACCTATCCCTAGCCAATCTTGCAATACATTGAAGCACATGATAAGGTTTAAAACATCTTAGCTTGCCCAAGTTAGCTCCACCTATCCTGGTTTGTTTTAAATAACGAGGAGTTTTTTTATTAAAACCCTCACCTTTCTCGGTTTCTCATAACCTCTGTGACCACTGCTCCACAACACGATAGCGTGTTTCAATCCTTCTCTACCTCGTCCACTCGTAGCTTGCGAGATTACTATTTCCAAGGAACCCTCAGGGCGTATGTTTGTACAGCAGCCCCTCCAATACACACACTTTTCCTCAACCATCCTGGCTTCAGCCTCGCGCTCACGCTCGTGCACCTTGCTTTGTTCTCAGCCAATTGGGTTTGCCCTCGCATAATCTAAGCCACAAAATCTAGCTCTAGGGTTTTGGTGCTAATCCTCGACACAGGTGGTTTGGATGGATTGAAGTATTAAAAGCTTTCGGTATGCCTCACTCCACACACACACACACACACACACCAAAATGTGGGTCTTCATGCCTTCTGAAGCCTTCTATGCTGGCCTGTGCCTAGCTTTGCAAATGTAGCTATGGGAGAAAGGCTTTTGAATACTTCATGCAAGTCTTGATAATGGTGGTCCATAATCAGAAGTCATGCTGGTTTGTGTACTTCTCACCACTGCTTGCATCTCTCACCATTGGGTAGGAAACACACACATGCACACACACACACATACACACACGCGCACAAAACTGCCACGCTTCCTTGTGAGCTTGCACACATATATATACTCAAAACATAGACACACACACACACACACAAAAACACACATACACTTACACACACAAATAGTAGAGTTCTTTTAGAACACACTTACACATTGTTGAATACAATCTATGGTGATTCCTGATATTTCGTGACGTAAACATACACTTGATTGATTCAGACAAAGCGATATATGATGTGCTCATTCCTTTTTCTTCAACCATTTATGCAAGTAGAGAAGTCTCGCCGGCTCAGTAAACAAAGCAGGAACTCATTTTAAAGCAGAAGGAATCACACTTTTAGAACACACTTACACATTGTTGAATACAATCTATGGTGATTCCTGATATTTCGTGACGTAAACATACACTTGATTGATTCAGACAAAGCGATATATGATGTGCTCATTCCTTTTTCTTCAACCATTTATGCAAGTAGAGAAGTCTCGCCGGCTCAGTAAACAAAGCAGGAACTCATTTTAAAGCAGAAGGAATCACAAACTAAACCTGATCTATAACAGAATTTGATTTTCAAAACAAAAAATTTATCAGGTTCTCATACCTACTTAGAACAGATATTGCTAGTCCTTATGTGTTCAAAACTATATGTTCGATTGCGGTTTATTTGGTTATTCTATATATGCATGGCCAAATATTGGAATGAATACTAGTAATAAGGAACATGATCTTAATTCATAACATGTACAATTGCATATAGGGTATCATTTGGCTGGGAAACCTTAAACATCCCGCTAAGGGTGTCGTGAGAGATGCCGCTAAGGGTGTCGTGAGAGATGCCATATTGCAACAGGAACTCATGGATTTAATTTTGAGCAAGGGAATATAAATTTTGAGTTTTATGTTTTTTTAACCATTTTGGTAAGGTGATTTTGAACCTGGAATGTAGACGTGGAGTCAGATGATATGTAGTTTGACCTTAATCCTCCTATGAGGGTCTCTCAGTGAGATGGCATACAACTATTGAGTTTTTTTGAAATTTTACTCAAAATACAGGGGAGGTGCTGTTGAAATTTTGCTAATCCAAGTAAAAAATGAACTATATGTTGGATACTTAGACATATGCATAGCTATCATACGAGTAGATGATTATCGGCAAAATATATTTTAGGAAACTTCTCATTTGTATATACTTGACATGCTGATACCATTTAAAATTCATTTGTCACACTATTAGTTTCTGACATGTTGCTACTTCATGACTAACTTAGAAGATGATTTATTCACCAAAGAATGACTTGGGAATTATCTTATTTTTATATCTTAAAAGATAAGTTACTATCCAAGGTAAGGGATGGTGATTTCTTCTGCAGACCTAATCCTCCTGTGAGGGTCTCTTGGTGAGATGGTATAGTTTGTTGGAGATTTTTTGAAACTTTATTCAAAATACAAAGGAGAGGCTGCCGAATTTTCATAAAATATGAACTTGCAAGATTATCAGCTACTATGACATAGGTGTGGATAACATGGGAGTAGACATTGACGGAAAAGTTTTTAGGAGAGTGCTCAAATTGGGTATATTTGACATATTGACACTTCATTCATTGAATTATTTCTTGAAAAGCTTCTACTTCATGAATAATGTAGCTGATGACTTATTCATCAAAGAAAACCTTGAGAATACCGTATTTTTAAAGCTACTATCCAAGGTAAGGGATAGTAATTATCTTTGTGAATGGACATAGTCTTACAGGGTGTTTATGATACTACAGGTGTTTGTTATTCTTGGGATCGGTTATCATTGCATATAAACATATAAAGAATTGAAGATTTTTTTTTTTGGAATCCTTTTTTGCGATACAAACAAGATGTTAGTCTCTAAATATGTTTTGAGGATGCTACCATATGTTTGAGCTAGTAACATGGGATATACTGCTATTTTTTTATACATGGGATATATTTTAGTTCTTGAAGCCGTAAACCTCCTGTGGAGGATCTCGTTGGGAGATGGCATAAACCGAGTTTTTTGAAATACTACTCAAATTACAAAGGAGGTGCTATCCAATTTTTTCCAAGCGTTCTACATTGATCGATAACCCAGAAATACATAGGTATTTGCATCAACTATGGTAATCGACACTAGTGGTTTTTTGAGAGATCTCGATGAGTATTGGGGTACACATGCATATACATTCAGAGGTTATCTTATTTGAAATCTTAACCTAATAGTCAATCCTAAGGGTAAGCTGTAAACTAGGTCTATAGGTGTGACATGGATGACAACCGAATCCAGTGTCAACACCTGCAAAACGCACAAACATAGCCAGTTCTAACTGAATGTTTTTGTATGGATGCAGGTAACAGCTGGATCCTTCTCCATGTAGATGTAGTGGAAGCTCATCCCAAAGGGTCGACACACAGCGATACAAGACATTAAGATATCAATTTGTAATGATTAGAGATCAAAATTTTTATCTAAATAACTGTATTATCCATTGGATACAGAATTATGTATTGTTGTATATGAAATGTTAATTGAGTTTTATGACATTTTGTTTTAAAATATTGTTATTTAATATATTATTTAATACAATTGTCTAAGTATGGTTAAATTATGAAGGGGTTTTTCATACTTAAACATACACTCCTTTTCCCTACTAGTCTTTGGTCGGGCTAGTGCCATACTTAACAATTGGAATTATTTAATATATTAAATAATAATTTAGCTACTCCAATTCATCATGACTTGAGTCAAACGGTTTTTGTCAGGATATGGGTATTCATACCCTAAGAGTTGGATTGGCGGCTCTCTGGTATAATTATTAATAGCTTGACTCACCTAATCCAAAGGGATGGGTTGGGGCTCTTTAGCTCCTTAATTGGTCAAGTTGATACAAGATATATTATTACTAGCTTGATCCACCCAATCCAAAGGGATGGGTTGGGGCTCTCAGCTCCTAAATTGATCAAGTACCTACATGCTTACATATAATCCATATATTGTAATCATTATCCACCCTCAAGCAGGTATAGAATTTCAAGTGGTTTTTATCTTGCAGGATCGAAATATTGTATAGTAACCACGATGACGACATAGTTCACAAAATTGAGGTGACACATCAACCAAAAGCATGAGATGACAGGTATGTAGTTTTCATAGTACCCTACTCTCCTCCCGGGAGGACCCCTTTATCAAACAACAATTGGGTATTATCACATCTAAACCCTGCTCAACACATTACAGATGGGTATTCACACATCTAAACCATACTCTTTATCCTACAAAAACTGGTGTGGGTGTGTGTGTGTGTGTGTGTGTGTGTGTGTGTGTGTGTGTGTGTGTGTGTGTGTGTGTGTGTGTGTGTGTGTGTGTGGCCCTCCCCTATCCCAGAGGAGAGATCCACTTGATGGAGGATGGTCCACCAAGTGGACCAATCCCCCACCAATTGTAGTAAATGCTTCCCAAACATTTCCATGTTTATAGCTCATTCATTTGTACTGTGTTAAAAAGGATTTAGATGTGCGCATACCCATCAGTAATGTGTTGAACACAGTGTAGATGTAACAATATCTAGTTGTTGTATGATAAAGGGGTCCTCCAAGGAGTATGAAAAATCCTAAGGGTAAGCTGTAAACTAGGTCTACAGGTGTGACATGGATGACTAGATCCAGTGACAAAAGAGAGATTGACTTATCTTTCTCTCTCAGACTTTGGTTCTAGGTCTTAGCGCTTGTTATAGTATAATTTATTTTATTATATTATAATAGGCAGGGGTGCTATCACATAGTCATAGTGGTCCCCGTTGACCTAACTGGTGAAAGGTTGCTAGCACTACCAATCTATTCTTACTTTTCTTGTTCTCTCTTTCTAAAGACCTTTTTGCCTTATCTTTTCATTTTATATATACTTTATATTTATTTCTTCCCACCAGGTTACTCGAAAACTCACAGCAAGAATGAAGGTTTGCTCGGACCCAATAAAAGGGCTCTAATCTCGAAGAAATTACGACTTTCTAGAGAATTAGAGATTGTCTTTCCAAATATCTCACTTAGGATGAGGCCCTATCTTCATAGGGCTGTAAAACTCAAAAAGAAGTTACTCTCTGTATAAACGATGTTGGCCTGACTACTCCTCTTGCCAAAAGAGTTTAATCTAACTTTTATTATTAAAATCTTTGCAGATTATCTCCCTCTCCCAAGGTCTTACCCTCCCAATGGATCCTCTCTCCTTTGGAGTCTCTACTAGTGCTGAAATGTATCCAAGATAGTGAAGCTTCTTCGTTAATTGTGGATACCTCAAAAGATTCTAGTATGTCACTTGTCCAGACTATTTTGTTTGACCAATGGGTGAAAGTTCTCGCTCTCCTTGTTAAGAATAAAACTGAGGGTTTCAACCTGCTATACTGCCGGAATTTACTTCTAACTTGGCTGGTCTGTCCAAAGCACATATTCAAGACTTAGCTTCCTTTTCTTCTAAAGGCTCAGAATTAGCCAATCTCCTCAGAAAATTTTGCGAACTTAATCCTAACTTTGTTACTGCTCCCTCAACTCCAATAGTCCCTCCTCCCCATAGCCTTTTTTGTAGAGATGCTGCTGCTTTAGAAGCTGTAAAAGAATTTCAAAAGGACCTTTGTTCACTCAGTGAGGCGTCTCTTTGGATATGGGACCAACAGTATCTAGAGCCTTTCCTTTTTTACCTTCAAGTCAGATTGAGGTTGAATCCTTGGGTGTGGAGCACAGACTCGGGTTGTTCCCAAATAAGGGGTTTCTCGCGCCCATTCCGATGGAAACTTGGGTCTTCCTTGCCAACCTGGTACCTGCCACTATTGAGGAATGCAAGCTTAAAGTTCTTAAAGAGATTCAGCTTTTGGACAAAGGGGATGTGATTAAAGATCCATTCAATATGAATTTTCTTGATGAAAAAAAATGTGGATCTAATACAGGTTTATATGCAAGAACCAAAGGGGTGATGATCTTTAGTAAAAACAATGTTGAATACTATACCAAAACGGTTTGGAATGTGTTCAGACCTTAACTTAAGTGTGCATGCAGATTTTTAGATCCAAAAGCTGCTTGTGAGTCGAGCATCATTTGGTTTGACCATGCTATTTGGTATGCCCTCAACAATCTTCCAAACATCTTTCCTGACAAAGATGAAGAGTTTCATCTTTCCCTCTTCTTCTCGTGGCTGGGTGGACAAGCTAGGGAGCTGGTCTTAGCTCAAATCGCCTTTATTCATTATATAGATCTTTTATGTGCGACAACCTCCAAGAGCTTGGTTCTGAAGGTTGTGGTACTATGCTAACCACTTATGGAGGTTTTAAAGGAATCAAAGGTATGGTTGGGCAAATCAAGCCGAACATTGATGAAGAAGTTACTCAAGTATCCAAACACCCCAATGCACATGATGATGACTTCAAAACGACCTGGTTACACATGCTTGATAATTATCTACACACATTTCTCGAATACACTATTCAAGAAAACTTCCTTTATTTCAAACAAAAATTGTGTGTGACTAAACCCTTCCGTACATTAATTATTGAAGAATTGCACAAACCACCTTATGCTGGACACAGAGGATTGGTGCAACTTTTCAAAATTTATGTCGTGATTTCTATTGGCCTACTATGAGAATGGACGTTAAACAGTATGTTTCAACTTGTTTGATTTGTCAAAAATCAAAGCAGTTTTTACAGGTAAGAAATTGGGACTTTTACACCCTCTCCCCATTCCTAAAAGACCTTGGGAACATATTTCAATGGATTTTGTTACTGGTTTCCCACTCACAACGCACAAACATGACATGATATGGACTATTATTGATCGTTTCTCTAAACAAGCGTACTTTGTTCCGTGTAAGAAAATACTCACAGCACATCAAGCTGCACTTTTGTTTCTTAAGACTGTTTTCCCACATCATTGTTTGCCTAAAGTGATTATTTCTGATCGAGATTCAAAATTTTGTAGTGATTTTTGGACTACTGTGTTTGACAATCTTGGCACTACACTTGACTTCACTTCTGCATTTCATCCTTAATCTAATGGTCAAACCGAAGTCACCAACCGCACTATTATTGACTTGTTAAAGGCTTATGTTTCTTCTCAACCTAAGAAATGGGATGATTACCTTCATATTTTGCAATTTGCCTACAACAATACCACTCACACTGCCACGGGTAAGTCTCCATTTGAAATTGTCTATGGTCACTCACTTCCTACTACTACTTCACGTCTTTCTAATGTTGTGCCTGCCGCTGATGATTTCACTACTGACTTTCATGATATTTATGCAAGTGTGCATTCTGCCATTAAACACTCACAAGAACTTTACACCAAGCATGCTAACAAGCACCGCAAGGCACACCAATTCAAAGAAGGTGGTCTTGTTTTACTTCGCATCGAAAAATGAAGGATCAAAAGTATTGATACTAATGTCTTTGTTAAGCTTGCTCCTCGTTTTTATGGACCTTTCAAAATTTCAACTGTCATTAATGATGTTTCTTTTCGTTTAGAACTACCTGCACATTGGCACATTCACAATGCCTTTCACATTAGTCTTTTACGCCCCTTCCGAGGACCCCTACCTACACACCACATTTATGAAGACCCACCTTCACTTGTAGACCAAGAAGAGCAACTCATCCCTGATAAAATAGTTGACCATGAGACCACCACTACACGCACTGGAATGGTTTATAACTGTTACCTTTTGACTTTCAAGGGCCACCCCAGAGAGGATGCCAAATGGATGCCTGAAAAGCTTTTTCGCAACTTACCCGACCTTCTCCACACTTTGCATCACTCACGGTCCAGTTGATTTCTCTATTGAGCAACTGAGGACAGTTGCTATCCCTGGTGGGAGGGATGTTACGAGACTGGACACCCTCCTGTTGTAGTGGTTAGCTGCAATTGGGATAGATGGGCGTAATGGTTAATTATGTGTTGTCTATTTATTTTACTAATTGAATTGATGATGATTTTGTAGAGTGGAATGCGGGGAGTTGATGAAGAGGCGACGGCACTTACTCTTGGCCATTTTATATTTTCACAGTATCTTAGAACATCATTTCAATAAGCCATTATGGCTCTGTAAACAGTTGTAGTGAGAACTCCCCTTACGGGTCATGCAAGAACTAATGAGCTTCACTCATTTGCAAAAGTAAAGTAGTTGTAAAAAGAGGGGCCTCAATTTTTGGCACCTTAAACTCAAAATTATATATTAAATACCAACTCCACAAGAGAGGTGTCGTGGAGTTTGGGGCTAGATTTAGGCCTTTCTCTTGCAGATTCTCTTCTCTACTCTCTTATGCTATGGTTATTTTGTTGTGTACTCTCTAATATAATCTCCATCTCTTACACATCTCTTACACTCTCTTACAAGCTTGTCTATGTCAATTCTATGTTTACTGTGTATATGTGTGTCATAGTCTAGGTGAGTGTGTGTGCTTGGAAATTGGAAGAAGAGGTGGACAGGTTGATGGTGATTGCTTGGAAGCTTGTGTTGAATATTTTAAGTGGTCGATATCTCCCTCTTCTATCAACAGCTAGATCCTCTAACCGCTCTAATCTATCCTTTGTATGTTTCAACTCCTCGGATAAAGCTGTTTGCTCTCGTTCTTTCTTGGCTTTCACACGCGCCTTTCTAGCTTTCCAAGTGCTTCTCTGATTTTTCGTTTCTGAACTTTGGGCATCGGTTTTTGGCTCTTCCATTATGGGTTCGTTCATCATTCTTTGAGCTTGGGATCATGTCACCGCTTGAATAGGTATGATTGTTTCATTTTCTGACCCTCCACTGGAAGGTACTGTTTCTAGCATGTTCAAGGTGGTTTTTGCTCCTTTGCTCGGGTTTTTAGGGCAATCGAGAATCAAATGAGTAACTCCACACTCGGTGCAATATGCATTGACTCTAATGATTTCATCATGAGGACAGTCTCTTAGCCAATGGTCTCCACCACACTTGTAGCAGGGTCCCTTGGGTTGTTGAGGTGCTCCTTGAGCTCCCCTTTGTTGGTATGCATGTCTCTGTCCACCCATGCCTCCATTGGCTATGAACAACAATGTTCGTTCATCTAAGCTATATCTTCCTTCTCCTGCTGCATGTGCAACTGTTGGTGGTCCTGTACTTCCTATCATGCTCCATGGTTCTGGTGTCAAGGGTTCTTCCGGTGGATAATAGGTAGAGTTTGCCGCATATCCGTTGGGATCTTCATAATATGCATGCATAGGCACCAAAGCCTTTTCCTCTGATTCGGTTACGTTTGGTGTGTATCTTATACCGACTGGTCGTAATCCTGGTAGGGGTGGTTGTTGCCCCAACACCGGTTGTGGTCTTTCTACGCCTACTAGTCCTGGTAGGTTGCTTTCTTGATACCTAGGCATGGGTGGAACTTGAGGAGACACTACCTGAGCTTAGGGAGCATAAGGTCTCTCTCTCACATATCCCTTGTTATAATAACATTCCTCTCTCCCATGGTTTGTCCATTTTTGTTCAATAGCACACCACTTGGGCTATTTAGCCTAGGGTTTGGCATAGAAGTTAATCTTTTTTAGCACTTCATCTACAAGCAGCTCTTGGTTTACAGCTGCTTGTCCTTTTAGTGCTGACTTAGAAGACTTGCTTCCACTTTGTTGTGAACATGAATCGTCATCAAGGTCCTTGAACTCCCCCTCTTTATAGACCGCATAATTGTCCACAAGGTAAAGAGCCTCCTTGGTCAACTCATTCAACGTCGTGCTCCTCTTCATATCTAAGTCTTTCTAGAGATCTGCATTCCTTAGTCCTTGAATGAATAAAAGCATAAGTCTGGACTGAGTTGGCAGTTCTTCCACAGGACAGAACTTAACATATCTTTTTAGTCTTAGGGCTGCCTTTTGTACAGATTCCCCATCTTTCTATTTGAATTTATAGATTTGTGAGACGGTATTATGAGCTAACCCCCTTTGTGAGAATTCCTCGATAAACTCGTCAAACACTTCCTCCATAGACTCAAAGTCTCTACGCCCTACAGAGTCAAACCAAGTAGCAGCATCATCCTCTAGGGTTAGTCCAAACCTTGCAAATTGGGTAGGGAAGTCTAACACCTCTTCAGCTCTAATTACACGCACAAAGGCTGCTACATGATCTCTTGGGTCTCTGTTTCCTGTATATTTCTTGTTTACCCATTTTTGCACTTGAGAAGGTCTAATTCTACGATGGTCTACAAACATCATCATTGGATCTCCACATCCTAATCGATATACCTCCTCAGGTCTTCTGTAAGAGGCTGGTTTCTCTCCCAGTGGTGCTCCTAAGCCATAATTTCTAATAGTTCTCGCCAGAGATGGTTCATCTCTTCGAACTCGTTCTATGGGTGGTCCTCCAGGCTCTATTGACCCTTGAGTTTTTGGCTTACTCTCTCCTTGATACCTTAAATAGAGTGGTGGTTCTTGCAAATCCCTTAGCCCTCGTGCGGCTTGATAACCATCTCGGTTTCGGTCTTGTTCCAATGTTGCACTCTGTCGAAGCCATGCCTGCAATGTTGGCTAAGTTGCTGGTTGGTTTTGATTGTTGAACGTCTGGGGTCGGGTAGAATGTGAGGTGGCGTCATAATCTTCTGAAAAGGGATTCGTTGACTTGCTAGGGGTGTAGGTGGCTCTTGGCACGTCGTCTAGGACGTATGTTGATGCTCCTAGAATTGTCGCCTTTTCTACCTCCTCTGGGAGAACACGTTGGTATTCTCGCCCGTATCTATCAACAAAAATTATACCCTTCCCCATAGCAGTTTCATAAGAGATTAAGTAAAGAACCTTGTATTTGCTTAATTCGTTCAAGTATGGTTCTTTGCTGCGAAAGTAAGCGACTATCCCCTCACTCTCATGCTTGTAGATTCCCACGTTCTCATTATAAGTTGAAACCCTGATTGTTTTCTTATCATACATAAAAATAGCTCCAGACTGATCAATGTTTGGTGGCGGTTCTTGAGCTTCTGAAACCATTTTTCCTTTCGCCACGTTATCTCCATATCTATTGTAATCTTAAGGATTACTAACTATCAGATAGTGGTTCCCCTTTTCATCTCGGAATCTATCTCCATCATCATAGACTCGAATTATCTCCAATCTCTGAGCCGGCCTCTCTTCGATACAAATGCACTTGCGTCCTCGATAGTCAGAATAGACTAGGGCTCCCCTCGAGTTTTTTTCCTCTAAGAAGATCACAGTGAGCTTGGAATCATTCAAAGGATTTAGGGAGGTGCTTCCTCCTGGCATTGGTCCATCATAGGTGAAACCTCCTGGCTGTTGACTACCCATCATGAAGAAAGATTTTTCTGATGAAGTGTCAGTATCATTACCTTCCTCAATAATCGGTGCTAGTGGATCCAGCCTTGCCTGAGTTACACTCTCCTCGGTGGACACTAAGCTACCTTGGTCACCTGCCACCTTCTGGTCTCTAAAAATGTATCTTCGTGATCTTAAATTCATCAAACTTATCAATGCAATTTACCACAATTCCAACCACTCACCTGGCAAAGGATTAGTCTCCGCACAACTTCTTGCTTTGCTGCTGAATATACCTATACACAAGCGTTTAATTTCGGCAATCGAATCAAATCATTTATCTGCTAGAGGTTATCTTAGTAATGATTGGTATAACTGGAGAGTTAATCTTAACCACTACTGTATTTTTTACACTGCTGATGTTCTGGATTAGGTCTGCTAATCAAGAACTGTACTTCCCTCGGATGTTGCTCAATTTACGTGAAAAAGTCTGAATTTAGTTTTTGCTCCGTCAAATGGACAAACAAGGTCCAAATTCACTTCTGAAAGAAGTTCTGGAACCCTTAAGCCAAATGGAATCTCACTATTTAAGCCCAGTCAAATTTTCTCTTCAGTAGGCCCCAATAGACATCCTACGTGTAGGATGTCTCCTGCTTTGTTTTGCCTAGATTTTTGCACTATGGATTCCCCTTGATGTGCTGAGTCCACATTTGTTTTTACTTTTTGATTTGGACACCTATAAGCTGGTCAATGGATTAGAAATCTGTTCCGACAGCCTATTGCTGATCTTGATCAGTCTAATCAACTCCAATTTGAACCAAAATTGACTAGGGGGCTTGCCTCAAACTATACAACACCTTGCTATGTCCACTGTCAGTATCAGGCTTTAATTTCTTGCTTTAGACATTCTACGCATAGGATGTCTCCTTCATCAGAATGGCTTCAAATTCAAAACACAGGCTCCCCCTTGAGTTTTTGATCACTTTGGTATGCTCAAATCTGGATTTGGAGTGTAAAATCACACAGAAGACATCCTACGCGAGAAGACATCCTACGCGTAGGATCTCTTTTTGGCCTGTTTGACCCCAGACTTGACCCACAGCTTTCCCTTGATGTCAACAACCCAGTGGTATGCTTGGATTTTGGTTTGGATTTCAAAAGTCCCCAATTTTAGTTGTTCTTGCCTTTTTCAGTCAAAAAGTGCTAAAGTATGCTTTGAACCCAAATTTTCTCACCCTAATGAGATGAAACCCCTCTCAGTCACTCAATATATCATACAAATCATGCTCATTCAGCCATCATATGGTTTTGGTCTTAAAATAATGATTTGGCACAATTTGGGTAGGACGTCTGGCAATTTCAGTCTATCTAGCCTTATCCTGTCAAGATATGGTCAAATTTTCACTTTCCATTTGAAAATACGGTAAACCCCACCTTCTGGACACACTGGTCAATTCAAAATCCCAAAATTCCCACGAGATTAGCCTGTAGACATCCTACGCGTAGGATGTCTCCTGGTTTGAAATTAAATTTTTTTTCTTGACAGAAATTCTTCTGATGCTCTGCAGCTCTATCAGAAACACTCACAGTAACTTTTGGACTTCACTTAGGTTTTCAAACACACTTTTGCGTCTTTTTGCGTCTTTTACAAACTTGTGATGAATTTACCAAGCAAGTATACATTCATGAAGTGCTCTAGATCCTGTATCATGATGTCCTACTTACTCTACTCCTACTCATCATATGAAATGGTGATAATGGTGTTTTGGTTGCTTTCTGGTCTTTCCGGACTCTCAAGCTCTCCTCTCACCGCTTCTACCACTCCAACTCCTACTCAAGAACTCAATTAATACATAAAACTATCTTAGTCTACCTAAATCTACCTAAGTCGAAGGATCTAAGCCAGACACACGCTTCCTATCCTCCCTCTATGACCTAGAGAGTCCTCCACCCTCTGGTCCTATCTAAATGTAAAACGAGACTCTTGGAAAGCCAAAAATCCCTATCCTCAAGGACTAGTCTCGGTCACCTACCTAAGGTTTTCGATCCCCGGCAACGGCGCCAATGTTGGACGGATACGCCGCGACGAACGTCAGCACAGCGAGAACTCACCTAACAAGATTTGTCAGTTAAGGACGAAGCTCGACCCGCAGGCGCGTGGAAGCAAGTATAAGGTGTCAACCTACACTCGACTGACTCCTAACTAATTCCTACAGAGGTCTCTACCCAATGTCTAAGTCACAGCCTTCAAGAGTGCATAAGAGGAAACTTCCTACAACGCTTTCTAGAGCCGAACACCCATCAAATAATCTCGAAACACCACAGAACTTGAAGGAGACCCTAATAACACCAATACGTCACTCTCCCTAAGGTCTATGAACCAAAATCCCAACCCAAAATACACGGTGCAAAATCACGTAGGATATCTGGCCGAAATTTGCAGGTCTTCATTTTCGAAATCTAAAGTGCCTAATGTGTAGCTCTACTCAATGTGAACGCGTGGATATGCTGCAATGCAAAATCGGACAACGTATGCTCACCAAATCACCAGATGAAGCTCGTAGAAGGAGCTCGCAAAACCGGACCGTACGCGCGCAATGTAGGTATCGACACGTAGCTCTCGTCAGGGATAACACATTGCACTTCTCCGCACTCAATTCCGACCACCGGTGCATATGTAACGTCAAGAAGAAGATCTCACTCTCTCTCGTACACAGTATGCTCACTCACAGACAGTATACTTTTGAAAATGACAAAAGGTTTTTCATTAAGGTCAAAAAGTGGTATATATACCTTACAATTCTCAAACCCTAAAGTTCCAAATCAATCATCTACTCAATCTAACTATCAAAACTGGGATACAATCTGGAACTTCTGTAAGCCCCAATATTTACAAGGTGAAATGTCAAGTTTTCTCAATAAATGAATAATTACCAAAAAAATGATAATCTGTCGAGAAGTCAGTTCCCGTAGGGTGTGTCCAGCTTCTAACAGAACGTTGTCGAGAAATTTGCGGTCTTGCCAGGAAAGCACCGGGCTTATGGCTGTGAGAGTTTGTGAGAGAACTCAACAAAAACTATATGAAGGAGTTAAACCATAGATGCCATGAAGACTAGGGTTTGGAAAGAAGTGCAATCAAAGAAGACTCACTCTTTCTCTCTTGCATTCACACACACAAAGAAAGAACGCAAAAGAGAATGTCAAAACAATACGAAGATGAAAACATCAAGGCTATGGTCATATCGTATCATGGGTAATATGAAAGGGTTAATGGATGAGTTAATGGCATTCAATCTTGGCTGACCAAATAGGCTACGAATTGTTCTTTGGAATTGTAGTTTTGTGCTTACCATAATATATATATTTTGTCTAGTGATTGGGATTAATTGTGTGTACAAATCCTCTTGGTTCATAGCAAGATAACTACGCTTACATCAAAAGAAAAATTATAGTCTATGAGAGGTAGTGTGATGGGATCCGGTGATAGAAGTATTTCATTGAGCCTTTCAGGGCCGAAGAGAAACACTATACGTTGTTGAAAGTTTATTTTACGGCTAATCCATACGTTAATTCTAATAGATCGTACAGAGTGAAAGTGATAGAAATGATCATCATGTGGGTTATTCATCTAGGATAGTATGTGAGAAATGTAGATATGAGAGAAGTGAAGAGATGAGAAGTTTCCCTCCCAAGCCCTATTCTTGCCCGTAGGCAATAAGGATACTGCGGGGAGAGAGGTACCTGTAGCAAGAGAACCTAGAGAGGATGAATTACTAAGAATGAGAGAGATAGGTTTGGTTAAGGAGATGAGATTAGATACATATATATATATATATATATATATATATATATATATATATATATATATATATTGGATTAGAGATGAAAATGAAAACAACAAGAAATCAAGAAAACATCAATGTAGAACACATCTTACTTGAAACCCTTCGGCACCATTATTGATGGGAGAGAGAAGAAGAGTGGATAATTCCACTTTGATTGATACACCAAAAGTGCAAGACCTTCTTTGATTAGAGTTGATCTTCCAAGGTTAGCTTGTTGCAAGAATGGCTAGTCTCCCTCTAGGAGAAAGTGTAGGCTTGGGCTTATGTTAATGGCTAAGTACAAGTAGGCGTTACTACTCATTCCCTCAAGAATTCCTCTCATCAATGGCTTGAATGCTTGAGTTCCTTCCAAGGAAGAAGAGGTCCCCTTTTATAGGTGAAGGGAACCCCCAAGGGTTTACACAAGAAGAGAGGAGCCAGTGTGAACAGGAATTGGGAAAGTTGGAAATGAGCTGCCCCTGCATGATGTGGGCAGACTGGGGTCCAGTATTTTGATCATATCTCCTCAACCGTGGCTCCAAATGAAAAAGTAAAAATATGGGCAAAAACTTCAGCTCATTAGCTACGATTGTCATTTTAAAATCGTTTTCCAATTCGGATTGGAACCTTGTGTAAAAAATTCATCAAAATAGGGTCCATTTATGGCAGCAAAAGTCTTCATGTGGTCTCCTTAACCTAGACTTTTATTTAATTCACAAGGACACCTCATGCCATATGAAAGCATGACATTGCTCCTTGACAAAGTTTTGTAATCATGCTTGCAATAATGCATTAAAATAAGTGTATCTTTGAAATCATGCCACCTAGTGTCCCACTAGGATTTGATTCTCTCCTAGTAGCTATTTAAAAAGAAATATAAGAAAAGTATAAAAAATACATAGAATATATATATATTGGAGTTTATCCTAGATATAGGATCTAGCTAGGGTGTGAGATGATAATGAAATAGTAAAAATAAATAATCAATGCTTTTTGTCCCAAGTTAAAGAAGCGGAGCTATTGATGCTTTTCCCATAGTATTTTCTGATGGTAAAGTAAGGATATGTTACCCTTGAGAAAAATAATAGGATGAGATAGAAGGCTTATTATTATACTTAAATATGCATATGTACACTATAGGAAATATAATTATGTATCTAAAAAAATACAAGATAGATCTTGTAGCATGCATTCCCACTATGTACGTGTCACAGCACGACATCCACCCCCTCTAAACCTGCACATCCTCCGGTATGTGCCACATTGTCTCTTTGTAAGATTAGACCTCTTGTACATCTTCCTTGTCTTCTTCTTCACTGGATGATTCCAGAGCTTCATGTTCACTTTAATCTTCACTTGTGTTTTTCTCTTCTTCCTCATCCATATCTTCTGGATCATTGTCTCCTCTTCTCTTAAACATTTTAATCCTTTTTCCTGCAATGAGAATCTTTACTTCTGTACCATCTAGTTCAGACAAGCTGTAAGTAGCATTTTCATGCACATGCTTTACAACATACGGTCCAAACCATCTTTTTGAGAACTTACGCATGACTGTGTGCTGGTTATCAAGGCTACTATCATACACTGAAACCCAGTCACCTTTGTCAATTGCTTTGCTCCTGAGTCGATGTCGCTTATCAAAATAGTCCTTGTTTTTCAACCTTGCATTTTTGAGTCGTTCTTTTGCAGCTTCAATGTCTCCAGGTCTTCTCTCTAGCTGCCTTATACGCAGTGCAAGGAGATCTTCCCTACTAAGCCCCTCTTGCCAAGGTAGTACATTCCATGTGGGAATTGTATCCTCAATCGGCATCACTAGCTTTTGACCATGCATTAGCTCCGCAGGCATGTAGCCAGTTACTGAGCTATGTGTTGTACGATCAGCCCATAAAGCATATGGTAACAATTTTGGCCACTCACCAACTCTTCCTTCGCAAGCCTTGGCCAAAGCTTTGATGATAGGAGGATGCCCTCTTTCACTCTTTCCATTGCCTTCAGGGTTGTAAGCTGTAGTAAGAGAAATCTTGATCCCTAATCTCGAAAAGAAATCCCTTGCTTCTTCGGCATCCAGTTCACCTCGATCTGCAGTGATTTTTCCCACACAATCATAACGGCAAATCACCTCATCAAGAAGGAATTTGCACACAGCTTCTGTGGTCTTAGCTCTTAATGCTCTTCCTTCAACCTGGTTAGTTAGGTCCTCTCGTGCAAGAACCAAGTATCTCATCTGCCAGAGTCCTAAAGGCATCGCGACTAGATCCAAAACCCATTTATAGTGCATGGCTAGTGGATACGTAGGGTGCAATCCATCACGATGTCGAACATTTGAATACATTTGACAAGTTACACATGACTCTACAAACTGAGATACATCTTTATACATACCCTTCCACCAGTATTTTTCTTTCAATTTGGAAAAGGTTGCCCACACACCCCTGTGTCCAGCCCATAGACTCTCATGAAACTCTTGCATGAGCTTTACTTGAGTCTCTTTTTTACATATAACTCGTTGTGGTGTAGCACCCTTTTGTTTAGGATGCTTCCACAAGTAACCATCCCTTAAAAAGTACCCATATGCTTTCCTGCGTATCCTCTTGAATTCTTGTTCAGACCAATCATCCTGTTTTGTTAGAGTACTCAAGTACCTTCCAATAGAAAGCCAATCACCTTCATAAAGATCTTTCAAGAACAATTCAAGTGAATTAGTCATGCAGACATTGTTACCTTTGACATGAGAGATAGAATAGAATTTTGTGCCTACATCATCTCCCTCATCAATCATTTGTGACTCATCTTCATACCTTGCCCTTGATAGCATATCTTCCACTGTATTGTCTTTACCTGCAATGTGCTTAAACTCGGGATTTAAGGACTTATGTAGGCAATCCACAGCAACATAGCAATGTCTGGTGTTGAGCAGCTTGTAATCATCCCAAGAAGTGGTAGACAATCTGTTTCTACAACCACACATGCACCAATTAGGTACTCTTTCCCACTTTTCAAGGCTGTAACCATACCCCATAACTCTCTCTTTATCTGTGGATAGTTTCTTTGGCTAGCACTTAGTACCTTTGCTCCAAATCTTACCACATACCTGTGTCCTTCTTTGTCATCTTGCCCTATTGCCCATCCAATCCCTGTAGGACTGGTATCTATTGTCACAATCACTAGCCTTTGACACTCATAGTCTACCTTTCTCAAAGTCGTTGTTGACTGGAGTAACTCCTTTAGCTTTTTCATGGATTTTACATGTGCTTCTGTCCATTTAAACTTTTGATTCTTTCTAAGCAGCTGATAAAGAGGATCAACTACATGTGCATAATGTGGAATCCAAATAACATAGAAGACACATGCTCCCAGAAACCTTCTAACCTCAGTGATGCTAGTGCATGTTTCTTTCATTCTTTGGATGGCATCTACCTTTGATGGACAAGGTTTCCTACCATATGGCCCGCACATGTGCCCCACAATGAGCACTTCTTTGACACCAAACATAGACTTTTTCCCTGACAATGTAAGATTCACTTCTTCCAACCTAGACAAAATTTTATCACAATCATTTATGTGATTTACCACAAACCTGCGACATCCCTTGAGATCCAAAGCTTCATCTTTGTCACTTTCTTCACATCCTTTGATAGGCAAATCATCAATGAAAGGCATTGTGATTTGAGGAATAAAGTCACGTAAGACCTTATTCATCCCATTCATCATATGTGCAACCGAGTTGGTTGCTCCCTGTGGCAAGGTACACATCCTTACCAAACCCAAAGGTGTCCTCATGGTTGTCAAGTCTCTGCTTTTGATTGCAAGCTGAAATTGATCATACCCTGAGTAGAGATCCCCCATTGTGTAGATTGCCCTCCCTGCAAACGCCTCTGCAAATTCATCCACAATTGGACCTGTACCTACATTTCTAATTGTCACCTTGTTCACTGGTTGCATATCTTGGATGAAGCGTAGAGAACCATTCTTCTTTGGAACTGTGAACCACCTGTTTGAGTATGGAGCACAAGAAGGCTCCAAGATTCCCATTTTGATTTTCTCATTCAGTAGCTCTACTAACTTTGGCAAATGAGCCTTTGGAACCGGAATAGGCCGCAGATTCCAAGGCACATGAGGTATTGTGAAAATTACCATAGGAGCTACAATATAAGGATCAACACATCCTATCTCATGTGGCTCAAATGCAAAAGCCTTACCATGCTTTGAAAGCATTTCTTTGAAGCACTTTGTCTCCTCCTGTGTTAGAAACTCTTCGCAACCAATCTGCAACTCTTGAAAGGACTCCTTTGTGAAGGTATGCCCGATCTTTTTAGGATTCCGCAAACTTGGTTGTAAAGAAGCCTGTTCAATCTTTTCCTTGTTGTTGGGTGGTAAGGGTGAAGCTACTGGTTTCACCTTCTTTGTTACACTCTTGTATTTAGTTTCAACATGGACTTCTGGGCCAACTGTTTGGCTTTCTTTAAAGGCTTCTATTACTTGATACATTTCCATAGAGCAAACTTCCACAACTTCATTTTCAAGATGCAAACTAGACCTCATTATAGCATCAAGCTCACCCATAGTATCTACAAAAGAAACTTGTTCACACAAACCCAAAACATTTTCAGTAGGCTTTAGCAACCCACTCTTTTTCATGCCTATTTGTACATTATGCACATATTGCCTCTCATATCTCTTCAAATCTTCAAGTTTTGTAAAACATACTGATCCATTCCTTTTTACCAAGGAGCTCATCGAGAAAGTTTCACCTATTTTTGGATCAAGCGAGACCCTTTTTCTTTCTGTACCACCGCAATCCCGCTTTACAATGGTACTTGGCCAAAACCCATCATTTCTCTATGATCATGAAACTCTTTGCTTACCTTTGGTAGAGGATGTTCTCTGAGGTTGTCACGATTTCTTTCATGGTTTACACAGACTGTGAGAAATTGGACAGCTCATTTACCATCTTTGCTACGTATTCTAGCATATGCTGAACCATCGTCCATTACCTTTGTTTCCATTCGAACTCCCACAATGTAGGGTTGTCTAAGGATGAGATGATATGAAGATGTATCCTGTACAAAGAAGTTTTGGTCAATCTTTACATCACCTATTGTTACCTTCACACCTGGACATGCTGCATACAATTCACCGGATGAATTGTTTGCCACTTTTACCATCCAGCCATGATCTGTGTCCATCGGCCATTTGCACTTGTTGTAGAGACTCTTTGACATTATGTTTATTTCTGAACCATGGTCAATCAAGGCAACAAATGGCTCTTCAAGATCACCTACCTTGACCAAAGTTTTTGTAGTAGCCCTTGCCCAATGACTTCGTGAATATTAACTCCTAGGAATATCTTCAACTTCTTTATCATCATTTGAGAAATACACTTGCTTCACTCTCCCACTAGATTGGTAGCATCCTACCACAGCTCCATCATTCTCCTTATTTTGCAGTTGCATCCCTTGTGTCTTTGAGGTTTCCCCTTCAACCTGTGGACGAGAAACTTCAGCAAGGGTTTGTCTCTTTCTCTTGATGATGTCAATGATCTCCTCATGGAATTCACGCTTTGCAATGCCAAGAACTTCTCCCAGAGTAAACTCAATCTTGTTATTCAAGATCCTTTCCTCCAAGACTTTCTTTAAATCTGTAGCAACCTCAATATCATATTGTAGTTTATAAGTTGGGCCTTTTGTCTTACCTTTCGTTGGCTCTTTCTTCTTTCCTGTTGTAGACTCCTCCATGAGTACTTCAGGTGGAGATGCTCCTTGTGTTGAGGGTGTTTGAGAAGGCATTGAGTCGCTTCTTCCCCCACTTCTAGAAGCTCTTTTTGATGGTCCTTCATCAGCATTCTCACGTCTGCGCTTCTCTTCTACAATTGCCTCATTTTGTTGGCATTTTGTAATGTAGGCATGCACTGACAATGAGTCCACTGGATCATTCCATCCTGTTTCTAGACGTATGCAATCACCTGCTTCATGTAGAATCTCTTTTGTAAGCTTTCCCTTTTTAGCTAATTGCATGACATTTGGCCAAATTTGACCATGATGGTCACTCACCTCTTCATCACAAAAATGTTCAATTTTTACTCCATAAGTTGCTGCCTCAACTGAAGAGGTGGCATGCTTGGTTGCCATATCTTCAACTAAGGTTTGCATTCCCCCCTTCCCAAAGTTAGTTCTCAAGGGTAGACCCGTCTCTCTTAAGTGGATTTTACCATCCTTAAAAAAGACAACATCTTTTGACAAAGCATCACTAAAATCATCACAATCCCTTCTTACTTGGTCTGTACTATCACACCAAATACATCTATTAACAAACCCTTCTTTGGGCTGTTGTCTTTGCCTAGGAAGTGGCCCTGATGGTTGGCCTTTTTCTTCAAGCTTTGCAAACTTCACCTTCAAGTCACGCATTCCCTTCACAAGCTCATCTAGCATGGACTCATCAAACTTAGGAGCGATAAAAGTAGGCTTTACCATTTTGTCAGAAGTTGAGGTGGAAGGACTTGTAGTGTTTACTACCATCTTGTCCCTTCTTCTTTGTCGTTTGGCAAGCAGTGAGACAGCACCTTCAACCTCATTCCAGTTGGTCTTTAGTCCTTGCTCAGCATCTTTATCTTCAAGAAGAAGCTCCAAATTTTCTCGAAACTCTTTAGTTGCAGCTTGTAAGAAAAGATCTGTCTTCTCTGCATCTAGTGTGGCCCTTTCTGTCCTAGTGAGTTGTGCATAGCGCCGCTCAAATTCCCTAAGTAGCTCTGTTATTGATAGTCCTTGCTTTGGCTTGACTACCCATTCTAAGAATGTCCTTTTGGTCACTCTCTCCGAGTCCTCCATGAAATATTCCTCCTTTAAAGCTACTTTGAGTTCTTCCCAATTTCTCCCATGCCCATCTTTAATTGCCCTAACATGCTCCCTAATTTCTGGAGCAACAACTAGCTCAAAGCTTTGAATCATCTCACCTTCTGACACGCGATGCAGCTCCATCTCCTTCACATACTCGCGTAAGTACTTGGTTACATCTTTGCCATTGAACTGATCCATTCTGTTGATGACCGCTTGTATGGCCTTCGTTGCTGAAATCTCCCGTCTCTCAGTAGCATGTTGTTGTTGCATGAACATTGCAAATGCTTGAAACATTTGCATTGTTGCTGGGTCAAAATGCATACCCTGTTGCTCAACATGATCACCCATGGTTACCCACAAACTCTCACCCTAGCAGATTCGCGTCGGGTTCACCAAAAATATGTCGAGAAATTTGCGGTCTTGCTAGGAAAGCACCGGGCTTATGGCTGTGAGAGTTTGTGAGAGAACTCAACAAAAACTATATGAAGGAGTTAAACCATAGATGCCATGAAGACTAGGGTTTGGAAAGAAGTGCAATCAAAGAAGACTCACTCTTTCTCTCTTGCATTCACACACACAAAGAAAGAACGCAAAAGAGAATGTCAAAACAATACGAAGATGAAAACATCAAGGCTATGGTCATATCGTATCATGGGTAATATGAAAGGGTTAATGGATGAGTTAATGGCATTCAATCTTGGCTGACCAAATAGGCTACGAATTGTTCTTTGGAATTGTAGTTTTGTGCTTACCATAATATATATATTTTGTCTAGTGATTGGGATTAATTGTGTGTACAAATCCTCTTGGTTCATAGCAAGATAACTACGCTTACATCAAAAGAAAAATTATAGTCTATGAGAGGTAGTATGATGGGATCCGGTGATAGAAGTATTTCATTGAGCCTTTCAGGGCCAAAGAGAAACACTATACGTTGTTGAAAGTGTATTTTACGGCTAATCCATACGTTAATTCTAATAGATCGTACAGAGTGAAAGTGATAGAAATGATCATCATGTGGGTTATTCATCTAGGATAGTATGTGAGAAATGTAGATATGAGAGAAGTGAAGAGATGAGAAGTTTCCCTCCCAAGCCCTATTCTTGCCCGTAGACAATAAGGATACTGCGGGGAGAGATGTACCTGTAGCAAGAGAACCTAGAGAGTATGAATTACTAAGAATGAGAGAGATAGGTTTAGTTAAAGAGATGAGATTAGATACATATATATATATATATATATATATATATATATATATGTTGGATTAGAGATGAAAATGAAAACAACAAGAAATCAAGAAAACATCAATGTAGAACACATCTTACTTGAAACCCTTCGGCACCATTATTGATGGGAGAGAGAAGAAGAGTGGATAATTCCACTTTGATTGATACACCAAGTGCAAGACCTTCTTTGATTAGAGTTGATCTTCCAAGGTTAGCTTGTTGCAAGAATGGCTAGTCTCCCTCTAGGAGAAAGTGTAGGCTTGGGCTTATGTTAATGGCTAAGTACAATTAGGCATTACTACTCACTCCCTCAAGAATTCCTCTCATCAATGGCTTGAATGCTTGAGTTCCTTCCAAGGAAGAAGAGGTCCCCTTTTATAGGTGAAGGAAGCCCCCCAAGGGTTTACACAAGAAGAGAGGAGCCAGTGTGAACAGGAATTGGAAAAGTTGGAAATGAGCTGCCCCTGCATGATGTGGGCAGACTGGGGTCCAGTATTTTGATCATATCTCCTCAACCGTGGCTCCAAATGAAAAAGTAAAAATATGGGCAAAAACTTCAGCTCATTAGCTACGATTGTCATTTTAAAATCGTTTTCCAATTCGGATTGGAACCTTGTGTAAAAAATTCATCAAAATAGGGTCCATTTATGACAGCAAAAGTCTTCATGTGGTCTCCTTAGCCTATACTTTCATTTAATTCCAAAGGACACCTCATGCCATATGAAAGCATGACATTGCTCTTTGACAAAGTTTTGTAATCATGCTTGCAATAATGCATTAAAATAAGTGTATCTTTGAAATCATGCCACCTAGTGTCCCACTAGGATTTGATTCTCTCCTAGTAGCTATTTAAAAAGAAATATAAGAAAAGTATAAAAAATACATAGAATATATATATATTGGAGTTTACCCTAGATATAGGATCTAGCTAGGGTGTGAGATGATAATGAAATAGTAGAAATAAATAATCAATGTTTTTTGCCCCAAGTTAAAGAGGCGGAGCTATTGATGCTTTTCCCATAGTATTTTCTGATGGTAAAGTAAGGATATGTTACCCTTGAGAAAAATAATAGGATGAGATAGAAGGCTTATTATTATACTTAAATATGCATATGTACACTATAGGAAATATAATTATGTATCTAAAAAAATACAAGATAGATCTTGTAGCATACGTTCCCACTATGTACGTGTCACAGCACGACAACGTCTTGTGAGATACCACATGTATTCATAACAAAAGCATAGTCGGATTTGGAGAGAAGCATTGGCTTGGCATTCACTCAAAAATAGCCCAGAGCTTCCTAGCGCTATCCATGTTGGACATAACTTGCAAGAAGTGGATTCCAAGAGACTACACCCACGACAAGGAAGCTCTTTAAGAACTTTGTGCTTTCAAACTAACCACAAAGGAAAATATGTTAATCAAAATCATGGCCAAGCACAAAATCTTTTTACAACAGCCCCTTACGATTGATCTCATTATTGATTTGTTTATCCTTGTCAATGTCTTGCTTGAAGCAATATGCCTCCAAAATGCAAGCATAGGTGATTGCATTTCGAGAGAAGCCTTTGCTTTGGTTTTAGTTTACCATTTTCATCATGAATGTGCTTGCCCATGTATCAAATGTCTTACATGATGTGACATGCCCTTGCAACATAAGCATAGATGATTGCATTTGGAGAGAAGCCTTGGCTTCATATCAGCAAAAGGATTTCGAGCACGACCCCTGTCTGACAGGCATGTTGTGAAACTAATGAAATCCACTGCAATCCAAGAGACAACATTCCCCATTAAAAGCACCTCAAAAATATACTTGTAATAATTGCAAGTGCATGAGGCCCTCATTCCACATTTAATGAAAACTACAGCTGCCTGTGTTGTTCATGAGGATCACACACTCCTCGGTATCAAATACACTGCACCATATGTACGGGCATGATGCATGGATCTGCTTTTTAGATATTCTTGACAAGCCCTTTGGAAGGTTGCCAATGGAGACACCCCTCGACCCAATGGAGGAGATCCTGGAAAAAACATTTGGATCAGCTATGATCTCGTTGAAAAATCAACATTCTCATGCATCTGCATGATATGCAGGCCTTCTCCTCAAGTTGCTTCCCTTCTTCTGGTCCTCAAGCCTGGATGCTGAGAAATGGAAGGAAGCAATGGACTCTGAACTTAGCTCCCTACTTGAATGGAAGGTGGACACTAGAGGTTTAATCAGGTTATTCAGATGATATCATACTTGAAAGTGGTTATCTCTATTTGATGCTAATTTCTACCTTTGTGTTGGACCAATCTTGCCATTTATTTAGATGATATCATACTTAAAAAGTGGTTCTCTCAATGCTATTGAAGAAGCCATACAAGAACTCGTTGCTACTTTCTCTATGACAGACATGGGCGAATTGAAATACATTCTTGGCATAGTTGTGATCAAGCTAATGAAATTTTACGTCTCATTAAATGCCTCTATGTTGTGCCCTTATTATGTCGCCTTCGAATGGAATATTGTCGTGGCAATATAGATACTCTACTGCCAATGAATACTAATTGTGTGTCTTCAATCATAGGTCATATGTATCTATCTGAGAAACATCTTATGGCAAACGTTTCCTACAACAATGCGACGGGTGGTGTGCGTTATCTTGTTTGAACTCGTGTCAATAATTTCCAAGCAATGTGAATGTGGGACAAGGTAGTGAATGTAGAAAATGTAGGAGTGTTTGCACATTTTTAGAAGATGTGGAATTGAAAGAAAAGTCTAGAGCTAACCTTTTCTTACATGGCAAGGTGGGTGCTATGAAGAGGTTGTAGTTATGGCACAACATTTACGTATGGTTGATAAGCAAGAAGAAGAGAGTAACACCTGAAGAAGAGAGTAGGCAATAAGAAATCTGAATTTGAGAAACAAGCAAAGAGCCTTGTAATAGATAAGAATGGATGTAAGAAAATCTAGATGAAACATTTAAAATAATCAAGGGTATCAAGAGTGGCCCGTGGTGTGTGGGACTAACAAAAACCTATCATTATGTTGAGGTTCTCTCTCTCTCTCTCTCTCTCTCTCTCTCTCTCTCTCTCTCTCTCTCACACACACACACACACACACACACACACACACACAACCACATATTATATATGCATGCACAGAATTAAACAAGACAAGTTGAGAGCTTTGATTCAATGAAATTTTTTCATGTTCTTGTATTGTGGATATGGATTGTTTAAAAGGAAAAGCAACATTCAGGGTGGCCTATGGCATGGTCGCCTAGGACGAGCTCTTTGGGCTTGCGAGGGAGCACATCCTACTGCAAGGCAGCGCCTGCGATCTTGAGGCCCTTGAGGAAGGTACGCTGATTGAAGAGGTTGATGACAGCTAGCTTGGTTGTGGGCAACAACTTGCCTTGTGGAAGTAGCCTCTCCAAAAGTCCTGCCTCAGCAATGACACCTCAAAGTCCTCCTTGTCATGCTTCACCACATTGTCCAATGCCCTTATATCCTTTTGTGGATCCATATGATTGGTTGAAAAGCTCTACTAATTTGGAAAATCTGGATACAATGCCACATACCCCCTCAAATACATCATGTCTATCAAGAACTTCTTCCATGATGCTTTCCATCCTTGAAGAAATCAGTTGCATTCCATTTTGGCCATTCTTTGTCTACCTCGACAAGGCTAGGTGAGTATAAAGCAATTGCACTAAGCTCAAGGAGAAACCCCAATGGATTGTAGTGATAATTCAATAAGTGGACTTAAGCGAAATGTAGTAACCTCTGTATCATCTTCTAGGAGAATTCCATAGCCATGATCATCTCTTGGGTACCAACTTTCACTCACAAACCATATTAAACCTCCTTGTACAATCCGTCTTCGTAGTGTTTTTGGTCCATGTGGCCAATTGTAGCTCTCTATCATGTATAGAGTCACCTTGTCCACCTTTGCATCCACATTGAAGGAGAGAGGAATCTCATCCCCCAAATAGTAAGCCTCACTTAAAGAATTCAAAAGTATCTCTAATGAGTAGGCTTTGTTCTTAGTAATTATGGTCACTGATGTTCTCATGACCCTCCAATCTGTCAAAAAGACAAATACTCAAGTGAATTAAGTTGTGCATTATCAAAGAAAATTATGCTGATATACGTATGGAAGAAGGTGGGCACCATGAGAGTATCATTTAGCAAGCACAAAGCACAAAAATATATCCTATACTTAAGTACAAAAAGGGTCATTGCCATGAAAAAATCAAGGAAACATCAAGACAAGTAGATGTTCATGAAAGGAGGAGACACATTACATTAGGTACTTAGTGACCCATCCACATATTTTTGATGTATGTGTGTGTCTCTGTTTGTGTGCATGTGCACGCATGTGTGCTGGGGGGATGGGGGTGGGGGGCTTATGAATGCTCTAATAAGTCCTCTATCAGCTACATAAGCTTCTTGTACATCCAAACCTTTGAGATTTGGCTTCACCTTCATGAACAGCTCATGTATATATCCAACCATGCACTCTCGTGCGTGTTCCCCCTTGCTCTCAGGTCTCTTTGCATGTGGCCAACAACTCATACATCATTGTTATCCTTAACAACATTTACAGGCTGCCTTCTTCACCCATCTCTCTCTCTCTCTCTCTCTCTCTCTCTCTCTCTCTCTCTCTCTCTCTCTCTCTCTCTCTCTCTCTCTCTCTCTCTCTCTCTCTCTCTCTCTCTCTCTCTCTCTCTCTCACACACACACACAGTTCTTGCATAGTTTATCAAACTACAATGTATCGTAGTCGAAGAGACCATCCAAGAGAGAAATCTCATGAGGAGTTTGTTATATTTTCAAAGTATTGCACATTTGGCATACATATCAACCAAATCAATGCCAAGCCCCTGACTACCAATCTGATCATGAGTTTGCCTGCATAGGTCAATGTCTTGTGTGGTGCCACACGCCTTCATAATGAAGGTGTAGGTGATCGCATTTTGAGAGAATCCATGGCTTTGCATCACTAAAAACCATTCACAATATTCTTGGCAAGCCCATGTTGTATATATCTTGCAATAATTAGTGCAATCCAAGAGCCTACATCGAGGGCACAAAGCTCATCAACAACTTGTTGTGCTTTCAAAAGTAGACCAAACTTGGCATACTGGTTGACCAAAGCATTGCCGAGCAGGATGTTGTTTCCTAGGCCCCTGGATTGTTTATCTGATTGTTGATTTATTTGCCCAAGTGAACATCTTGTGTGATAGCACATGTATTCATAACACAAGCATAATCAATTTTGGAGAGAAGCATTGGCTTGGCATTCACTCAAAAACAACCCAGAGCTTCCTAGCCCTATCCATGTTGGACATAACTTGCAAGAAGTGGATTCCAAGGGACTACATCCACGACAAGGAAGCTCTTCAAGCACTTTGTGCTTTCAAACTAACCACGTTGGAAAATATGTTAATCAAAACCATGGCCAAACACAAAATCTTTTTACATCGGCCCCTTACGATCGATCTCATTATTGATTTGTTTATCCTTGTTAATGTCTTTCTTGAGGCAATATGCCTCCAAAATGCAAGCATAGATGATCGCATTTCAAGAGAAGCCTTAGCTTTGGTTTTAGTTTACCATTTTCATCATGAATGTGCTTGCCCATGTAACAAATGTCTTACATGATGCGACATGCCCTTGCAGTGCAAGCATAGGTGATTGCATTTGGCGAGAAGCCTTGGCTTCATATCAGCAAAGGGCTTCCTAGCCCGACCCCTATTGAGCAGAAATGTTGTGCAACCAATGCAATCCAAGAGACAACATCCCCCATTCAAACACCTCAAAAATATATATTTTAATCGATGCAATTGCATGAGGACCTCATTCCACATTTGATGAAAAGTAGAGATTCCCATGTTGGTCATGAGGATCACACACTCCTCAGTGTCAACTACACTGCATCAAACACATGGGCATGATGCATGGAGCTGCTTTTTAGGTATTCTTGACAAGCAATGTGGAAGGTCACCAATGGACACTACAACAAAAACAGGTGTTATCGACGCATATATTGACGCTGCCCGTCGCTATGAGCGTCGCTATACACGTCGTTGTGAAACCAGTCGCTATTAGCGACGCATATAGCGACGACCATAGCAGAAAAAAAATTTCTTGGACAGAGGGCAGGTAGCCTGGCCTGTGCCCAGTTAAAAGATGGACACAGCCACAGCCAGACTTCCTGCCCTCTGCCCAAGAAAGCGAGCAGCACCAAAATATCAACCATGCTCCCACGCGCAGAAATTTTGGTAGAGTTCCCTTTGTTTTTACATAAACTTTTCAAAAAAAACCATATCATGTATACGCCTCCTACATGCTATCCATGTAGGATCTCACATGAGATTTAAGGCCAATGAAAGACAACCGTACCAACTGAAAAGCATAGCCATAACTTAAAAGCATAACCATAACGAACCATAACCATAACTTAAAACCATAACCGGTTATAACCACTTTGATCAAAACCATAATGCAGATAACCATAACCATAAACAAAATTAACAATAACCATAAGCATAACCAGAAAGAGAAACAATAATTATCTATACAATGACAATGACAATAATCATAACCATAAGGGAAACAATAACTGTCTGAACACTAACTGTTTGTACAAAAAAGAGACACAGAAGCATGTTTGTGTCTCACAAATCATATAGATGAAATATGGTCCACTAATGACTAGGCGTCGCAACCTGCACATAGGACAACTCACAAAATTAGTATTGATATTACTTCACATATGCTGACTTAATTAAATCAACTCACACATATTAACGTCTCACCTCAAGCGATCAGCGAGACTGTAAGGCCTCCCAATCTACAGGCTCTCCTGAAGCTTCAAGATCATTCAGTACTTCATAGATACCTCTGCGATATCCATCTGATTCCTCCTCACGTGATGGAGCTCGATGCATCGCAAGATTCTGCGTTTATACAAAAATCAAAGTAATAAGAATACATGATTCATCACGTTTTAAAAAACGCCATAGTTAAGATTGGATTAGAAACTCACAAACTCATAGCGAAAGGTGTCGAAGCCTCCGCTGCCAAGATGAGATGTCCCCCTAGTCATCTGTCGTACCTGCGCAGCCTCACGCTGCTGTCTGAACCGCGTGGCCGCTGTCCGCTCATCCTCCCTGATCTACAGCCACGTCTCGTGTGGGATGTCCGAAGGCTTCGGCGAGCCGGTCTAGAAAGCCTTCCGAGCTGCATCTCGTCGATGTTTGATGGTGTCCCGTGCAACACCCTTGATCCACCGCGCCGAAACAACGGAAGAACCCGAAGCAGGCTGGTACTCTCTCAGGATGGTCTCCACTATGTAAGTGACTTTTTTCTTGTCTTGCTGATCCCAAGACGTCAGAATGCTGGTCGAAAACTGCAGCTCCATGAGCTGGCGAATCCGCTGTCGCATCTCAGTCCCGACTCTATCCATGTCAAGAGAACCATCTCCCCGTACAGTATAGAGCTTGGAGGCACTAGGATCGTGTGCCCTCCAAGGTGTCCGAGGTGTGTCAAGAGGTGTGTCGAGAGGTGTGCCTAGGTAAGACGAGGGTCGTGAGCGAGGAGGGGTCGAAGCATCTGTGGACCCTCCTCCACAGCAACCACCACCTCCACCTGACGATCGTAGAGATAGGCGAGTGCGCCTGTGCTGCGGAAATGAGGACGTACCCGCCTCTGCCCCACCCCTAGGTGTCGAAGCGGCCGTGATGGGAGAAGAAGGCGTCGTACCCATAGGCATCCCGAACCCTGTAGGCGTCCCCCCCCTAGGCGTCGGTCCCTCGGGTGTGAAGCCCGGAGGCGTAGTACACGTGCCTCTGGCTACCCTGTACTGAGAAGCCTCTACCATCTGACTGACTTTCCTCCAGGAGATCTTTCCCTTCAAATACTTGTTTATTTCTTGGAGCAACCTGAACCACAAACCACCATTGTCGCTCTCGAGGGTCCGGTACAAAGACCACTTGCTCGCAATGTTCGGGGAGAGCAAATGTGTCACTCGCATCTGTCCAAGTCTTTGTAGAATCTATTTGCACAAGCTTGTTTCCATCTCTGCGTACCGTTGCATTGCGACCAGAAGTAATCACCTTGAACCACTTCACATCCAACAAAAACATCTAAAACCGCCTGAAGCTTACTTTCAGGATATCTGACACCAAACCATAGTAATCCAGGTTGCTAGTGCTCTCATTCGTGTCTCTAGCACTAGCCCCGCTCTTTTGCATGAAACTAACCATTACCTCACTGTCAAACGTGTTTCTTCTGCTATCAATTTTTTGTGTTCTGAAATGCTTTCCATGCAACCACAGTGCCATGTATGTATGATACTTCCAGTCACATCCAATAGCCAGCTCTTCCTCTTCTAGAGATATGGGTTCTCCGATCTGTCGAGTTGCTCTCACTGTCTTGTCCAACCATGCCATTGTAGGGAATTCAGGTAGAGGAGCGAGATAGTCTGGCAAGGGTAAGCCTTTAGTCGTTCGACTTCGCCTGAAATCCTGTCGCTCTAGATTGCGTCTCTCTTTCTCTTCTTCGTACCTTTCAAGACATTTTTGCATCGGCGTTGAATTTGGTATACAGAACTTCATGATCTTTTCTCGCATGGCCAGGTTCATTTTCTTCGGCACCCCTTGCCCTTGCAGCTCCTCTCCCACCAGTCTTGCATCCTCCTCATCGCTCCACAGTCAAGGCATTTCTAGGTAGAAACGGATAGAAATTCGGTCGTCAATACAAGAGACTCTTGCACCAGCCATCCTTCTGCCATGCTCCCCTCTGGACGCGTTTTTTGGCGAACAAAACCCTTAAGTGTTTTCATGAACCGCTCTAGAAAGAACATCCAACGGCTGTGGACTGTACCTGCCACTACAACCTCATCTACTACATGGACGAGCAAGTGCATTTGGATAGTTAGGTAGCTCGTGGGTAGATACTTCTCAATCATGCAAACTGCCTCAATGGAGTTAGCCCTTGCGACTGCAGTAGATTCCTCCCATATCTCCTTGGAAGAGATCCACCGCACTAGCTCTGAAATCTTGTATATGCAAGTCCGCACTTCCTCCGTTAAACACCCCTTGATCGAAATTGGAAGAATGAATTGCAAGAACTTATGCCAGTCGTACGATTTCAACCCTGACAGTTGATCATCACGGGTGAATGCTATCTTGAGACATCGCATATATCCTGTTGGCGTCCTGAACTCTAAAATCACCCTTTTCACTTGTCGCTCTAGCAATACCCATGGAGCTCTTGGAAGTTTTGTTTGACCAACTGCATTGGTGAAAGGCCACAGCTCTGGCATCTTTCCAACCGACTGCTAATCATCTCGTGTCTGACCACCCGTACACTCACTGAAGATTCAAAAACGCTAGACAAGTACGAAGCACAGATATTTTGGCGCCTTCATAGATTGGTTGACGTGCCAACTTCCTCAACATGTCTTCAGGAGATAGGCGCACGGCTTCTGGTGCTGCTTCGTTCGCGTTCTCCTCGCTTGTCTGGAAGAGGGCATCCAGCATCTCCTCCATGCGTTGTCTTCTGTCTGTAAGCCCTTTTCTGCTTCCATCCGTGGCTCTATATTGGTCGGACCTTCACGCATAATCTTTTTTCTCTCTCTCTCAGATGTAGGTGCTATGTCGCGGAAATCAATGCCCGTTCCGTAGGAGTCGTATCGCAGATTCTATACGGTTTCTCTAGCAAACTCTTCATACTTGTGCACATGCTCATTATATATCCTACACTTGCGCAGGATTTGACACTTGCAGAGCGTGCACGAGCGTGCAATCTTTTCCTCCATGTTCGTTGATGACGTTGCCATCTACAATGATTATGAATGTTGTTTTAATATATATATATATATATATATATATATATATATATATACTCCTCACAATGTAAACTACCTCGCATTCTCTAGTCTTGCCCAATCTCCGTACACCTCGGTCCAGAGGTGTACGGAGATCAGGACCACCGGGCCAAAATCTCGTCTTTATTGGTCAAATCCTATATGGGTAGACACATACGTGCACTCCCAGGTGTACATGGCAATGCATGTAGTAGACAAAATCCCTTTGCCTCTTTTAGTTCCATAGTTTCTTCTCTGTCTACGAACCCACCTGCCTCCATTCCGAGGTAGCCTGTCAGAGAAAGCTTTCCAATGCCGCACTTGATGAAAGCACAAGCCATGGAAGTTCTCAGCCCAATGAAAGTTTTCTACCTGATTGTAAACCAGATGGGGCCTCCATGTCCAAGCCAGAAGATAATGTGGAGATGGATGAGCAACTTGAGAAAGATTCAGAAGCCTTGCATGGTTCTTGCTCAAAAAAGCGATCTCGATCTCTCTTTCTCTCTCGATCTCACTCTCGCTATCTCTCTTTCTCTCTCCCTCTCGATCTCGCTCTCGCTATCTCTCTTTCTCTCTCTATTTCCTTATTTTCCTATCTCTCTCTCTGTCTCGCTCTTCACTTCCCTACCTCTCTCTCTCTGTCTCTCTCTCTCTCTCTCTCTCTCTCTCTCTCTCTCTATATATATATATATATATATATATATATATATATATATATATATATATATATAACTCTCTTTCTCTATCTCTCTATTTCTTATCTCTCTCTCTCTCTCGCTCTCTACTTCCCTATCTCTCTACCGATCGAACGAGCGACTGAGCTAAGGAGATCTAGACGTCCACGACTGCGAAGGACTACACAACATCGACAGAGGCTGCATCAGAGGATCTAGCTAGGTCACTTTGGCTCGACATGCATAACGCCCGGTCAGACTACTGACCATGGAGGAGATTGATGAGATCCGCCAGCGACAGCTGCTGGATCTCCTATGATCTACCTATCCCAGCTAGCTGGTTTAACCGTTTAGTCCATACCCAGCAGTTTAGGATTCCATAATATTTTCTTTTGTCATCTTCTTACTCTGACTTTGTATCAGATCCATCACATTGTAATTTTCTTGTCTCATGTCTCATAGGTCACTTTGGCCTTTCGAAGACGTTAATATAACATTTCATTTCATTTCTCTCTTTAATTATTTTTCTTTAATTTTAATTTCCTAAGCATACATTAATTCTCTCTCTCTCTCTCTCTCTCTCTCTCTCTCTCTCTCTCTCTCTTACACACACACACACTTCTCTCTCTCTCTCTCTCTCTCTCTCTCTCTCTCTCTCCCTCTCCCTCTCCTACACACACACACCTCTCTCTCTCTCTCTCTTTCCTACACACACCTCTCTCTCTCTCTCTCTCTCTCTCTCTCTCTCTCTCTCTCTCTATTTCCTACACACACACACACACCTCTCTCTCTCTCTTTCCTACACACACACACACACACATCTCTCTCTCTCTCTCTCTCTCTCTCTCTCTCTCTCTCTCTCTCTCTCTCTCTTTCCTCTACACACACGCACACACCGCTCTCTCTCTCTCTCTCTCTCTCTCTCTCTCTCTCTCTTTCCTACACACACACACACACGATGTAGAAAGAGAGAGAGAGAGAGAGGGGTTGGGGGGGGTATAATACATGCGCAACAGGTGGAAGCCAAGATTTGAGCAGAGCGCAGGCAAAAATGGCCCCTACTACTCGCGGGTTTCGCTTTTTTTTCTCAATTTTTTTGCGTCGCTATAGGCGTGAAAAATAAAGCCTTTCCACGCGTATATCGACGTACATATCGACGCGTATAGCGACGCCCGCTAATTTCGTCGATATACGCACGTCGATATCTCCATGTTGTGTTGTAATAGGAGACACCCTCGACCCAATGCAAGAGATCCTGGAAAAAACAATTGGATCAACCATGATCTTGTCAAAAAATCAAGATTCTCATGCATCCGCATGATATGCAGGCATTCTCCTCAAGTTGTATCCCTTTTTCTGATCCTCAAGCCTGAATGCTGAAAAATGGAAGGAAGCAATGGACTCCAAACTCAGATCCCTACTTCAATGGAAGGTTGCTGTGGTACGGGAGGTTTAATCAATTTATTCAAATGATATCATACTTGAAAGTGGTTCTCTTTGTTTGATGCTAATGTCTACCTTTGTGCTGGACCAATCTTGCCATTTATTTAGATGATATTATACTTGAAAGTGGTTCTCTCAATGCCATTGAAGAATCCAAACATGGGTGACCTGAAATACATCCTTGACATATAGATCCACCGTGATCAAGCTAGAAATTTTACGTCTCATTAAATGCCTCTATGCTGAGCCCTTATTATGTCACTTCCAAGTGGAATCTTGTCGTGGCAATATAGATACTCCGCTTCTAGTGAATAATTATTCGCTTGTCTTCAATGTATCTATTTGAAAAACATATCATGGTAGTTGTTCCCTACAACAATGTGATTGGTGGTGTACATTATGTTGTTACCAAAGCTCATGTCAATAATTTCCAAGCAATGTGAATGCAGAGAATGTAGGAATGGTTGCACATTTTTAGAAGATGTGGAGTTGAAAGAAAAGTCCAGAGCCAACGTTTTCTTACATGGCAAGGTGGGTGCTATGAAGAGGTTGTAGTTATGGCACAACATAAAGGAATGGTTGATAAGCAAGAATAAGAGAGTAACACCTTTCCTATGGTAGGCAATTAGAAATCTGAAATTTGAGAAACAAGTAGAGAGCCTTGTCATAGATAAGAATGGATGTATGAAAAACTAGAGGAAACAAAGAAAATAATCAGGGGTATCAAGAGTGGCCCATGGTGTGTGATGGACTGACAAAAACCCATCATCATGTTGAGGTTCCTCTCTCTCTCTCTCTCTCTCTCTCTCTCTCTCTCACACACACACACACATACACACACACACACACTCTCACTCTCAGCCACCCATTATATATGCATGCACAAAATTAAACAAGACAAGCTGAAAGCTTTGAATCAATGAAAATTTTGCCTATTCCTGTATTGTGGATATGGATTGTTTAAAAGGCAGAGCAATGGTCAGGGAGGCCTGTGGCATGGTTGACTAGGACAAGCTCTTTGGGCTTGCAAGGGAGCACATCCTGCTGCAAGGCAGCACCTGCAGTTTTGAGGCCCTTGAGGGAGGAGCGCCGATTGAAGAGGTTGATGACAGGCAGCTTGGTTGTGGGTGGAAGCTTGCCTTGTGGCAACATCCTCCAATAGTCCTGTCTCAACAATGGCACCTCAAAGTCCTCCTTGTCATGCTTCACCACATTGTCCAACGCACTTATATGCGCTCCTGGCTCCATATGATTGGTTGAAAAGCTTTGCTGATTTGGGAAATTTGGATACAATGCCACATACCCCCTCAAATACATCATGTCTATCAAGAACTTCTTCCATGATGCTTGCCATCCGTTTGTCCTCGACTTTGGTATTTGCACATTGTTTGCCTTTGCATCTTTCGTGTATCGCATTGCCATGTACGCATAGAATTCCCTCCAATGCTTTGGGAAGAAGAGAGCACCCCAACTACAAGGCAGCTGGTGCAAGTATGGTGTGTTTGGGTGTATGTCCTTGAAGAAATCAGTTGCATTCCATTTTGGCCGTTCTTTGACTACCTCGACAAGCCTAGGTGAGTATAAAGAAATTGCACTAAGCTCAGGGAGAGACCCTAATGGATTGTAGTGATAATTCAATAGAGAAGATTTGAGCCAAATGTAGTAGTAAGGGGAGACCTCTGTATCATCTTCTAGGAGAAGTCCATAGTCATGATCATCTCTTGGGTACCAGCTTTCACTCACGGACCGTATCAAACCTCCTTGTACAATCCGTCTTCGTAGTGTTTTTGGTCCGTGTGGCCAAGTGTAGCTCTCTATCATGTTTAGAGTCACCTTGTCCACCTTCGCATCCACATTGAAGGAGAGAGGAATCTCATCCCCCAAATAGTAAGCCTCACTTAAAGACTTCAAAAGTCTCTCTAACGAGTAGGCTCTGCTTTCAGTAATTATGTTCACTGATATTCTCATGGCCCTCCAACCTGTCAAAAAGACAAACACTCAAGTGAATATAGTTGTTCATTATCAAAGCAAATTATGATGATATACATGCGGAATAAGTTAGCCACCATGAAAGAATCATTTAGCAAGCACAAAGCACCAAAATATATCCTATAATGAAGCACATAAAGGGTCAATGCCAGGAAAAAAAAAAAATCAAGGAAACATCAAGACAAGTAGATGTCCCTGAGAGGGGGAGACACATTGCATTAGGTACTTGGTGACCCATCCGCGGATTTTCGGTTTATGTGTGTGTCTGTGTGTGTGTGTGTGTGTGTGCGCGCGCGCGCGCACGCGTGTGTATGCATGTGCGTTGGGGGGCGGGGCGGGGTGGGGGGATCATGAATGCTTTGATAAATCCTCTATCAGCTAATTAAGCTTCCTATACATCCAAACCTTTGAGCTTTGGCTTCAGCAACTCATGCGTATATCCAGCCATGCACTCTCCTGCCTGTGCCCCCTTGCTCTCCTGCCTCTTTGCATGCGGCCAACATCTCATACATCATCGTTCTTCTTAACGACATTCACAGGCTCCCTTCGTCACTCGTCCGTGTCTCTCTCTCTCTCACTCTCTCTCTCTCTCTCTCTCTCTCTCTCTATATATATATATATATATATATATAGACACACATCAAGTTGATGGATGAAAAGATAATGAAGGTTTGCATCAAGTTTGAGAGGGATCATGGAGATGGTTGTGAGTGCGTGTGGCACAAAACAGAGCATAAGGGAGATTTGCTCTTCACCCTCAAACAATAGTGGTATCAAATCCCATTGCCAAATGAGAAAAAATAGAGAGCATAAGGTAGATTTTCTCTTCACCCTCAAACAATAGTGGTACTTGGTGACCCATCCGCGGATTTTCGGTGTATGTGTGTGTGTGTGTGTGTGTGTGTGTGTGTGTGTGTGTGTGTGTGTGTGTGTGTGTGTGCGCGCGCGCGCGCACACACACCCTCTTTACAAAATAGAGACATGGAAGGAAAGAGATTAAACTTCATACACTACATAGATAATGGCATAAGAGAGAAGTTGAAGAATTTTATATACATGGAAAGAAAGATATCATACTCCATACACTCTATACACTATATAGATAATGCATAAGAGAGTAGAAGAATTTTAGATAATATCAACTTTAGCTTCAAATCCTAGTCCTTAAGTACATGGCACACGGCACACATGTGCACTCAAGTATTTGATGCTTTATTAAAAGAGCATGCCAAAATAAAGGCTTTTATTTTACAAATAGGTTTTTGCTTATGTAAACTCCACTGCAAGATATAAAGATTGGCTCGCAATAATAGTACTAGTTATTTTAATCCTTATATAAATTAATTTATTGAACAAAAACCATCCTAGCTAGTTATTTTAGAGTTGAAATGCAGTGCAAGCTCTAGTCTACAAATCATCAACTTGCACTTAAAAGCGACTAATCATTAGGAAAATCATTACATCTCTAGCTATCCCAAAACACATACTGATGCTAAACCACATGCAACAAGATGATTCCCCATGAAGTTTTAGAATCAGGGAAGGTGGACAAGGTCATAACATCCTACTAGCTCGGGATAACAACTTCTTTTAGTTGCTAAATAGAGTTATCGATTGCCTATAGAGTGCCTACAGAGAAAGGCAAGAATAATTCCAAAGGATTTGTTAGGCATCCAATGCAAAAGATTGAAAACTTTGCCATGCTGAGTACTGGTGGCCTCATGGTCAACTATCTTTCCAGGCAATAAACACTCATAAGAGTAGTACACTAAAGCCATTAATGAGCACATGAGGGCTCATGTTTTTAGAGAAATTGATTATGTAATGTTGAGAATTGAAAATTGTAGAATTAAGAGTGTTCATACTAATGCATCTGTAAAACTTTCTCCTTGTTGAGTAGAACTCTTCGTTCTTTCCATGGGTAGGCTCTTTATGATGTGATGCCTAGGAGGTGTGATCCCCTTGTCTCATGGAATCTCCACCAAACTCATCCTCCTTTCCAACACTCATTATGTCCCATGACTCCTTCCATTATTTGGGCATTTATCTGTCTTTGAGTATAAACCTTATGTCCTCTACCTTTCTTATCTAAGTATACTTACCCTACATTCAGACCTAAGAGATAATCAAGATATGTTTAGTATCTTCTTTTTGTCAACTCTCATTAGTGTTTTAAGTACTCCATTGATATTGTTTAAGCCATTTCATTAGCACCATGAATACATCTCTAATATATCCTCCTTAAAGCCCATACAAATGGTACCAAAGCCTCTTCTTACTACCTCTTGAACTCTTGTAATCCTAGGACACCGCTACGCTAGACCATTTGGGCATATCTTAGCCTCTAAAGTGTTGTTATTAATTTCTCATGGGGTATAAAACTATTGATCAACTATAAAATAAAAGGTAGCCTAAAATCTCTCCTTTAACTACAAAAAGTTGGTAGACTCTACTGTTATAATCAATGGCACATTTGAAGGCTTCATTACAAGAAAATGTTTGCACTAGCTTGGGATGACCCTTCTTGTACTACCAACTGAAGAAATTAAGGTATCATAAGGCTAATTTTCAACAATTACTTTGTCACTCTGTGAAGGTTCAAACCCACATGTAGCTCATCAACTTATACTCGAGGTTTAATATAAACTATCCCAAGCCCTCCTAAGATGATTTGTACATCTTTGTAACCTACCTTCTCCCTAATCCTCATCATCATTGATGCTCTATACTATCAACTCTGACAATTCCTGTAACTCTTGTTATTGAGAAGAGGTCCTTTGGTTCTGGAAATGCTTATTTATATAGAGTTATCTTCTTAATTACCCTTTACTCATGGAGCATTGGAAGTGTATCTAAATACTTCCTTTGATATATGCATTTTTAATTATGATGATGTTCTATTATTGGTTTAAGTGTAAAAGAGGTAGACACTACCCTTTCAGGCGGGGTAAGCCTAGCTATCACATGAAGAAAAAACTTTGGGGTGATGTTTAAGCCCCTAGGAGCAAATGAAACCATCCAAACAAGGGCACCCAAGGACCACTTCAACAAAGGGATAAGGAAGGACTTGTAATCATCCTTAAAACTTTGGATAACGTTTTGTTCACTGCTTGAGTTGTAATGGAAAAGGCCTATGAACATTGAGAATAGCGGAACTAAGAGAATTATAGCGAGCATTTTTTATGAGACTACTTTGAGAACATAGAGGGTGAACTTAATTAGTAGTAGCAACACAACCATTATACTTAATTAACTTGGCATGACCAATACTTTTTCAAGAGAGAGAATTAGAGAACATGACAACAATTGAGAGAGAAGAAGCAACATACGAGAAAGAGATAGTTCCTCACTTACCATGACTCTTCTTGCATAGCATAGCATAGCATAATAGCATAATAATGATGATGAAGAAGATGGCAAGCTTAAGCATTGAAGCATGGCTCTTGGTTGGATTTGCATTCCATAGCCAAGAGTGTTGGTGTAGGGTTTCAAACTTCTCAACAAGCTTGGAGAAGGAGATGGAGCTCTTGCACTTTGCCAAGCAAGAATGGGCATGTGAGTGTGTCTAAGAGAGAGTATACCCCCCAAGCACACCCCCAACTTGCTTTGGTCGACCCCCCCTTGTAGCTCATGCTAGAAGTTGATTGGACCCCTACAAGCCTAGCCAATCCCATGCGTAATGTATATCAAGCAACCATGCTAGCCTTGGGACAAGTGTCCCCCTTTCTCCTTTGAGAGAGAGACTTGATAAATGCATAAACTATTAATTAAATTAGCTAAATTATCATTGGACCCCTTGAGAGGACCACCAATAGGCTTTAGGCACCTTATGAGGGCAATATGCAGAGGAACTTGACATGTGTCCTTGTTGCTTCTTTAGGCAAGGCTTGCCTTGTCTGAGGGTGTATGTGTTCTCTCTCATGCCCCTACAATAAGGGCTTGTCCCCCATGAGTAGGGACTGTGGTTGACTTTGGAAACACCTTAAGCCCCTCAAGCACCTTAGTCATGGAGCACCTTAGCACCTTAGTCATTAAGCACCTCAAGCACCTTAGTCAGCAAGCACGACAAGCACCTCAAGTAGCTTATAAGTCAACAAGCACCTCAAGCTTGGGCCGGGTTCTCACCTCAAGCACAACCCTAGCTTGTCTATAGTTTAAGGACTTTTAACACTAACCTTTGGAAGTCTTTAATGAAGATAACCCTAAGGTCTTCAAGCTCCATTAGCTAGCATTGCTCTTTGGCAGACCATCTCTCATTTGGACCCTTTAACCTTGGTCCCGTGGTGAGATAGATCCATAAGCACATATCTTTGTTCCTGTTTATTCTCCCACATTAAATGATCAGTTTAATATAAGAAAATCATTTGGGTTGGTTAGATATTAGATTTTATGACATTACCTCTCTTGAAATCATAGTCGTCCTCGACTATGAGGTAGAAGAGATAATACCTTAGTCATTAGTCGATGTTTCATAGCGGATAGAGGATCCCTTTGTACCCTACGACATCATTCCAAGATGGATGACTAATCCATTTGGGGCTTGGGAGACTTAGTTTCCGCAGGTATGTCTGATTTTGAGTCCATTTCATTCTTCCAAAGTAGAGTGACAAATTCTACTTGGTGTTTGAGAGACGTTGTCATCACAAACATGATTCTAAGCATGCATACCACTTAAATTTGTGCACAAGAAAAAAAGACTTAGTTTTATAAGACAAAAACATTGATCATTTAAAAGAAACATTTAATTGCTTATTCTAATGTAGCATTGTAAGCATTGACAAGGTTCATACTATCCTTAAGTTGTATTCCTTGCATCCATCTAGCATCTTCAAAAAGATAGTTTTTGAACTTAGTAAGATATCATCGGATAATCTTACCATGCTTACCATGCTGTAGCATCTTGTCTTCATGCCGAAGGATAGCTTCGATTTGTAGCACCTATTCTAGGTCTTTGATTTTTGGGGGTCTTCAATAATGGGTTCACTTGGTGGCTCTCCTTTGTAGGGCTTAAGTAGGCTCACATGAAAAGCATTGTGTATGAGCCAATCGTTGGGCAACTTAAGTTGATAAGCCATGTCATTGATTGGCTGCAAGATTTGAAAAGGACCATAGTATCTTTTTGCTAGTTTAGCATAATACTTTTGGTGGCCCGTAGGATTTTTGCCTGTTGTTTACCTTAATCAAGCCTTGGGAAACTTGAGTAGCACCCAATCATTTTCTTTGAACGTCAAGGCCCTTTTCTGTTTATCAACAGCAGCCTTTTGCCTTTGTTGAGAGATAGATATAGCCTCCTTAATCTTTTGAAAAGACTCTTGTAGGTCACAACCATACTCATCAGCAGCAAAGATCTTCCCATGTACTTTAAGTAGCAAGGGACTTTTAGGTCTTCCCTCTATGATCTCAAAAGGTTCCTTTCCCATAGTAGTATGGACATTAATGGATAGATTTGGGTAATCCAAAGATAAAATTCATGGATATACTCTCCCATGGTGAATAAGGGATTTGCAATGGCTGGAGCAATCTAGGCTGCTTCCACCTATCATAATTGGTCTTTTGGCATACCACACATCTTGTATGTCTGCTTTCATGGTAGGCCAATAGAACTATGTCTCTACTCCTCGACAAGTAGGTTGAATGCCTCTATGCCTCGCATAGGGAGGAGCATGGGATTCACACATGACTTTCTCACGAAGGGAGTGAGTAACACATAGCGTATTGCCATGGAGAAGATAACCATCCAGCAAGGTGAATGGCTCCTCTTTCTTTCCTAAGGTAAGGGCTAACATTATGTCTTTAAAGTCAGGGTCAATAGAATAATCATTTATCATAGAAGATAGATCATTGTGAGTTGCTATAGACACCCTATTGACTCTTGGTCATCGTGAAAGTGCATTGGCCACTTGATTATGCTTACCCCAACAATGTGAGCCATATGAGAATAAAATTGCGAGAGAAAATTTTCCCACCTCATTTGTTTGAAAATAAAGCTTGGTTTCCGTCATGAATTACTTGAGACTTTGGTGGTCCGTTCGCAAAATAAATGGAGTCCCCAATACATAGTTCTTCCATGTGTCTAAGGCATGTAGAATAGCTAAAAGCTCTTTTTCGTAAATGCCCAAGACTCATTCATTGGCATTGAACCTTTGGCTCTCATATGCTATGGCATGTCCTTCTTGAAGCAAGACTGGTCCAAGGAAATCACCACAAGCATGACATTGAACCTCAAATGGCTTTGAGAAATTCGGAAGCATAAGCATTGGTTGGGTGGTAAGCTTCTCTTTGAGCTTGTCAAAAGAATTTTTCTCTTTAGCAGTCCATGAGTACTTTACATTTTTCTTTGTTAAGTCATGTAATGGTCCTACTATTTGAGATAATTTTGCTATGAAGCATCTATAATATGCACATATACCAATAAAGCTTTGTAGCTCATGTAGATTCCTTGGATTAGGCCATGCTTTTATTACCTCCAACTTTGATGGATCCATACAGATACCATCTTGAGAGATAATATGACCTAAGTATTGAAACTCTTGAAGGAAAAATTTACTTTTCTTTTTATTCATAAAAAGCTTGTTCTCCCTCAAAGCTTGAAAGAACACGTGGAGATGTTGCTTGTGCTCCTCCATGGACTTGGAGTAGATGATGATATCATCAAAGAACACTCCTACGTACTTGCAGTAGGGTCTCAATATTTTCTCCATCAAACGATTAAATGTGGCTGGAGTATTTGTCAAACCAAAGGACATGACAAGATATTCATAAAGACTAAATGTTGTACGGAACGCGGTCTTTACGATATCTTCATTCACTATCCTTATTTGATGATAGCCACCTTTAAGGCCAATCCTATTGAAGTAGGTCTAACCTTGTAGCTTATCAAACAGATCTTCGACCCGTGGTGATACGAGAAATTTGTTTTTAATAATGATATGGTTTAGTTATCGATAGTCCACACACATGTTGTATGTACCATCTTTCTTTTGCACTAAAAGGACTTGAGAAGTTGAGCTTGGGAAACTTGATAAGGAGGCTTGTTAGCCGATGAGCTTCTTGGTAGGAGCTCAATTTGATTATCATCATCCCCTCGTTTTGGAGGTAAGTCCAAAGGGCTATCATTGATAAAAACATCTTGGAATCCGTTTAGAAAATTAGACAAGTCTAAATCTACTTGATTCCTACTATCTTCATTTGATAAACATTAGGACTTTTAATAGATTGTTCGACAAAAATCATGTATGCAAAAATTGTGCTTTTCATCGATTTGCCAAAAGCAAGAGATTTTACAAGGGGTATGGTTTGACCACGCTCATTAGCATCTATGTACATGTTCTTTTCCCTATACTTGAAATACAACCTTTTTTCGGGGAACTTCACATTAACAACCATACGGCCAAACCATGGTGCCCCTAGGATGACATCTTCATGCTTGAGAGGAGAGATGAAGAAATTTTCTTTGTCAACATAGCCTTGGACATGAAGCCTCAATTTCCCAATCAAGGGAATAATTGTGGCTCCATCGGCTACAACTACATCTTCCATCTCATGAGCTTGAATGCCTAACTCGGTGGCCAACTCCGTGGATGTGAGTAGAGCCAGGGTCAAACAAGATGCAGATATTATGCTGATCCCTTACCTTTCCCCAAGCATAGGAGAGAGGTGATGCTTTGCAACATCCTCTTTTGGATCTTCGATCGTGGAATCTCTAGGAGTCTAATTGCGGGCATTTCTTTTGGGAAACAACGATAGCCATTTCCTTTGCTCCCCACACTTGAAGCTTTTGTGATCCTTACAAAAAGCTTCTAGCTCTTCAGAAGAGAGTTTGTTTTTACCTTACTCTCTTCTCCTTGGACCAATTGTTGTTGTTGTTTTTGAAGTGGCCTTGGGAAGAGTATTGGACATTGTTCTTCCCCTTTCCATCATTTTGATCTTTGTTTTCCATGGGCTTGGCATTTCTTTGAGCCCCTTCTTGAAAATTGATGCGTGAAGCAACCATAGTGTCGTGGATTACTACGGTGATAGAACCATGTCATTGGGAGTTAACATACTCGACCATTTCTTCAGGTAATTTCACACAAAATTGTTGCTTTTTCCTGGCGAAGTCTATCTTTTGAAAGACGATAATCTTGAGATGTAAATCCCAAAACTTCTCCACATATTTGTGGATAGACTCGTTGGAGAGCAGCTTCAAACTCCACCATTCGGTAAGCACTATGTCCTTTGCATCGCTTGCAAGGAATTGCTTCATGATGGAAACTCGTAGAGCTAGGGGCTTTGCCATTGCCATGAACGCTAGCCCACCATTGACGAGCAGATTTCTAGAAGTGCATAGCTACACGACATAGCTTAGAGGACTCTATGAAGCCCTCATTTCCAAAGGCCGCATCAAATTGTTGGATGAAGGCTAATAATTTGTCGGTAGCACCAAAGATTCCATCATAGGTGAGAAAAGAGATACTCTTTCCTCCCTCTTTGAACTTCTTGAGCTTTTGAAACCTTCTCCATGCAAGGTAGGACTTGTGATGTCCTCTCCTCTTCTATTCTCTAGGAGAATAGTTGTTTGTCATAAAATATAATATCTAACTTTACCAAATGTACCTAGATGAATCCAAGATATACCCAGATTCACCCTTGAAGGAAAGTGCAAGGTATAGCCTCATGGTAGAGACAATATAACCATCAGCTCCATCATGTATAGTATTGACTAAATACCACGACATCCCCACTAGCTTTACCAAATGATTTTCTCATGTTAAAGTGATCATTTAATACGGGAAGATAGAAGGGGACCAAGAGTTAGGATATAAATATGTGCTTCTAAGCCTATCTCAATAGGGGACCAAAAGGAGAAATAGTTGCATCTCAATGGGGGTGCAAAAGAAGACGGTCTACCAAAGAGCAATGTGCAATAAGTGCTTCTAGATTTACCTCAGCAAAGGACAAGAGGAGAGATGGTTATATCTCAATAGGGGTCCAAAAGGAGGTAGTCTATCAAAGATCAATATGCATCTAATGGGTCTTAAAAGACCTTAGGGTTAGCTTCATTAAAGACCTCTAAAAGTTAGTGTTAAAAAGTCCTTTGACCTTAGGCAAGCTAGGACTGACCTTGAGGTGAAAATCCTACCCAAGCATGAAATGCATGTCGGCTTGCTAACTAAAGTGCTTAAATTATTTCTGGGAACCTAGCCCAAGCTTGAGGTGATTCTCATGCTTAAATGACTAAGGTTCTTGAAGTGTTCAATTCAAAGATAAACTCTCAAGAGGCATAAACGGTTTCCATACTTAATTGACTAAGTGCTTGAAGTGTTCAATTCAAACCAAATGACTTAGGAAGCATTAAGGGCACATGTCAAAATCCTCCACATGTGGCCCTCATGATGTGCTTGAATTCTTTTGGATAGGCTTTAAGGGGGTCCAATGAGAATTTAGATGCATAAAAATAAATAATTAAATTCTTTCTCTCAAAGAGAAAAAAGAGGACACGTGTCCAAATGATATAGTTAAATAATACAAGAGAGAGATAGAGAGATAGATAGATAGATAGATAGATTTTATTATCGCCCTCGACAGTCAAATATGACCTATGGGACCAAAGTTACATGTGATGTAGTATGTGTATGGCTGATGAGTGACTCTTGACGCTCCAAAATTGTGGTGATAAGAGTCGCAATGGAGATCCCACACTTTGGCTAGGAGAGGAAAGTGTGTAGGTCTAAGTTATGACTGAAAATGTGAGAGAAGCAAGTTCGGATGTGACCAAAAGCAGAGCACTCTAGTAGTGTGTGTTACTCAGACTCTCAAACTTGAAGTGAGAATAATGTGCACAGTCAATTGGACTCTTCTCCATTTCCCCAACGCCTTATCTCGCATCGAAGGAAATGGGAGCTAAGCCGAATGGCTACGATAGTGCGTATCGCCGACAAGGGGATAGGCTCAAGCATGTAAGTGTGAGTACGGTTTTCTCTTTCAGCGAAGAACATGGTTTTGTAGTTGGGGGCAATATGGGTGGTGTAATTTATGAAGCGTGACCCACCGGATTTCTCCCAAGCCGTAATACATTGGCGTTGTAGAAAAGCTTCATTCACTTGGGAGTCAATTGAAGCATCATGTAGCAAGTGTAATGCATCCCATCTCCCAAACCACTTCTTTATGTCTTGCATCCATCCCATGCTCAAGATCTTGCTTTTATGAGTCTTTCGCACTTTTTTGCTTGCTTCCCATGCAATTGTACGAAGTCGATGTGAGGGGTTTTGACGCATCTTTATCATGCAGTCCACAACCCTTTCCATGCCCTTAACCTCAATTGGAAGAGATCCCGACTCAAGAAGTGGGAGCATATATGGTGTTTGTGTCTTAACTTGAAGAAAGTTTGTAAGAAAACACTTTTGGACATTCTCAAACTCTTTCCAAGTAGACTTTGAGATGCTCCCGCCTCACACTTTAACTCCATAAAGAAGAACCGGTGTCACCAATGCATCAAAAAGATACTTCTTGAGAACCCAACACTTGATGTTTCCCGCATTACACATGTTCTCAAATGCATAATATGTTCTTTTTTCCACTTCCAAACGACACATAGCACATTCATGCCACTTGTGATTGGATGGAACCTCGAAGCCAAGGTACTTACAGCTCTCAACAACTTCAAGTGTCTCATTGTTGTACACAATGCATGGCTTCTCCTTCTCCTTATGGTTGGTTTTTACAAGCATAACCTTTGTTTTGGATTCATTCACAATCAGCTCACTATACAAGAAAAATTTCTCAACAAGGACAACCATAAGCTTTTGTGAATCTTCTAAAGTGTGTGCTAGAAGCACTACATCATCCGCATACAACAAAAGCATGATTACCGCATTGCAAATAGTGACCTCTTCATTGCCTTCTTCTTACATAAAGTCAAGTACCATGTGTTCCAATTGATCGATGGATAGACCAAAGAGAGTTGGTGACAATGGACATCCTTGTGCAACCCCAATAGTGCTTACGAATTTTTTTGAAATTTTTCTTCACATGCGCAATTGACAAATCACCTTCTCATAGATTCAAGAAACTGTAAGCATAAACTCACTTGGCAATTGGAGTTCTTCCATCCTTCTCCACAAATTGTTACGTGGAATCATATCAAAGGCTTTCTTAAAGTCCACAAAACAACAATACAATCGCTTGCCTTTCAACCGACTTTCCTCCATGAGAACACGAAGAATGACAATATGATCAATGGTGCTATGACATCGACGAAAACCCGCTTGTCCCTTTGCACGCTTGTCATTATCTTTAGCCCAATCACTTAATTTTATCTTCATTATGCACCCAAACAAATTTTCCATAAGAGACCCAATCATTATAGTCCAGTAGTTGTTTACATTCTTTACATCCGCTCCTTTATGCAAAGGCTTAACCCAATTAGTACTCCAATCATAAGGCATACCATGTTGAAGTGCAAGGTCGAACATATTACATATCCATCTCCCATCCATTTGATCATCTCCGGCTTGATACCTTGAAGATCTTCCCCTTTGCAAGTGGCCAACTTTTCAAGCCCACCGCATACATCCTCAATAGTAAAAAAAGAGGGCATACATGGGAGTGAACCATAAAATGGTATTTTTTTTAGCATTTTCTTGCTCATATAATTGCCTACAATGTGTGTACATATCCACAAGACTCAAGTTACCAAATTTCTCAACCCACTTGCCCCTCAAGTTTCTCCAAAATCTTCCACATGAATGTGCCTTTTCTTGGACTTGAAAAAGTTGTTGCTTTATTTCCCATCTTCTTCTCTTCTTTTGAATCAATGCCTTGTATGTATGCAACTGACTTTGATAATTGTCTTTGTCCATAGTTGCATCAAGCTTTATCAAGGACTTTCGAGCATCTTGACAATCTTTATCAAACCACCTTTTTGCGTTATCTATCTTTGTTGATGCCATGGAAATTCTTTATAGCAAAGCATTCTTGGACACAAGAAAAAATAACTTTCTTGAAAGCTTCCCATTTGGTTTCCAAATGGTGCATCATATTGAAGCTTTTCATCCATAATTTTTGCTCAACCATTCCAATGTACATTGGTGTCCGTTTGAAATCCATACATAGTGATAATTTCTCTTTCCTTTCGCTGAGATTATCATGCTAAGTTGCTTCTACACATGAAAGGTCAATACATAAGGTGCAATGGTCGGATTCCGGGGTCCATTGGCCAAACATAAAACTCTTTATGCGATACATGATGGCTTCAGAGAGAAGCATATAGTCAATCACACTGTCCCCGTTATGTCTCCTACATGTAAATCCATTGGTTCCACTCCACAAAGATACACCATCGGCAATGAGCATACCCGTGCTATTACACATGTGTAAAAGCAACTTTTCATAGTGATCCCGCTCTTTCTCATCCATTGAAGAACAATCATACAAGTGAACTTCCTCCAACTCCCTTGAAATATATGGCATATCAAATTGTTGAGTATAATGTTGCAATGTTTTTGTGCGAGCATTCATAACCCCAAATACAATAACATCACCTTTACCTTTGAAATAAGCAATGTCCTCTTCTAAATCAAAAAATGTTTGATCTCTATCCATGCAAGCATAAAAGGGGGAATCATGATGAGGAATGTAGCAACCGGCTACAAACATGGATGCTCTTTTTGGTGTCATAATTTTCAGCCATACATAACGGTTGTACTTGTCATCTTTCGCAATTGATACAAAATCTTCCAATCCTTTCTTAATCATACATGCTACCCCTCCTTTTCCTCTTTGTTGCTTAAGATTCTTTGACCACATCAATGAATGTACATTGTAATCCTCCAAGCCGTCAATCCTTTGTGTATCATACTCCCAAGTTTCAATAAGAACTACGACATCGGCTTTGCTTATTAGTTCATCAATGCCAACCCACACATTTCATGGGTATCCATTACAATTCTAAAAGCATATTTTTAATTGTAACTCGGTCTCATAGGTCACGTGTACCTATTTGCTCGAAGGACTTGCCTCCTCCTTGGGCACATTTTCTTCATGAGAGATCTCCTTGTTTTTTTTATTCTTTTTCTCCTATGCCTTGCGACGCATATTTTGTTGCTTAATACTGCGATCTTCACATACAAAACATTTTGTATCCCTCAAATAGATCCAATTATTATCAAGGATAATCTTTCGCTAGGTCTCATTGGGCATGGTGCATACAATTGGCCGTTCTCCCAAGCGCGGAGCTCCTTGCTTCCCCACTCTATGTGCTCCATAGACCATAACTCCGGACATGCCAAAGTGGGTTTTGAAGAAATCTTCGATAACAATGGCAAGAGAAGGAGGTGTCTCTAGCTTCTCTTTGGGAATTCCACGAATAACAATGTTCCTGGAACGTTGCTTCCGTTCCTTCAACTCCTCCACATCCACATTCTCAACATTCTTTGTTTGAACCATATCTTGCAAGAGTGAGGAATTAGAAACCACATTGCTACCACATACATCAGCCTAAGACTTTTTTGTGCATACATTTTTCATGTCACATACATCTTGGCTCATGGTGTCAAATTTCTCCTCTTTCAATACATGGTCATGCTCTACTTTGCTCATTCACTCCTTCAAAGCATTCAGGTCCACAAGAGAGCGTTTACATTCCTTGGCTTCCTCTTCAAGTTGCATCAAACCTGTTGTTTGCATCTCAAGTGTCCTCTTGAGATTCTCATTCTCAACCACAAGTACCCTTAGTGTGCCATTCTCTTTAAGTATATACTCTCCTACACACACACACACAAACACTCTCATTATGTGAAGTGCAAAGGGCAAGAGCTCCATCTTCTTCTCCAAACTTGTTGAGAAGTGGAGAACCTACACCAACACTATTGGCTACGAAATGCGAATTGAACCAAGAGCCATGCTTCAATGCTTAAGCTTGTCGTCCTCTTCATCTTCATTATTATTCTATTATGCTATGCTAAGGAAGAAGAGTGATGATAACTGAGGAACTATTGTTTTCTCCTATGGATGATTCTTCCTCCTCTTCCCTACCCTCATTCCTCGCTAGCTCTCTCCACCTTCTTCAATGCTTAAGCTTGTCGTCCTCTTCATCTTCATTATTATTCTATTATGCTATGCTAAGCAAGAAGAGTGATGATAACTGAGGAACTATTGTTTTCTCCTATGGATGATTCTTCCTCCTCTTCTCTACTCTCATTCCTCGCTAGCTCTCTCCACCTTCGAAGGTGTTTGAGGTCTTGGGACTGAGGCTTGGGATAGTTAATGCGTTTTGCAAAGTTTATGTTATGCTCGTGATGCATGAAGCTTTCCATCTTCATTGCATCACCTAGGTCAAAAGGAACACAAAGATTGTATTGTACCAAGTCTCTCTTGATGGGAGAATCTATATTACAAACGCCTTTTGAAGGGGGGACAGCCGGCTCCAAGTAAATCCGGTCCTTAACTTTTGTCATGCTCTCTAATACTCTCTCTCTTGCAAAAGTATTGTTCATGTCAAGTTAATTAAGTACTATGTTTATGTTGCTACAATCAATTAAGTTCACCCTCTATGTTCTCAAAGCGATCTCACAAAAATGCTCACTCTAATTCTCTTGATTCCGCTATTCTCAAAGTTCATAAGCCATTTCCATCACATTGGTGTCAGAGCATTTGGTTTCTCTTTTCTTGCTTAAGAAGAGAGGTTCTTAAGTAGCCTCTTAATGGTTGATTTTGTTAATTATATTAGGGTAGGTGGGATTGGGATTTATTATCGGTTTTGTTGAGCCCACTATGTGGGATATGGCGTACACCTCAGGAGCTTTGGTCTTAATAATGGGGTCTTTTAGACTTGCCTACGGCTTTTCCATTATTAAGCCATAAGAAGTCCAAAGGGGCTATCCCTCGACAATTCTGCTATGTTAGACCCACCTCACTACTCTCTATAATTATCCAATTCGAGCCGTGGGTGTAAATACTTAAGTGCTTATTTTCAAAGGCTAAGAGGAGTAGCACTAAGGTTTTAAATTGCCAAAGAATACACTAAGTAAACACATAAGTATAATTAGCATGGCTGACAAAAACCAAGAGAGTAGAATGAACATTGATAGCTTTGATTTTGCACATGAAGGTGCTAATGATGATGTCCCCATGTTTATCAATTATCTTGTTACTAGGTTGCATCAAGCAATGGGCAACCCTACTTTGGAAGCCGAAGTTATCCAGCAACTTCGTGCTTATGGGATTTCCCTTCCTCTCCAAGAGGAGTAAAGTTTAGGAGGCCCCTTAATGAGACTCCCAAAAGAAGACTCTCTCCCATAAGAGAGGAGGAACCAAAAGAACGAGAAAGAATCAAATCCCTAAGTTCCTCTGAAGATGTGGCTCCACGAAGACAGCGGTCTAGATGATCGCCAACTCCTCCCATGAGGAAACGGTCAACACATAGTCCTTCTCCTCATCACTTCGAAAGGGAAGAGAGGAAACAAATGAATAAAAGGTCAAGAAAGAGGTCACCCTCTTCTCCTTCTTCTTCACCTTCCTCCTCTTCCGACGAACGCTATGACTATTCTCTTAGAGAATACAAGAGGGGAGGACATTGCAAATTATACCCTACATGGTGAAGATCACAAAAGCTCAAGAAGTTCAAAGAGGGAGGAAAGAGTATCTCTTTTCTCACCTATGATGGCACATTTGGTGCCACCGACAAAGTATTGGCCTTCATCCAGCCATTGAGGTGGCCTTTGGAGATGAGGGCTTCACAGAGTCCTCCAAGATACACCATGTAGCCTATGCACTTTAGAAATTTGCTCGCCAATGGTGGGCTAGCCTTCATGGCAACAGCGAGGCCCTAAAGACATGGAAAACTCTACAAGTTTCCATCATGAAATTCCTTGCAAGCGATGCAAAGGACAAAGTGCTTATGAAATGGCAAAGCTTGAAGCTGCTCTTCAACAAGTCTATCCACAAATATATAGACAAGTTTGGGGATTTACATCTCAAAGCTACAATCTTTCAAAGGATAGACTTCGCCAAACAAAAGCAACAATTTTGTGCGAGATTACCTGAAGAAATGGACGAGTATGTCAACTCACAACAGCCTAGCACTATCACCGAGGTCATCCACCACACTATGGTTGCTTCAAGGATCAATTCCCAACAAGGGGCAAGAAGAAATTTCAAGCCCATGGAAAACAAGGATCAAAATGAAGCTAAAGGGAAGAGCAATGCTCAAAACTCTGTCCAAGGCAACACCAACAGCAACAAGAATAAGGCCAAGGAGAAAGGAGCTTACAAAGGTGAAAATAAACTCTCTCCTGAAGAATTAGAGACCTTTCGTAAAGACCATAAATGATTTAAGTGTGGGGAGCAAGGACATGGTTATCGTTCTTGCCCCAAAAGAATGTACACAATGACACTCCTAGAGCTTCCATGGTTGAATCTCCAAAAGAGGATACTCGTTGCAAAGGCTCATCCCTCTCCTATGCTTGGGGGAAAATTAAGGGAGCATGATGCCCTTATTCTCTTTGACCCTGACTCTACTCACAACTTCATATCACCAGAGTTATCCCCCACTAAGTTGGGCATTCAAGCTTTTGAGATGGGAGATATTGTAACTGCCGATGCAGCTTTCAAGGGACAGCAAGCCTCCGTTACTCCCTTGATTGAAAAGTTGAGGCTTCATGTCCAAAGCTACGTCAACAAAGAAGATTTTTTTTATCTCTCCTCTCCAGCATGAGGATGTTATCCTAAGGGCACCATGGTTCAACCACATGGCTGCCAACATGAAGTTCCCTAAAAGGAGAATCTATTTCACCTATAAAGAAAAGAGCATGTGCATAGATGCTAATGAGTCGGGGAACACCATATCCTTGGTAAATACGCTGCTTTTGATAATTCAATGAAAAGATCTATTTTTACGTATATGTTTTTTGTTTGAGAATCTGTAAATGATTTTAATAATTTCACAAGTAGCAATAACAGAAATCAAGAGGAATTAGAGTTGCCTAATTTTCTAAATGGATTCCAAGATGTTTTCATCCACGACATCCCTAGTGAGATACCTCCAAAACGGGGGGATGATGACCATGCAATAGAGATTCTACTAGGAAGCTCACCACCTAATAAACCTCCTTATTGAGTTTCACAAGCTCAACAAGAGGAGATCATGAGGCAAGTGCATGAACTGGTGGAAAAAGGGATGTTGAGGCCTAGCTCCTCTCCATTCTGTTCAACAGTATTTTTAGTGAAAAAGAAAGATGGCACATATCACATGTGTGTTGACTATAGAGCACTAAATAGGATCACTATTAAAAAAAGATTTCCCGTGCCACGAGTAGAAGATCTATTTGATAAGTTACAAGTTTTGGCCTGACAAATGCTCTAGCCACATTCAAACTCACGGTGGGTAAAAATCTTCAGGCCACTCAAATTCTCTTGAGGAGTACAAGTGACACCTCCAGGTAATCTTTCAAGTTGTGAGAGAGAAAAAGCTTTTCACTAATCAAAAGAAAAGTGATTTTTTTTCTACAAGAGATTCAATATTTAGGTCACATTATCTCTCAAGATGGTATCTGTATGGATCCATCAAAGTTGGAGGTAATAAAAGCATGGCCTAATCCAAGGAATCTCCATGAGCTAAGAAACTTTATTGGTATGTGTGCATACGATAGATGCTTTATAGCAAATTTTCTCAAATAGCAGGACCATTGCATGACTTAACAAAGAAGAACATTAAGTATTCATAGACTGTTAAGGAGAAAAATGCTTTTGACAAGCTATAAGAGAAGCTTACCTCTCAACCAATCCTTATGCTTCCGGATCTCTCAAAGCCATTTGAGGTCCAATATGATGCTTGTGGTGATTGCCTTGGAGCAGTTTTGCTTCAAGAAGGGCATGCCATAGGATATGAGAGCCCAAGGCTCAATGCCGATGAATGGGTCTTGGACATACATTAAAAGAGCTTTTAGCTATTCTACATGCCCTAGACACATGGAAGCACTATTTATTAGGCACTCCATTCATCCTACAAATGGATTACGAAGCTTCAAGGACTTCATGACACAAACCAAGCTTTCCCACAAACAAATGAGGTGGGCAAATTTTCTTTCGCAATTTAAATTTCATATTGCTCACATTGCTGGCAATCACAATCAAGTGGTCGATATACTTTCACAACGGCCAAGGATAAATGTGGTGTCTATATCAACTCACTTTGATCTATCTTTGATGATATATGGGTATACTACTGACGAGACTTTAAGTACATAATTACAGGCTTTGCATTAGGGAAGAAAAAAAGACCCATTCACCTTGAAGGATGGTTATCTTCCAAATGGCAATAGGCTATGTTTTACTCACCCATACAATAAGAAAGTCATGTATGAATCCCATGCTTCTCCTTATGCGAGGCAAAGAGGGATTCCATAATCTACTCTTTGAGGAGTAGAAATGTATTTATGTTGGTCTACCATGGAATATATTTTTGTTGGTCTACCATGAAATGTAAACATACAAGAGTATGTTTCAAAATGCGTGGTATACCAAAAATAAAATTTGATCGAGGGAAGCAACTTGGATTGTTTGAATCGACATGCTTAATAGTCAAAAAGACTATTAAGACACATTAAATAACCCTCTTTAAATCTCAAGTTTTTAAGTATCATGGCTTGCCAACATTCATAGTGTCGGACAAAGATCTTAGAATGACCAATAATTTCTAGAAGGGTCTCTTTGAGAATCTAGGAAGTAGATTAAATTTCTCTTTCGGTCTATCATCCACAAACGGATGACCAAAGTGAAATAAGTAATCTAACGATTCTTGAATCTACTAAAAGTCTATGTCATGGAAGTAGATCAATGTTCTCAATGACAGAAGTACCTACCTCTTATAGAGTATGCTTACAATGACATTGTACATACTTCTATGGGGAAAGCACCTTTTGGGGTTAAAGAGGGAAGATCCAAAAGTCCCTTACTACTTAAAGTACATTGGAACATCTTTGTTGTTGATGAATATAGCCGAGACTCGCAAGAATCTTTTCCAAAGATTAAAGAGGTTATATCCATCTCAAAGCAAAGGCAAAAAGGGTTGTTGCTAATAAGCACAGATGAGCCTTAGCCTTTAAGGAAAATGATTGGGTCTTGCTAAAGTTTCTCAAGGCTCGTCTAAGGCATACTACGGGCAAGAATGCCACGGGCCACCAAGAGTATTATGTTAAACTAGAAAAAAGATACTATAGTTCTTTTTAAATTCTTAAGCCAATCAATGAGATGGCTTATTAATTAAAATTTCCCAACCATTGGCTAATTCACAATGTTAACCATGTGAGCCTACTCAAGCCTTACAAAGCAGAGCCACAAAAAGAATCAATAGTTCAGGACTCGCCAAAGATCAAAGATCAAGAAGAGGTGTTGCAGCGCCAATCAATTCTTTGACACGAAGACACGGTACTAAGAAATCGTAAGATTATCCAATGATATCTTCTTAAGTTTAAGAATTATCCGTTTAAAGATGTTAGATGATGCAAAGAACCTAGCTTAAGGATAATATAAACCTTGTCAATGATTACAATGCTGAACTAGAGTAAGCAAATGAAAATGCATTTTAAATGAACAATGTTTTTGTCTTATAAGACTCGTTCTCTTTCTCTTATTGTGCACAAAATTTAAGAAGTATGCATGCTTAGGATCATGTTTGTGGTGACGACATCTCCCAAACACTAAGTAGAATTTGTCACTCTACTTTGGAAGTATGATATGGACTAAAGAGCAGACATGCTTGAGGCAGCTAAGTCTCACGAGCACCAAATAGATTAGTCATTTATTCTGGAATAATATCGTAGGGTAAAAAGGGATGCTCTACCCGCTAAAAAACATGGACTAATGACTAGGATTTATCTTCTCTACCTCATAGCCGCGAATGACTATGATTTCAAGAGAGTGGTAATGTCATAAAATATAATATCTAACTTTACCAAATAATTTTCTCATATTAAATTGACTATTTGATATGGAACGATAAAAGGGGAACAAGAGTTAGGATATAGATATGTCTCTCTAGAACTATCTCCACAAGGGACCAAAAGGAGAAATGGTTGCATCTCAATAGGGTCCAAAAGGAAACGGTCTACCAAAGAGCAATGTGTAATAAGTGCTTATAGATTTACCTCAGCAAGGGACCAAGAGGAGAGATGGTTACATCTAAATAGGGGCACAAAAAGAGGTAGCCTATCAAAGAGCAATAAGCATATAATGGAGCTTAAAAGACCTTAGGCTTAGCTTCATTAAAGACCTCCAAAAGTTAGCGTTAAAAAGTCCTTAGCTAGGGCTGACCTTGAGGTGGAAATCTTACCCAGGCATGAGATGCTTCTCGGCTTGCTAGCTAAAGTGCTTAAAGTATTTGTGGGAACCTTGCCCAAGCTTGAGGTGGTTCTCATGCTTAAATGACTAAGGTTCTTAAAGTGTTCAATTCAAAGATAACTCTCAAGAGGCATAAACGGTTTCCATGCTTAATTCACTAAGTGCTTGAAGTATTCAATTCAAACCAAATGACTTAGAAGCATAAAAGACATATGTCAAATCCTCCATATGTGGCCGTCATGATGTGCTTGGATCCTATGAATAGGTTTTAAAAGGGTCCAAGGAGAATTTAGATACATAAAAATAAATAATTAAGTTCTTTCTCTCAAAGAGGAAAAAGAGGACACCTGTCCAAATGATATAACTAAATAATACGAGAGAGAGAGAGAGAGAGAGAGAGAGAGAGAGAGAGAGATAGAGAGAAAGAGAGGGGGGTATATACTCTCCCATACACACACACATACACACTCTCTCATTATGTGAAGTGCAAAGTGGGGGGGGATATATACTCTCCCATACACACACATATACACTCTCTCATTATGTAAAGTGCAAAGTGCAAGAGCTCCATCTCCTTCTCCAACCTTGTTGAGAAGTGGAGAGCCTACACCAACACTCTTGGCTATGGAATGCAAATCCAACCAAGAGCCATGCTTCAATGCTTAAGCTTGCCATCTTCTTCATCTTCATTACTATGCTATTATGCTATGCTAAGCAAGAAGAGTGATGATAAGTGAGGAACTATTTCTTTCTCCTATGTGATTCTTCTTCCTCTTTTCTGCCCTCATTCCCCGCTAGCTCTCTCCACCTTTGAAGGTGTTTGAGACCTTGAGATTGAGGCTTGGGATAGTTAATGCTTTTTACAAAGTTTATGTTATGCTCGTGATGCATGAAGCTTTCCATCTTCATTGCGTCACCTAGAAACAAGGAACACAAAGATTATATTCTACCAAGTCTCTCTTGATAAAAGAGTCTATAATACAAACGCCTTTTGGAGGGGGGATTGGCTCCAAGTAAATCCGGTCTTCACCTATTGTCATGTCCTTTAATACTCTCTCTCTTGCAAAAGTATTGTTATGCCAAATTAATTAAGTACTATGTTTATGTTGCTACCATCAATTAAGTTCACCCTCTATGTTCTCAAAGTGATCTCACAAAAATTCTTACTCTAATTCTCTTAATTCCGCTATCCTCAAAGTTCATAGGCCATTTTCATTGCACTCCTGTTTTCATCAGAAGAAGAGGAAGTTGAAAAAGAAGGAGAAGAGGGTGACCTCTTTCTTGCCTTTTTCTTCCTTTGTTTCTTCTCTTCCCTTTCGGAGTGACGAGGAGAAGGACTATGGGTTGACCGTTTCCTCTTGGGAGAGGTTGGCGACCATCTAGACCGTTGTCTTCATGGAGCCACATCTTCAGAGAAACTTAGTGATTGGATTCTTTCTTGTTCTTTGGAATCCTCCTCTCTTATGCGAGAGAGTCCTAAGCTCTCTCTCCTCTTGGAGAGGAAGGGAAATCCCATAAGCTTGAAGTTGTTAACTTCGGCTTGCAAAGCAGGGTTGCCCATAGCTTGTTGCAACCTAGTAAAACGATAATTAACAAACATGGGGGCATCATCATTAGCACCTTTATGTGCAAAATCATGGCTGCCAATATTCATTCTACTCTCTTGATTATTGTCAGCCATGCTAATTAAACTTATGTATAAATTATTTTGTGCTTTGATACCCTCAAAAACGTTAGTCACTACTCTTCTTTACCTTTGAAAATTAGTTCTCAAGCAGCCACACCCGTGGTTTAGACATTGTTGATTGCAAAGACTAGTGGAGGGGTCTAACATTGCTCGATTGATTATGGTTCCTGTTGAGCTTGCTAGTAGCTCAATAATAGTTAAGCCAAAAGAAAGCCCTGAGAGACTCCATTATTAAGACTATAGTTCCCAATGGTGTACCTCGAACTAAGTACTTTTCAGCCAAGATAATAGATCCTTGTCCCACTTACTGTATTGCAATAAATAGATCCAACCTTTCATGGAAAACTTAAGGACCTCTCTTCTTAAGCAAGAAAAGAGAAACCAATAGCTCTGATACCAATGTAATGAAAAAGGCCTACGAACATTGAGAATAAGGGAATTAAGAGAATTATACTGAGCATTCTTATGAGACTACTTTAAGAACATAGAGGGTGAACTTAATTAGCGGTAGCAACACAACCATTATACTTAATTAACTTGGCATGAACAATACTTTTGCAAGAGATAGAATTAGAAAACATGACAACAATTGAGAAAGAAGAAGCAACATTCGAGAAAGAATAGTTTCTCGTTTATCATCATTCTTCTTGCATAGCATAGCATAATAGCATAATAATGATGATGAAGAAGATGGCAAGCTTAAGCGTTTAAGCATGGCTCTTGGTTGGATTTGCATTCCATAGCCAAGAGTGTTGGTGTAATCTTTCAAATTCTCAACAAGCTTGGAGAAGGAGATAGAGCTCTTGCACTTTGCCAAGCAAGAATGAGCATGTGAGTGTGTGTTAGAGAGTATATCCCCAAGCACACCCCCAACTTGCTTTGGTCGACCCCCCTTGTAGCTCATGCTGCAAGTTGATTGGACCCTTACAAGCCTAGCCAATCACATGCATAGTGTATATCAAGCAACCATGCTAGCCTTGGGACAAGTATCCCCCTTTTCCCTTTGAGAGATGGGATTTGATAAATGCATAAACAATTAATTAAATTAGCTAAATTATCATTGGACCCCTTGAAAGGCCAACTAATAGGCTTTAGGTACCTTATGAGGGCAACATAGAGAGGAACTTGACATGTGTCCTTGTTGTTTCTTTAGGCAACGCTTGCCTTGTGTGAGGGTATGTGTATTCTCTCTCATGCCCCTACAATAAGGGCTCGCCCCCCCATGAGTAGGGATTGTGGTTGACTTTGAGAATACCTTAAGCCCCTCAAGCACCTTAGTCATGGAGCACCTTAGCACCTTAGTCATTAAGCACCTCAAGAACCTTAGTCAACAAGCACCTCAAGCACCTTAGTCAGCAAGCATGACAAGCACCTCAAGCTTGGGCCGGGTTTCCACCTCAAGCATAGCTCTAGCTTGCCTACGGTCCAAGGACTTTTAACACTAACCTTTGGAGGTCTTTAATGAAGCTAACACTAAGGTATTTAAGCTCCATTCGCTAGCATTGCTCTTTGACAGACCATCTCTCATTTGGACCATTTACCCTTTGCCCCATGTCGAGATAGAACCATAAGCACATGTCTATATCCTAACTCTTGTTCCCGGTTATTCTCCCACATTAAATGAACAGTTTAATATGAGAGAATTATTTGGGTTGGTTAGATATTAGATTTTATGACATGAATAATGCTAGCTCAAAGTTCTAAGCTTCTCAAAGATGGAGAGGTTTTTTGGGCCCAAAGAGACAAGAATATTAGAAGTTTTTTGAAAATGTATTTCTTTGACTTGATGTTGTAGGAAGAAGAAGATGGGCTAGCCTTGATAATAGGATGATTCATAAGCACCCAATTGACTTATTTGGAGTGCAATATTGGAAAAAAAGACAACGTGGAAGTGCTTCTTAAAGTTGTTCAAGAGGACAAGGACATTGACCAACTAGTCATCATCCTTAAGGAGAAGAAGCCCCTTGTAGAACTTGAGATTATACCCAAAAAAAAAAAAACAAGTTACTATGAGGTGTCTAATACCCATGAGGTGAGAACCCTTTATCACATGGGGTCTCTACCAAACTCACCCATATTTATCCACTTGGATAGCTCGTGGATTTCTATCTTTTGCCCATGATTATCTCCACTATTTAGCAATGTACCTCTCTTTGAATGAAAATCCTATATACTTTACCTTTACTGTATAAAGGCCACCCCGCAAGACATTTGATAAGAGAGCATTGTATCAAATCTATGAGCTAATGAAGCTATGTTTAGTCTCATCTTTTGACTGATTGTTAATGAAACTATGTTTAGTCTCATCCTTTGGTTCTTGTTAGTGCTTTGAGTACATGATTAATTGTGTTTAAACCATTTCATTCACACCATAAATTCCTCATTAATCTATACCCCTTAAAATGCACAACACTCCTTGACTTTATGAATTCTCAATAGTTAAAAGGTAGTAATGTGTCTCTTAGGCTAGACTTGCAAATACAAAATGTATTCTAGGTTAGCCATTTGAGATCCTTGAAACAGACTTGTCATCACACTTAATTTATGAAAACCCACTAGTACTTGTAGACCAAGAACAATAAAAGTGCTTGAAAAGATAGTTGACTACGAGACCACCACTAGTGTGTACAATAGATAAATTTTGATATTCAAAAACATCTAGAAGAAGACGCCTCATGGATACTAAAAAATTCTCTCATTAACTTCTTGACCTTCTTTCCACCTTTTATTACTCAAATTAGTTGATAGCTTTGTTAAGCAATTGCAAGAGAAATTGAAAACATTTACCGTCCCTGACAAAAGAAATGTCATAGTCTTCCCCCCCTATGATCTCAAGGGATGCTTCAACAATCATCCAACATATGTTTTAGCAGATAGCTAGACTTGTAATGTTATGTTTTAGGTTTAGGTTTACTATACCAACATATGTTTTAGCGGATAGCTAGACTTGTAATGTTTATGTTTTACTTACTTGTTGTTTTAATAATTACCCAATTAATTTATTATTATGTTATTTTATTGGTAGTTAACTAATGTGAGATTGGTGTCTACGTATATTGGAGTTCTAAAAGTGGAGGAAGCGATTGCAACAACTCAATGTATTTAATAAAGCTCAGTAACATTTTATATTTTGTTTAATAAAGTCAACATCGGCTCATTTCATACGATCAAGTTAGGGACCAATTTTTAATAAGGTGAAAAATAATATGGTAAGTTTTAATAAATATCAAATACCCAAGTGTAGTGTTTGGTGTGCACTTTGGAGGCTAAGATTCAGAGATATAATGTGCAGATTCTCTTATGTTCCACTCTTAACCTATCCTATGTCTGCAAAATGTGGTCACTGTTACCACATTTCCATCTCTTATATCCCTTACAATTCCTTAGTGTTATGTAGACCTAAAGCTATAAGGAGTTGGAAGAGATGAGATGTGGATATGGTGACTATTTGCACACAGAAATTAAGTTAGAGTAGAATTGAAGATGATCCCCACACTATAGTCCTCAGTCTTAGCCCCTTAAGTGCACAATACACTTTGCATTTGGGTATTTGACCTTTATTAAAAAGTAATGGAAAAAATGGAGACCCCTCTTTCTACAAAAGGTTTGCATGGAACCATAAGGGTTGATTTCCATCTTATTGGAATATAGTCTCTAACTTATTATACAAAATGAGTTGGTGTTATTATATCGAGCCAAATATTAGTGATATAATAGACGTTGACAATAAGCTAAAAGTCTTGATTGTGCAATTACTTCATCAACTTTTAGAATTCCAGTTTACACAAACACCAATCTCACCTTAGTTAGCCACTAATAAAACAAGATAGCAACAAATAAATTGACCATTACAAATTCTAGCTATCCCATATACATGATACATGCTGATGCTAACCACATACAACACAAAAATCCAAAGGATAAACAATTTCATCATAGAAATACAAGATTATTTTTTACTTTTTTTTAATCATTTATATTTCTTTCGTAAAGTTCTCTTTGGTGTAAATATATAAATCCAAGATTCACTATTGGAGTGAAATGCTCCACTGTTGGAATTAGGGTTACAAGAAAACACACAGAACTTGGAGAAGACAAAGGAAGCTCAAGGAACACAACAGAGAGTGTATTACTTAGTGTGGAATGGAAATATTAGATAGCCCTAGAGTGATGGGCATATATAAAATGCATGGGGAGAAAAACCTCCTAGAGAGGGAAAAAATGCCCCGGCGGTCCAAAGTGTGTTCACAAACATCACTACCACATGCATATGGTAACAAAGCCCCCCTTGGGAGTGATGCGGTGAACGAGAGTTGACACATAGACTATAGGAAAGTGCCATGCCCTGAGGACATGATCAATCCACAAAGGGGAGTAAGCCCAAAGCTTTGTGAAAAGCTTCAAACTTCTCATGAGAAAATACCTTTGTGAAAAGATCTGCAAGGTTGTCCTGTGTTGGCACATGAGCCAAGTTGATCTCTCCCACTGAAAGCCTCTCCCTAACATAGTGGTAATTCAACTCAATGTGCTTTGTGCGAGGATGAAAAATTGGGTTCCTTACAACTGCCAATGCGCTTTGACTGTCAGTGTAGATGGTGTTGGCAGTGCCCTGTTCAACACCAAAATCATCCATGAGGTGTCTGAGCCCTACAACCTCAACTGTAGCTGTGAAGAATGCGTTGTACTCAGCCTCACAACTAGGAGTGGCCACGGTAGGTTGCTTCTTACTCAACCAAGCAAGAACTGCCAAGCCTGAAACAAAAACCACTTGTGGACACTTGCATGTCAAACAACCATCCCAATCTGAATCTGAAAAAGCATGTAAGTCTAGAGGCAATGATCCCCCCTTGGGATAAAACAAGCCAAGATGTACAGTGCCACTCAAGTAGCAAAAAATCCTCTTGACAGCCTGTCAATGCTTAGATCCTTGGCTATGCATGGATTTGCTAACTTGTGAGACTGCAAACTGAATATCTGGCCTCGTGTTGCATACATAACAAAGGCAACCAGGTAAAGAGTGACATTGGCAAGATCACCAGCATCATGAAGACTCAATTTCAAAACTCTTTCCATGGGAGTGGCAATAGGTTTGCAATCCTCAAGTCCAAACTTACATAGCAATGTCTCTATGTAACTCGTCTAACACAAGGCAATACCACCATCACACTGCTTAAACTGTATACCCAAATAATGATGCAGCAACTCCAAATCTTTCATCTTGAAAGCAGCATTCAAATCAGCCTTAAATTCAGCAATAATATGTCTCTCATTTGGTCGAGTGATCAGCAAATCATCCACATAGAGAACGACAATGAGAAGTGCATCACCCTCATGCTTTACATATAATGTGCTTTCTGTTGGACTATTAAGAAAGCCTCGTTTGACAAAATGAGTGTCAGCCTCTCATACCAAGCCCAAGGAGATTGCTTCAACCCATACAAAGCTTTCTTACATTTACACAATTTATCTTCCTGCCCTTTGATGACAAAACCGCGAGGCTACATTACATAAACTTCCTCCCATATGTCACTATTCAAGAAATCAGTAATGATGTATGACTGATGTACATCCCAAGCAAAGTGAGCTGCCAATGCACATAGAAAACGCATCGTAGTCATACGACAAGTGGGAGAAAAAGTCTCTTCATAGTCTATGCCCTTTTGTTGTGCATAACCCTTTGCAACAAGTTGTGCATAACCCTTTGCCAAGACAAACATCACATAAAGTCCATATGTTATTTTCTATAAGTGCATCATATTCTGATTGCATGGCAGCCATCCAATTTTTTATTTTTTGAATTTTATGCTTCATCAAAAGATAGAGGCTCATCAACATCACATATACTAGACACAACCAAATCATAACAATCTCATGCATAAGATGCATGGCAAGAACTTGGACAAGTACGACTAGTCAAAGGTGCATCCAATAAACTGTCACGCAAAGTATACACTAGCCATTTTGACATACCTCTAGCCTACTCATTCTCAACCCTTTCCTCGTCAAGTACATCAGGTTTATCTACATTAGTAATACGCTAATCTGTAACATTTCAAAAAACCCCTTAGACTGTACATTTGCCTCATTGGAATTTACATTCAAAATTTCATCACTAAAAAGAGGCGACAGAAAGGGATGAATAGAATCTTCCACAAACACATCCTCCTGTGAGACCAAGGTATGCTTTGTTTGCGGATGATACAACCTATAACCTTTGCTTTCAACACTAGGCAACAAAAGTACATTTGACAACTTTATCATCCAATTTTTTGTGTTGTGTTTGTGGCACCAAAGCATATGCCAAACAACCAAAAACACGCATGTGCTCAATAGAAGGCTTTCTATCATGCTATGCTTCATATGGATTCATAGACTACAAAGCTTTCGTAGTACAATTGTTAAGTACGTAAGTGGCACACATGATGGCCTCAAGCCAAAACAAATGCGAAAAGCTTGCAAGTCTTTTGACCATACATCCTCTCATTTTCCTAAGTGACCTGTTTTTCTTCTCAGCAACACCATTTTGCTGAGGTGTATACAACAGTGTACATTGGTGTTTTATCCCAAGACTAGCCAAAAATAAATTAAATTCATGAGACATATACTACCCCCCTCGATCGGAATGGAGGGTGTCCATAGTACATTTTGAGAATTTTTTAGCCATAGCCAGAAATTTCTTGAAGCACATAAACACTTTGAGCTTTGCTTTAAGCAGATATACCCATGCATGCCTGGAGTAATCATCAATGAAAGTCACGAAGTAAAGGTAATTTTCCAAGGATGGAGTTTGCATGGGCCTACAAACATCACTATGTGCAAACTACAACCTCCATGTGGCCCTAACTGAACCATCCTTTGGAAACTTTGAACACTGCTTCTTACCCAAAATATAGCCTTCACAAACATGTTTGACAGGTGCTTCAAGAGGCGGCAAAGAAGAAACCATATTAGATTTCTGTTGTTAGGAAATAGGACGTAGCTAAGTAGATATTAGAGTATTTTACCTAATGGAGATAGATAATTTTCACACACAAGAGATTATAGAGAGAGAGAGAGAGAGAGAGAGAGAGCACAATATACGTGGTTCACCCAATGTGGGCTACATCCACAAGACAGCAACCACTCAATAGCTTATGTACTTCAAACTAGAAGTAGGTTACAAAGGATTATACCCTTAATGGAGCTCTCGCCTTGCTTCACCCTCACCACCTCACATACACCTTGTTTTATCAACTTCACAATACATTTTTTGTGTAGAAGAGGCCTCCTTTTATAGGCCAAAAGGGTTGCTCTCTCTCAAGAGAGACAACCATATATAGCCGCCCTTGTGTAGACAAGTCCGAGTTGAATTCTCCCATGCACTCATGTGTAGCCGCCCTTGAGAAGGAAAGTCCGCCTAGAATTTGACCACTGGTCATTGAATTTAGCCACCGACCAAAGAATTCCGCCCACTGGCCATCGACCAACCGACCGACTATTTTTTAAACACTTTCCAACCGTCGTTCGGTCATATTATTATGACAAAAAGACAATATTTTGGTGAATTTTTTGCTTTATGGCGAGTGATTTTTCTCATGCACGATAGCTTCTCCTCATAATGGGGGCCTCACAAATGTGCATTTTTAAACCTAAAAGTTACAAGAGGTAAATCAAGCTCCATACTTAACAATTTTCAGCTTGGAGACAGATCTCCATACCAAACTTGTAACTGCTTTCCATCCTGGCTTCTTATCCTTGAATGCCAATTGAAAATGAACAAAAGCTCATTTTCTCCTTATTGACCACCTTTGTAAACATGTCTGTAGGATTTTCATTCGTGTGCACCTTTCCTAGGTTTAGTTATCCCTCTTCCAAAAGAGTATGTATGAAGCGATATCTCATGTCAGTGTGATTTGTCCTTGAGTGAAAGGCTAAATTCTTTGTGAGATGAATGGCTCTTTGACTGTCAATTTACAAGACACAATTGTCTTGCTCGTATCCAAGATCCTCCAAAAATTTGTGAAGCCACAGAATCTTTTTGCTTGCCTCTGTCATTGTTACATACTCTTCTTCCATGGTAGAAAGTGAGACCACTTTGTGCAACTTTCAAGCCCAACTTACTATTGTGCCTCCAACTTACATACTCTTCTTCCATGGTAGAAAGTGAGACCACTTTGTGCAACTTTCAAGCCCAACTTACTATTGTGCCTCCAACTGAGAAAACGTAGTCTGTAGTGCTTCTTTGAGTGTCTTTGTCACCTGCCATATCTGCATCAGCATACCCTTGCAAGCAAATGTCAGTGCCTCCAAAATACAAAGCATTTGTGGTTGTCCCCTTCAGATACCTAAGTATCCACCCACATCTTGCCAATGCTCTTTACCTGGATTATCCATGAACCTACTCACAACTCTCATTGCATGTGCAATATCTGGCCTTGTCCATACCATAACATACAATAGAAAACCTATCGCTGCAACATATGGAACTTTATACATATAGACTTTCTCCTCTTGTGTCTTTGGACACATATCCTTGGTTAATTTAAAGTGAGTAGCCAAAGGTGTAGAAACCGATTTCGCATCTTACATTGCAAACCTTTCTAGTACCTTCTTGATATAATCCTCTCAAAATAGCTTTACTGTCTTCTTCGTCCTGTCTCTTGATATTTTCATGCCGAGTATCCGCTTTGTAGCACCTAAATCTTTCATTGAAAAAGATTTAGACACTTCCTCGTCTTTGATATTCTACATGTTAGCACTTGCAATCAACATGGCATCAACATACAACAATAGGATGATGAACTTCCCATCTCCCAATTCCTTTGTGTAGACGAGGTAATCTGAGTTGCATGTTCTAAATCCGTGATCTAGCATCCATCGATTGAACTTCAAGTACCATTGTCTTGATGCTTTCTTTAGACCATACAAGCTCTTCTTTAATTTGCAAACCATTTTCTCCTTACTCTTTACTTCATACCCCTTTGGTTAAGCATGTAAATTTTCCCCTCCAAGTCACCATGAGGGAATGCCATATTTACATCCATTTGCTCAAGATTTTAATTCATGAGCAGCCACAAGGCTTAAGACAAGCCTAATTGAGTTCATTTTTACAACAAGAGAAAATATTTCATTGAAATCAATACCTTTCTTTTGAGAAAACCCTTTTACCATAAGCCTGAACTTGTTCCTTTTCTTCCCACCTTCTTCTTCCTTTAGCTTATACACCCATTTGTTCTGTAGTGCCCGCTTACCTTGAGGCACCTCAACCAACTTCCATGTTTGGTTGCGATGTAGTGAGTTCATCTCCACTTGCATGCTCTTCATCCATTCTATTTTGGATTTGTGTTCCATAGCTTCTTCGTATGATATTGGCTCTCCAGAATCTGAGACCAAGAGATGGTGAAGGAAGGAACGAAGCTTTCTAGAAATCTACTTGCTCTTGTAGATCTTTGTGAATTTTTGGTTCTTCGACGAGCGATTTTTCTCATGCACGATGGCTTTTCCTCATAACAGGGGCCTTACTTATGTGCGTTTTTAAGACAAAGTTACACAGTGTAAATCAAGCTCCATACTTAACAATTTCTGCAAACGTCGCAAATTGGAAAATCCAGAAGTCCAAAACGTGCATACCAAAGTTTTGCATCTAAAATAGCCATAGAATCCACAACTGCATTTGCAAAATGCTTTCCACACTTGTCATATACAGCCAACAACATAAAATTCCAGATGCAACAATTTCATCATCAAAACTGAGATCATGTATTGTACATCTGTCATCCACAAATTTGACTACAAGACCAAGTCTAGCAAGAGCATATATAGAAAAAAGATTCTTTGATCCCAAGTACACACAATGCATCAACAAGTGTCAAAGAAATGCCATTCCGGATAAGAGGCATTGTTGGCACAAGTGACTGAATTCCCCTGAGGGACAGACTCAAGAGAGGCAAACAAATCACCATGTGAGGTAATGTGCTTTATAGTACCACTATCAAAATACCACACATGTGAATCTGTAGCAACTGGCATGTATGCATCATAAACAACAAAATCATAAGTACACTTTGCACTAAAAGCTCACTCTACATCTGTATCAACATCACAAACTCCTTTCACAGAAGACTCTACAATAGTTGCACTTCTATTGGACCCTGTAGTTGATCTAGTCTCTTTCTTCTTAGCCCCTTTGCCTTCAATTTGGGACACTGCTTTGATCAAGTGATCATTAGCTTTACAATAATGGCAATGCATCTTCTTTTTTCCCTTATCACCAGAATTCCCAGACGAAGTGCTGCCAATAGAAGATTTTCCACTCGCAGAAGAACCATGAGAAGTGGTTACATTGCTGTTACCACCTTTTCTTTTAGCAACAATAAAAGCATGTTCAAATGCACGTTGTTTAGCCCTATTTTTTCTAAAAAGCAACTCTTGCAATAACAATGTGCATAATGTATCAAACTTGACAACTTCCAGATTTCCTTGGGTCATAAGTCTCCAATCACTAGCAAAAGTCAGGGAAGAATCTGACAAAGCATCAGAATAGTCTGCACAAGGGAACTGTCAGAAATGACTTCGCTTGCAAAAATAAGTAGCTTATTTATATCCTTGACACCAACAAGAAAAGTGTCCATTTCATCTTCCTCGTGCATAATCTTCGACTGCAGCTCTTTACGTAGCAATGCAATTTTAGCCTCATTACGACTTGAATAAAGATCTGCCAGAACATCCCAAGCCTATTTGCAAAAAAGTATATCATCAACATACAACATTAAGATGATGAACTTCCCATCTCCCAAATTCTTCGTGTCGATGCAATGATCTATGTTGCATCTTCTAAATCTATGATCCAACATCCATCGATTGAACTTCAAGTTCCACTGTCTTGATGCTTACTTTAAACCATACAAGCTTTTCTTTAATCTGCAAACCATTTTCTCCTTACTTTTTACTTCATGTCCCTTTGGTTGAAGCATGTAAATGTCCTCCTCTGCGTCACCATGAGGGAATGCCGTATTTACATCCATTTGCTCAAGATTTAAATCATGAGCAGCCACAAGGCTTAAGAAAAGCCTAATTGAGTTCATCTTTACAACAAGAGAAAATATTTCATTGAAATCAATACCTTTCTTTTGAGAAAATCCTTTTACCACAAGCCTAAACTTGTACCTTTTCTTCCCGTCTTCTTCTTTCTTCAGCTTGTACACCCATTACACCCATTTGTTCTGAAGTGCCCACTTACCTTTAGGCAACTCAACCAACTCCCATGTTTGGTTGCGATGTAATGAGTCCATCTCCACTTGCATGCTCTTTATCCATTCTTCTTTGGATTCGCCTTCCATAGCTTCCTTGTATGATTCTGGCTCTCCATAATTTGAGATCAAGAGATGGTTGAAGGAAGGAATAAACCTTTCTAGAGGTCTACTTGCTCTTGTAGATCTTCGGGGAATAGGATGAAAGATGCATTTTATTTAAATCTTGTTTATTTTAGTCAAGCTCTCACCTTCCCTAAACTCAAGGCCAAACTTGGCCATCTTGTGCCAAAAAGGTCAACTTAAGATCCTATTTTCATGGGTAGACTTTTGAGGGAAGCAGGTAGCCTATGCACACCATGATTGCACATTGGGATGGTATCTACATGTCCCCATTCGACATGCAACCAACACTAAAGTTAGAGTCCGTCCACCGCAGTGATTAGCACACTCAGCCTCCAATTTTCCTCAACTTTTAGGTGCAACCTGAATCTGTATTAGACCCGACATTCATGCTCTATGTTAGACTTGAACGGAATTCTTTCTAGGGGAGCTTTTGCCCTACACATGGGAATCACCTTGCCAAGTTTTGTAGCAAACCATGCACCATACCACATGAGACTTGCATCTTATTGCAGTTGCAAATCTTATGGGGTGGATGTTACCATATACATGTGGTAGTGATGTGTGAACATACTTAGGACCGTCGGGGCTTTTTTTGCCTCACTAAGAGGTTTTTCCCTCGTGCATTGTATATACGCCCATCAGTCTAGGGCTATCTAATCTCTCCATTATACACTAAGTAATACACTCTCTGTTGTGTGCCTTGAGGTTCCTTTGTCCTCTCCAAACTGTGCATGTTTTTTTGCAACCCTAATTCCAACAATTGGTATCAGAGCAGGGTGCATCGTTGCCAGAAGCTCTAGCACACACCTGCTCACTTTCTCTTATTCTTGTGAGCTTTGGCAAGTGTCGGCATGCCAATTTTATTTGGGCTCATTTTGGCCTCTGTTTCCACTATAGAGAATACTCTATAGGCTATTTTGTCATTTTATGCAAAAATTTTGTCAGTGCCATTTTTTTCATAACATGTCCCTTACAATCTTCTACGCTTTGTGCTATATAGCACATGTTGTTCCCGCTTTGTTTCTTCTCTTTTCGAGTAGTTTTCACATTAAGTACAGCATTTACCATGGTTGACAACAACACAGATGTGTTCAAGATGTTTTCTACTTAGGATAGATTGGATGGGGAACAATTACCTTATATGGGCTTATATGATGCAACATTTACTTGTGTCGAAGGGCGTTTTGAAATATTGTGCAGGGCATTGATGTACGTATTGGTTATGAGAATGTAGGCAATGTTGAGGATGTTGCAGGTTTTGATGACAGGATTGTTGTCGCCAGAGCTGTTTTGCCTACGGCTCGTTGGGATGTAAAATATGCGTAGTCTTATGCTTTGATTGTGTTTTTTGTGAAGTGCACTTTTAATCCTCATATTCCTTCAGCAAAATTTGCAAATTTGCAAGTCCTAACATGCAAGACATCAAAGACCTAAAAGAAGAGCTATCTAAATCTTTTTCAATGAAAGATTTAGGTGTTGTAAATAGGATACTTGGTATGAAGATATCAAGGGAGAGAACGAAGAAGACAATACAGCTATCTCAAGAGGATTACGTCAATAAGGTACTAAAAAAGTTTGCAATGCAAAATGCAAAAACGTTTTCTACACCTTTGGCTGGTCACTTTAAATTAACCAAGGATATGTGTCCAAAGACACAAGAGGGGATAGCCTATATGTCTAAAGCTCCATATGCTACAGCGATAGGTTCTCTTATGTATGCTATGCTTTGGACAAAACCAGACATTGCACATGCATTGGGAGTTGTAAGTAGGTTCATGGACAACCCATGTAAAGAGCATTGGCAAGCTGTGAAGTGGATACTAAGGTATTTGAGAGGAAAAACAACAAATTCTTTATATTTTGGAGGAACTGATATTTTTCTTCAAGGGTATGCTGATGTAGATATGGCAGGTGACAAAGATACTAGAAGGAGCTCTACTTGCTATGTCTTCACGATTGGAGGCACATCAGTAAGTTGGGCTTCAAAGCTGTAGAAAGTGGTCTCACTTTCTACCATGGAAGCAGAGTATGTAGCAAGGACAAAGGCAAGCAAAGAAATTATGTGGCTTCACAGATTCTTAGAAGAGCTTCGATTCAAACAATACAATGTGTCTTGTACAATGATAGCCAAAGCGCTATCCATCTTGCGAAGAACTCACCCTTTCATTCAAGGACAAAGCACATTGAGGTGTGATATCACTTCATACGTACACTTTTGGAAGAGGGACAACGAAAGCTAGTAAAGATCCATACAAGTGAAAATCCTATAGACATGTTTACAAAGGTGGTCAACAAGGAGAAGTTGAGCTTCTACTCATCTTCAATCGGCATTCAAGGATAAGAAGCCAGGATGGAAAGCAGTCACAGTTTTGGTGTGGAGATCATGGGAGATTGTTAAGTATGGAACCTAATTTACTCCTTGTAATTTTTTGTATTAAAAATGCACATTTGTAAGGCCCCCCTATGAGGAGAAGTCATCATGTGTGAAGAAAAATCACTCACCAAAAGCCAAATTTTTTACGGTCAGCTTCGCCGAAATAATATGGTCGGACGACGACCGAAAAGTGGTCAAAAAACGATCGATTGGTTGGTCGGTGGCTGGTAGTCAATGGCCAGTGGGCTGGTGGTCGGAAGTCAATGGCCGATGGACGGTGGTCGAATTCAATGGCCGGTGATCGATTTCAATATGCACTTGTCTTCTCAAGGACAACCACACATGGACACATTAGAGAGTCCAAGTCTGACTTGTCAACATAAGGGTGGCTACACACGACTGCCTCTGATGAGAGAGGACGGCCCTTTTGGCCTATAAAAGGAGGCCTCTTCTACACAAAAAAACGGATTGTGAAGCATTGTGGTGCATTGTGAAGTTGATGTGAGGTGGTGAGAGTGAAGCAAGGTGGGAGCTCCAAAAGAGTATAATCCCTTTGTAATCTACTTCTTGTTTTGAAGTACTAAAGCCATTGAGTGGCTGCTTTCATGTTGGCGTAGCCCACATTGGGTGAACCACATATCATGTGCTCTCTCTCTCTCTCTCTCTCTCTCTCTCTCTCTCTCTCTCTCATGTGTAAAAATTATCTCTCTCCATTAAGTAAACTACTCAATTATCTACTTAGCTACGTCATATTTCCTAATAGCAAAAAGTACGATAGCATGATAATGAAATACAAAGATACACAAAGCTTTACCTCAGGTCTTGGGAGATGTGTGTTAGTACTTTTTGTAGGGTCCTTGGACATACCATCTCCAACTGCCTTTTTCTCTTCTTCTGTAGCTCCCCTACAACAAAATGTAGGGTTGCATCCATGTCGGGATCCACCTTATCCTCTTTAGATTGGACACCCTTATTAGCATGATTTGCTTCTAAAGTAGGAGCACTAATAGTCACCTCAATAGTTTAGATGGGAGAACTGAGCATAACTACAATAGTCTCAATGATAGGATCGCCCTTCTCGACATCAGTACCTGGGTTGGACATAATAGAGCAGGTAGTTTATGGTAACCACACTAACCATGTGCAGTCACATATGTGAGAAGAATACGTAGACATCAACCAATATTACCTTGCATACTTGCAGAACCAAGTGTCTCCTTGTGGATGACTCCATTGCCATGATCATCAATTTGTGCAACATTCTTAGACCAACTACAACCTTCAAAGTTTTTGTATTTCCTCATCAAGGCATCCAAGTCGAAGGTTCCACATCATGAGTGAACAATGTGAAAGCACTTGTATCACCCATTACCTCAGCCATTGCCTCACGTTACACACAAGAGAAATAGTTAGTATACATTTCAAAAAGCAGTATGAACCTTGGCATACAATATTTGAAACTTAGGTGTAGGTTTCTCATACGCAATCCCAAGTGCCCAACATCTTGCAACAATGGGTATCTCCCATTAATAATCTTGGACAATATAGTTGAGCTCAGTGGTGTAGACAACCGGAAAAAAAAGGATGGTACTTGTGGGCACAAGGTAGGTAATAAACTCCTCGTTGCATGTTTGATTGACAATAGCTAGCCACAAACCACACATGATGCACCAATCACAACCATTTCAGTGCTTAAGACAGACCGGATGGAGGGGTAGGCACTAGAAGGGCCCGAACCTCTCTTTTCAAGAAAGTGCATGCCTCCATCATGAAGGAGGCATGTCTCCCTAGCTCACAAACCACCCTATCCATCTCCTCAACTAAAGCTTATAATGCAAAACAGAAGAGGATTAGGGATAACACAACCAACTATGAGTACTTCAAAGAAAATTTTTGGCATTAACAACACATGACAAACACCTCACTGCACTTGCATGTATCTAAGTATAAGGTGCTATGACCTTCTAGGTGCATTTCTGGCCTTGGCAACCCATGAGGGCTCTTTACAACTTATCAATGCATGTCAAGCACTTCAAGGCACTTGCAAGCACTTGAAAGTCCTTGCACTTTTAAGCATCTTGAATTGCACTTTGAAAGGAGTTTCAAGCACTTTCAAGAGCAGTTAGCATGCATTGTCAAGCACTTTGAAGTGCTCGAGAGAAAATCCTTGCACTTTTAAGCATTCTCAAGTTTTTCCAAGCATTCTAGAAATGCTACAAAACACTTCAAGCACTTTCAAGGTCTTTGAAGTCTCGAGGGTTTAGATCTTCTATGAGTTCAAGGCCTACTTGAAAAACCCCTTATGTGTTATTTTTTCATGAATAAGATGTACCCTTTTCCTATGCAATCCTTAAGTACCCCCTTTATATGATACCCTTGGCACACATGATATCAAAAGAGAACTCCACATTTGACAAAATGGTGGAACTCACAAAGAAGATATTATGATGGAGATCCTAGTAGACATGATCGACACGATTATGGAGATCATGGTAGACATGATCAAGGTGAGAGAAGGTACGAAAGACAAACATATCATGACAGAGAGGATGGATATAGAAAGTATCGTAGTCACAAGGATGCTGTGATTGACTGACTCACATAGAGCATGATGATTGCAAAGATAGATACAACACATATGTTGACAATGAAGACTTGAATAAAGAATACAGATATTATAGGAGGAGAGATCGAGATGATAGAAACTTTAGCTCTTCAAATGGGCATCAACCAAGGAACTTGAGTTGTTCGGTTGCTTTGTACTGCTTGTGGGCTTTTGTAATCAAAAGGAAGGGATTGTGCATGTTTTGTAAATTGCTACATGTATAATTGCTTATAAAAAAGATGTTGGAAAGAAAGACCAAGAGTTATGAGCTAAGGTTGTTTCTAGGACTTGGAAGCATAAGGGATGTGGACAAAAAGACAAGCCAAGATAGTCTATGAGTTGCGTTATCATCATAGACTGATCACATAGGAGGATGGAAATGGCTCTTCTAAGTGACCACTAGAGAGAATGATTTCACTCGAGAGATAGAAAGCTAAGTAGCTAATAATGCCAAGGGTCTTGGATATTTACCCTAATTATGATTGTTGATAGATGTAAACTCTTGTATCAAGACAATAGCACTGAAGAGGAGCTTGAAATTGAGCTTAATGAGGATAAACCAACCTACTTTAGAGTGCAAACAAGGTACTCCATTGATGTGTCACTTGTGAAAATCGTAAGAAATCCAAACGGTTCATTTGAGAGTGATGCAATGCTGCAATCTACTTTGGCCAAAGAGAGGAGAAAGTTACGAGGGTAGCCATGCTTGATTTCATCCAAACGAAGCTTTGTTCGATATGTATGTCAACTTTGGTCTCACTTTGGTACCCTTAGAAAAGCACATCAAGAACTTAATGAGCTTTCTATCAGAAATGTAGTATCTCAAAACATTTTGATCGCAGGATATGCCAAACATGGATGTGGCAAGGACTTGGATACGAACTTACAAAAGAGAAATTCACATGGTTGTGGCAAGGACTTGCTTTGAGACTTGAATAGGAAATTATAGGAGAGAAATTCCCGTTCGTTATTTTGTTCTTGAAGGCCATCCTTATGTCATAAGAAATGGACAACGGAGGACGGGACATGGCTTCCGTTTCTTATAAATATTGGTGAGATACTATGATGACTCTCCACCATACTTCCATATGACTCACGTAGTCTGTGCACTAACTATTGTTTTGATAATTTAAAAAATATTTTGTAGTATGAAAAGTTTAACAAGTGTTTTGTTGTAGCTCTTCAAAAGCGAGGTTTTTGAAGTGAAGATATTACTCATAAGGTTAGTGCTCGGTTTGGATAGAGGGAGGGATCGACTCCATGCATGCTTTACAAAAAAATGAAGTTTTGTCTTCACAAATGTGTTTCACAAAATTGTTTATGCTCTTGTTTAGAAAAGTTTATCGTTTTTTTTTTTGTAAATCGCATTATCCTATTTACACATTACGTGTCATGCACTAATGCACTTAAGAACCAAATTCACAAGAACAACAGGACAAATTCTCACAATATTTCCCACATTGTGACTTACCTCAACATCATGAGCATCTGTGAGGGAGGCGCCGCATACCTAGCTAGGTACGATTGGGGGCAGGGGACCGTCAACGTCCCCACCTGACCGACGGTCCCCTGCCCCCAATCGTACCTAGCTATGTATGCGGTGCCTCTCGAGCAGAAACTCATGATGTTCTGTATTGTATGAAAAACACTGAAAAAGACTCCATTTTCCTACGTGAGAAAATTTCTAAATCTCCTTGTGATATTGCAGAAGCCGGAAAAAAGAGGAAGAGAAAAATCATACTGCGGAGAGTGTCGAGCTTGACATCAGCGATCCAGAGTGTGTGGGGGACAGCGTTGCGGGGCAGGAGCGCCAGCGAGGTGCGACTGCCTGTGTGTCGTGAAGTGGCGAGCTCCAGCGCCTCTGCCACGCTCCTCGGTGTATCTGCCAACGCCAGCACGAGCGCCGGATTGTGGATAGCCAACAGCCCCCTCATGCTTGAATATATTTCCTGCAGCAGAGACACCTCCGAATGCTGCCCCTTCATGCCCGCCGATCCCACCTCCAAATCAAACACGCGAAACCGCCTCTCCTTGCATGCCCTCACTGGCCACCCCACCTTCTTCACTGCCTCCTCACATGGACAATACATCCCTCCTGATACCACCAGAAATGCCTTCTTTCCTGGCGTCGAATAGTACCTCGCTATCAGCGGCGCCCATGCTGTTGCCTCTGCAACCGAATGTGCATACATGAGTACATCACACTCTTGTGGGTGCATTGCTGCCCATTGTGTTATATATCCCTTACTAAATGCCCTCCACCATTGCTCATCCCTCGACTCCACCACATTTTTGAATATCACTGTCGTTTCTGCAATTTGCGCCAGCCTGTGCTCGCTGTCACCCCATGAATCCTTGTCACTGGGATTTATTGGCATGATATAAGATGCTGCCTCTCTGTACTTTTGAAGCTGGTAGCTGGACATCGAGTTTAGTCGCATTAGAATGAAGCTTTTGCTTCTAAGTTTATGACTAATATTTTCTCTCATATGCAAAGAATGACTGACGATACAAAACATGCAAAGCAGAATTTGGGTTGTGCTGCTGCATGAGAGAAAGAGAGAGACTATACCTCAAATGGAGATCTTCGCCAGTCGCAAATGTGAAAGGTGTCTCGATGAAAAGTGTCTTCACATTCTCAGCAGAGAGAAACCAAGAGCTGGAAAGAAAATCAACTTGCATGATGCGTTGGACCGTAATGTCATACGCAGGGTCTGGCAAGTAAAGCCCGGCCTCTTTGACCCCATACTTTCTATAACTTGGAAAGCTGAAGTCCTTCTGCCTAAAGGGAAGCACCCTTCCTATGCTTCCCAACACCGCATTGCTATATTTCTTCGTGCCTGCTGTGTGCGTAAGTATTTTCAACATCTTCCTTCCTGGTATCATATCATCATCCAATATGTATACATAATCTGCCCCTTCTGCTTGTAAAGCCATTTGAAACCTTCCATAGTACTTCAAATCATATGATGAGCTCATGAAGACTATCCTTGAGTCATTGTATTCCTGCGCTATTGCCCTCAATTTTGCCTCATTTGGACTCCCAAATGCTAGTATCCATACGCTGTGCAATGGCAACGTCTGCTTGAGTAAAGCATCTAGCTGTGCACACAATGTTTTCCTTTTGTAATGGTTCAAAACAATGGTAACCTTCGGAGGTGGGCCTTTATCCCACTTTGACGGCATGGCCATTAGCTCCTTGAGAGTCTCACAACCCCTTGTTCTATTCTGGAAGTCCATAATTTCCTTGAAGAGCTCTTTCTTCAAGGTGATTGTCGCAGTGTCGATGGATGTCTTCTGGTTGAAATTTATGGTCTCGAATTCGCAAGCGCTCTCTTGGAGAAATGACATGCCAGGAAGCTCAAGGTATCCATGTCTGGATGTGCCTGACACAAGGCCCCTCCACTGCTTCACCACAGCTTGAGATGCCGAGGAGATGTTAGAATGCGCTGAGGAGTCCGTTGTCGGTGGGCTGATGAAAAGGAGCAAGGAGGTTGCGTAGAGCGCAAAGCCGAATTGCAAGCAAGTTAAACCAATTAAAGTTTTCTTGTCTGGGAGCAGTATTCTCCTAGGCTTCAACTTGCCTGTGTTTGCTTGTGATGAATTAGAATCAGAAAGCTTTTGGATGATTTGCTCAGCCCCCATGGTAATTTGCAATGTCGCTAAAAAGAACCCCTCAAGGTGTGGAGTAGTTTGGGACAAGAAACCAATGAGCTAGAGAGCCGACCATACAGCACTCAAATGAAGTAATGTGGATAGAATTTGGCAAGACAGCCATCAGTACCAAGCAAATGATAGTGACAATTGGAAGACTAGTTTCAAGCTTTTGAAGTTAGTCTAATGAAGCATACAATTCTGTATGTACATCTGTAGGGGACTCCTACAATGGAAGGCCTATGTAAAGAATGGGAGAGAGAAGAGAAGAGAGACCTCAAATTAGATCTGGGTTTGAACTCAATACCTACTCCTGAAGAGGGAGCTAACCAATCTACCACACTTGAGAGAGAGAGAGAGAGAGAGGGAGAGAGAGGAAGGACAAGGTTGTGCAATATAGCCTATAGCTTGCAATGCTGGCTTATCTGCATGGGAGAGGCCAATTGCATACAAAGAGGGCCTCTTGCAAAGCAGGCAGAAAGAGCTAGTTGTGTAAGCTTTAGCAAGCTTTCAATCTCTTTCAAGACATATATATACACACACATAACACTTTTTTGTGAGTCGAAGATTCCAAGACGTCCACATTGACAATGTTCGGGGAAAATGTGTCTCGGCTTAATATTGTGCCGTTTCCAATTTCAAAAATGCAGGTAGAGGGAAATTCCGCCCCAAAATAGAGAAAAATAGTGTAAAAACCCCAAAAATACCTCTAATTTTTTAAAATTTCCTCTTGGCAAACCCAAGCAAAGGAAATTTGTATGTTTTGAAAAATGATTTTTGCCGAACACTCGTCCACAGGCACACAATATACAAGCTCTTGGCTAGACCTAAATCTAGTTACATTACATGCTACATACATTTTGCAATCAAAGTGGCAATTTAGATAAAGCACTCGTCGGGTATAACTCACATGGGATATACGGTGGGATCAGCGTTAGAAAAAAACCGGGGTCTAGTGTATTTTAACCGGTTGAAATTATAAAATCCCGGTTAGATTTTGAGCTTGCCTTTAAGAAAACCGACAAATTTACACAAGTTTTAGTGTAGTTACCGGCAAAACATTCAAATTTTGACCTGAAACCTGAGAGAATTTCAAGTTTCCCCTTAATTTGATGGGCTAGGAAAAATGTTCTTCTCTAGCCTTGGGTGGGATGATTGAGCACCTAGAGATCTCGGGCAAAGTAGACTGAAGAAAAATGTAAACTTGGGTACCCCAATTTACTTGCTCCATCCCCCCAGTTGAGAGAATTCAACCTGAGGGATAAATGAGAGCCATGTGCCCTAGCTGCATCACCCATGCACGCGCAGGTTGTGGAATGTGAACCTCTCCGATGAGCTTTGACTGTTTGACATGCAAATGTATTGCAATGGGGAAGTAAACTAGGGTACAAAAGAAAACTTGAATACCTGAGTGGCCAGCTTTTGGAAGCTTTTCTCTTGAGCTGGACGTCTGGTGCACATCCATCAAGCAATGATGCAAGCCATTGAGAGAGAGAGAGACCCTAAACCATATCTCACATGGGCATGGGAGATGCCAGATGGGATCCAAGGCCTCCATCAATCTAGAGCCTCCATATGGGCCTTCTGGTGGAAGTAAACTAGAGAGAGAGAGAGAGAGAGAGAGAGAGAGAGAGAGACATCTACAAGGACCACAAGTCGCTCAGAGCGAGTACCTACAGACCGTACTGATGAGAGATTCCCGAAGTCGAGCTGTGAGCCTGAGAGAGAGAGAGAGAGAGAGAGAGAGACCCAGACCACAGAACAGAAGACTGAAGTTCATCGCTCAGAGCAAGAGAGATGAGAGAGAATCTGCTTTCACGCCAAGCGTTGACGGTACATAAATTTGGAGAGAGAGAGCTACTAATTTTCTCGCATGTGATTCTGTAAATGTCATTGTCACCTCTCATAAAGAAAATTACAAGGTTTGTGTCAAAGTTGAAGCATTCACACCAACAACGCCATACTACTGATTTTTATTTGGTGGAGAGAGAGTGAGAGAGAGAGAGAGGAGGAGGAGGAGAAGAAGAAGAGGAGAGAGAGAGGGGAGACCATAAAATGATTTGACCATATTAGTTTTTTGGCCTGCCCAAAGGGTTTGCAAAGGCTATAAAAGATCACTTCTCTTTTTGCTGATTAAAATAAGAAAAAGGTTGAGTTGTATTTTTAAGCATTTTTTGACATGTCAAAAATGTTGATTGGTTGAAATAAGATAGTGGGTACTCATTGAAATGAATTGTGTAAATCTAATGATGGATATGTCTTCAGTTTTGAAATATGAAATGAACTCTCATAGTCTATATGAAGGAAAAGATTTTGGGTTGCCCAATGCCTTTGGAAGCATGAAACTTTGACAGCCTTACATGTTAAATGATAAAGCTTTAGAGGCTCCACAAATCCCAAGAGTCACCTTTTAATTTTGAAATTTATGTTACCCACCTTTTCATTTTGAGAATTTCGTTCACCCCTTGAAACTTGAGATAATAGACTAAAGTTGTCGTGTTTGTTAGTTAAAACTTTATGGAAGGAATTTATCATTTAAAGCTTTAACCCTTAAAGATTTTTTACTTTTATTTTTAAAGATTTTAAAGCTAAGTTAGAACTTAAAGATGTAGAACTTTTAAAGTAAGGTCTCAGATGATCCAATGAAGACCTAGAGTTTTTTTTTATTGGAAGGTAGAACTTTGAATTAAAGAAAGTGAAAATGTTACATGGATCCACAAGTAGGGGGAGGGTCACCCCAAGACGCTAGAGTTTTAGGACTTAGAACTTTAAAGCTTTCAAAGTGAGATTTATAACTTGGGGATCTATAGTTTTAAATTTGTAAAAAAGATTCTAGAGCTTAAAAATGTAGAGTTTTTAAAGTGGGGTGTAGAGCATAGGGATCTAAAGCTTAGGGTGTAGAGCTTAAGGGTGCTTTTTTAATTCAATTATATGTGCATGCTTATGTTTTTTTTTTTAAGCTTAGCGATGTAGTGATTTTAAAGTGGGATCTACCTTCAAATCAAGGCTTAAAATTGATGCCTACTTTTTTTGTCAATGGCTATTTTACCTATCAAAACAATCTCAAAATTGCCTGTCATTTTTTGTATTTATATCTTTAAGTTAACGTTATATATGGCCAATTATATAAGTTGATTGCATTACATAAAGTATATGAAAGGGGGCTTGAAAAATTGGATGTCAAAAAGAAATTTTTATCATGCCTGGCAGGCCTTGTGATTTTATCACTTGTTTGTTTTAGAAGTAGCAAATGGGTACCCTTAGTCCTCTCCCCAAAACAAAATGGAACAAGATATATCTATCTATACTCTTTATAATGCAACTTAAAATTTTCAAAGAAGAAGACGGCATCCAAGTGTCACTCCCTGGTTCATTTCAAAAAACACCTTACAAAACATCTATTTTAAAATACAAAACTAAAGGGTAAGATTGTAACTTTTTATAATGCAGCTTAAAATTTTCAAAGAAGAAGACGGGATCCAAGTGTCACTCCCTGGTTCATTTCAAAAAACACCTTACAAAACATCTATTTTAAAATACAAAACTAAAGGGTAAGATTGTAACTTTTTATAATGCAGCTTAAAATTTTCAAAGAAGAAGACGGCATCCAAGTGTCACTCCCTGGTTCATTTCAAAAAACACCTTACAAAACATCTATTTTAAAATACAAAACTAAAGGGTAAGATTGTAACTTTTTATAATGCAGCTTAAAATTTTCAAAGAAGAAGACGGCATCCAAGTGTCACTCCCTCGTTCATTTCAAAAAACACCTTACAAAACATCTATTTTAAAATACAAAACTAAAGGATAAGATTGTAACTTTTTATAATGCAGCTTAAAATTTTCAAAGAAGAAGACGGCATCCAAGTGTCACTCCCTGGTTCATTTCAAAAAACACCTTACAAAACATCTATTTTAAAATGCAAAACTAAAGGGTAAGATTGTAACTTTTTATAATGCAGCTTAAAATTTTCAAAGAAGAACTCGGCATCCAAGTGTCACTCCTTGGTTCATTTCAAAAAACACCTTACAAAACATCTATTTTGAAATACAAAACTAAAGGGTAAGATTGTAAGAAATTACAGTCTTTACATGATGTAAGAACTGACAACCCTTTTCAAATGTAAAATCAAAAGATTTTCTCTTTTACATAAAATAAATATTGAAGTTTGATTGCACATAACAAAAAGGGGATAACTTTAGTGGAGGTTCTGTTACTTAATGCGATTTTACTTTTTGAAGATATAACAAAAAAAGAAGAATTTTAATGATTTTTTTTGTTTAATGGAAATGTAATTTTTGAAGATATATTTGGCTTTATCATTTCAACGGGCTTTTTCCAAGACCAATATTGATATGTTTTTGAAAATTTTGGAAGCATGTATTCTTTAAAGAGTTTGAGAAAAATCGTCTAACGTTGATTTGGGGCTGTCTCGCTTTTGAGGACATGCATGACATGCAAATGCAGGGGTAGTCATCCACATTATTGACCATGAATGACAGAGAGAGAGAGAGAGAGAGAGAGACCATCACATTGCCTATGTATGTGTATACACATATACATTTATGAGGGGAAGAGCAAGCAAGAAAGATTTTACCATTGAGCTCACGCATTTTTCAAATTTTCAAGATATTATTTTTTGGTATTAGTGAATTTTTAAAAGGATAGCTAAAGTTTTTCACCCGTAGAAAATATATTAAATGCCTGACAAAGACCAACCCTCACATTAACACCCCAAATCGGTAGAGAGACTTCCCAATTGATGGACCTTTTACCAATTCTTTGGATATTTTGTTCTTTTTACTTTTAAGAGTTAACATGTGGGCCATGCTTTAAAATCTATAAATTCCTTAAATTTTAGCAGGCAAGGGTGCCAATCTAAAATCAATGAGAGAGAACACCCCAAATGGGTAGAGAGATTTCCCAGTTGATGGACCTTTTACCAACTCTTGGATATTTTGTTTTTTTTATTTTAAAGAGTTAATATATTAAATTTTGGCAGACAAGGGTGCCAATCTAAAATCAATGAGAGAGAGAGAGAGAGAGAGAGAGAGAGAGAGAGAGAGAGGTGGGGAGAGGGGGGGGAGCGGGGGAGGACAATTTTTTAGTGCCGTATTTAATGTGTTGAAATGCAAAATCCAACAAATGACACAGGAGGAGAGAGGAAGACATAACAAAATGTTCGCGTGTTAGGAACAATCTAAAGTTACTTTAGAAGTTACAAGACAAGTCTTCAACAAAAGTGAATATCTATGGGGCGGAGGAGAGAGAGAGAGAGAGAGAAGAAGAAGAAAATTTTTAATGCTATCGGAACAATCCCAAAAGGTATATCTCACAACATGGGTAAGAATAAAGTTATTTTTGTTTCATCCTCTCTCTCTCTCTCTCTCTCTCTCTCTCTCTCTCTCTCTCACACACACACACACACACACACACACACACGTATCTTGATAAAAGGAGAATTTCAAATGTTGTAGGAACATCCAATGAGATCTCAAAGATCTATTTGATGGTAGAGAGAGAGAGAGAGAGAGAGAGAGAGAGAGAGAGCCATCTATACTTTTCTTTTCAAAAAAATGAGAAAAAGGAGTTCGCTTCTCCTTTTTAAATGTCCACATGGGATCGTCACTTTAACTAGAGGGTTTGGGGGGGGACGAGGGGAGCATAGAAACTTTGAATGTCATAGTTATTGTATTGGAACAATAGCTTGATGCCACAAGACCTATGTGACAAATCTTTCCTTCAAGCATATGTGTGTGTGTGTGTGTGTGTGCGCGCGCGCGCGCACGCGCGCGCTATGTATACATATAGACATAATTGGAACATATCAAGATGTTTCAAGACCTATGTGACAAATCTTCGCTTCAAGCATATATATATATATATATATATATATATACAGAGAGAGAGAGAGAGAGAGAGAGAGAGAGAGATATGTGTGTGTGGGTGTGTGTACTATGTGTACATATAGATATATATGTATACATATATCCATACATACGTACAAAGATAGAAGTAAGTAAGAGAGTAGAGAAGAGACATCGAATCCAATTACGTTTCTATCATTGAAACCAATTCTAGAACCCACTCCATTTATAAAAGAAAGTTTTATTATTACATTGACTTCTCTTAGCTTTCATCTCTTCACACCATGCTAACTTATCTAATCTCTATAATCAAGCTTGGTAAAAGGAGGAATCTCTCAATCTCTCTCTCTCTCTCTCTCTCTCTCTCTCTCTCTCTCTCTCTCTACACACACACACACACCAATAGAATTAGAGTACTCTTAAGTTTGTTGAACAAGGGCTAGCACCTCATGAAAAATAATGCCTATGAGAAGCTTCCAATCTTGGTATCAAAGAATGCTTTGCCGCATCTATTAAGAGGTCGTGTCATGCATCACTTTTATAGATGACATAGACTTATACGTGTAGGAAGAGAGTATTGATAGTGTTCCACTTGGAAGAGAAGATAGCCCTATGAGAATAGAAGCATTGTTTCCTTGGCCGCAGCAACGCGCGGGTCACATACTAGTACAAATTAAATACGAAAGAGACAGAGACAACAAAAGCTTCAACTGCACCATACTCTTACGGAAGATGTTTTTGTCCCTAGACTACGCAAGGATTCGTCTCTCTAAGAGGCCAAGCTTATCTTCTCTCTTAGAGGAGAGCCCTTGAGAGATCGTGGACATCACTAAAAAGTTATGGACGTAACAACGACCAAGTACCTCAAATCAGAGGCTCAGGGAATTGGGATTGCTAGACTTGCTTTAGTCTTTTCTTTGGAGTTTTCATCGTTAGGTAGCTTATCGCTTGCCGCATTAAACTGCCCTTCAATTCCGACAGTTTCTCAAAGAAAATGCCATACCCGTTTGGAAGGACGTCGGCTTTGTCCATATTAGTGTGAACAACCACTTCCATTGTCCAATGCTCGAAGAAAAACATAAGTTTAGTGTAATCCCATCTACAATTTTTGAGATTTATCACCTACAAAAAATTCTCATATGTAAGTTTTAGCAAAAAGGATTTTTGGCTTTTTAAAAGAAGCCTTAGTGTTGAGTTGGGTTAGGCATACTTTCATTGTTTTGAGTGCCATGATGGAGACTTACCTTAAATGTTATTTCCATTTTAAAATATTAAATGTATCTTTCTATTTCACCTTTCATTCACATTCTTACAAGGTTTGACTTCACGTGCATTCTATTCTTTTAGAACTAGTATGTAACCTACGCGTTGCCGCGGCTACATGTGTGTCAATTAAAGCAACCATTGTTCTCCTTCCCTTCAAAGAGAGGCAAATGCCCATGATTCTCAAGTGAGATTTTATAGCTCTTTAATACACTTGTGCATCAACCACCACTATAACTACTTCTAGATGACAATGTATGATAACACACAAGGTCTAAGTACCCTTCACATTCACATCAACCAAGCACAAATCTATATTTTGGATCAACACTATGTCTACCTTTTCGAGTGTAAGATCAAACAACTAATGAAGTGTAGTTACTCTGTACATTCTTGTGGATTGACCAAGGACAAATCTCCTTCTAGTTGGTCATGCCAAGCTCCAATATACTCCTCCTAATCATGGCAAGTTTGTCCCTCCCCCTCCCCTCCCCCCTTCTATGTGTGTGTGTGGTTGAGTTCAAGAATTATCGGGTCAATTTGAGGTCTCTTGGGAATGAATTAAGTAATGGGCTCCCTTCGCATGATGTCTTGTCTTAACATCCTATGTTTCTCTCTAAGGAGGTGACCAATTTGCAATTAGGCTAGACACGTCCCCCTCACACAATTGATATGGGACCGTGGTGATTGGTATGGCCCTCTAAATAGACTAACAGAGAGTTGGTATCCTTCTTTGAATATAGTGTTTGCATTGAACGACGAATTCTTTAGATGCATTAGCATCCCCTCTCACCATCCTTACCAATCAAGGCATTGGTCATGATAGCAACTGTCCCATGCTTCTCTCATGTAGTTTTGGTCTTGCATTTGGGGCATCACTGTCAACTAAGTCATCAACTGCTATTTGTTGGCACTTAGGATGCATGTACTAGCCATGACCCAACATGCCAACATTACACCACATAGTAGTAGAAGAAACTTGCCATTGGTATGCACAACTGATTTAGTGAGTAGTGTGTCGTTTGCTTCTCAAAGGCACTATTCCAACTTTGTCTCTATATGTGGGTAAATTTCAAAATTTATAGGTTGGATTGCACTCAATCTAGCTAGCATGTACACTTGCATCTACCAAGACTCGTCGCATGGATGTTGAGGTCTCTTGCAATTGACCATAATCATATTAGTAATATAAGGCGCATATTGTTTTTTTGTGTACATTTGGGCACCATTGGCACCTTAAAATGTGAGGGCAATGAAATCATAAAAGTTCACTCAATCGTTTCTCTTTGCAAGAGTTTTGGGCATCATGCTAAAAGAAAGGGCGTGCTGTAAAATACACACACACAAACATACACACATGCATATTCTTCTTTGAGAGAGTAGACTGTATTCAACCATTCACATGCTTGCCCTTACCCATATTTTATACCATAGGAGCCATTTGGCTTAGCTCCCACTCCCTTAAATGTGAGAGAGAGCATTGAGGCACTACATGGACGAGAGTCTCTTTTTGTACGCGAACTATATCCTTTAACAATTTGAGAGTGCGATCATCATACCCTACATGAGTCTCAGCTTTTGATCACGTCAAACTTGCTTTACCCACATTTTGGCCCATACCATGGCCTACATGCCTTTCTCTCCTAGCCACCTCATGGATTCAACTTGTCAGTGGCCTTCCTTATATCCATAGTCTTCAAGCATGTTACATGTTGTACTCGGTCCATAGGTCAATTTGATATTTAAGGATGATATCTCTCTCTCTCTCTCTCTCTCTCTCTCTCTCTCTCTCTCTCTCTCTCTCTCTCTCTCTCTCTCTCTCTCTCTCTCTCTCTCGTTAACCTTTGAGGTCACTGTGTCCCCCTCTCCTTGTATAAGTATGTGAGCATGCAAGCCCTTGAGTTCAAGAATCAACGTTCATTGGCTAAAAATTTTAGGTCTCTTATGATCTTCTTCTTCTTCTTCTTCTCTCTCTCTCTCTCTCACTCTCTCTCTCTCTCTCTCTCCTTCTCTCTCCTAACATGCTATGCAACATGACGACTTGTTGCCAACAATGTTTGACTTAATAGTTGAGAGTCAAGATTAGTCGGTCTCAAGATTAACAGGTCTCAAACCACGTCAGTAGGAAGAAAAATCTCTCTCTCTCTCTCTCTCTCTCTCTCTCTCTCTCTCTCTCTCTCTCTCTCTCTCTCTCCCTCCTTCCTTTTAGAATGCAAGCTTCACCTTGCATAATTCTAATAAATTCTATACATATGCATACATACATACATATATTTATTTATTTATTTTACACATACATAGACACACACACACACACACACACACACACACATATATATATATATATACATTAAATGAGCAAACCATGGTAGAGGGAAGAAAAAATGGTGAAATATGTGAAAACTTAGTTTAAAAATCTTGCAAATTCAAAATCCGACTAATATTTTCGGTTTGCTTCTTTGCAAGGAGGAAACTCAGTCCCTTAATAAAAGTGATATTCCTGAATAATGCTTTACCTCATATAATTCTAGTTAAACTCAACCTAATGATTTTATCATGTTCTTATTGTTTTAGAAAGCCACCGTGACCCTTTCACTTGTTTTTCGAGCAATGACTTCCAACAAACGTAAACAAGTCACATTGCTAAAAGAAACAAAGCATGATATGTCACAAAATACATACTATCGATAAAAAGAGAAATCTAATAATAAGAGGCTTCTTTGTCCGAGTGAAAACAAGAAAGTGACACTAGTCTATACTCTTTATAATGCAGCTTAAAATTTTCAAGGAAGGAGAGAGTGTCCGCGTGTCACTCCCTGGTTTATTTCAACAAGATGAAGACTTCACGATGGCCTCCAGAAGGTACAATTCTCACTGTAATAAATTGAGTGATTATTAGAACACTTTTGACATGTTAATGGAGAGAGAGAGAGAGAGAGAGAGAGAGAGAGAGAGAAGCCAAAGGCCACCATCCATACGAGTATATATGAGAAAGAACCTTACAAACGTATTGGCAATCATGTGAAGAAGGTAACATTTTTTGATGTAATAAATTGAGCAATTATTAGAACACATTTGACATGTTAATGGAGGAGAGAGAGAGAGAGAGAGAGAGAGAGAGAGAGAGAGAGAGACATTAATGATTATTAGAACACATTTGACATGTTAATGGAGGGGGGAGAGAGAGAGAGAGATACACATGATTGCCAGCACATTTGTAAGGCTCTTTCTCATATATACTTGTATGGCCGGTGGCCTTTGGCTTCTCTCTCTCTCTCTCTCTCTCTCTCTCTCTCTCTCTCTCTCTCTCTCTCTCTCTCTCTCTCTCTCTAGCTATGCGCACTATCCTTTGTAACATCGGAGCTGCAAGACACACTGGGCGGTTGAAGGAGGTTGTGTCACGTGTTGGGGGTCCTCGGAATCCCTCTCCCTTTTACAATCGTGTGTGTGTGTGTATGTGTATATATATATATATATATATATATATATATATATATATATATATATATATATATATATATATATATATATATATATATATATATATATATATATAATGTATATTGTGTGTGTGTGTGTGTGTGAAATAGCATTTAACATTGCATACTAGAAATTCAAATAAATATTCTTCATAGTTTATTAAGCAAACCCGTGTTCGAGAAAAATGTGTCTCAGCTTAATATTGTGTCGTTTTCAATTTCAAAAATACCGATTGACAGCAAGAAAAAAAAAAGGAAAAATTTTGTCTCAAAATAGTATAAAAAACTAAAAAGTAAATTTAATTTTATAAAACTATACGTTTGAAAAAATGATTTTTCTCGAACACTGACAATTCATGATATGAACAATCAAGTTTTAAAATTATATGGTGTGAATTTTTTTTAATGATTTGAAATGTCAACCATCAATCAACTTTTAAAATAATACGGTGTGATTTTCTTACAAAATGAATTGAAATATCAACAATGAAAGTTAATGTGATGGTGACCATTGGATGATGAGAGGTGCAAAGAGGAATTGCATGTTTTTTATACCACACCCCTATGGCCTTCTTGGCCAAAAAAACACCTTACAAAACATCTAATTTAAAATGCAAAAGTAAAAGGTAAGATTGTAAGAAATGACAACCTTTGCACAATGTAAGAACTGACAAGCCTTTTCAAATGTAAAGTAAAAAGACTTTCTATTCTACACTAGTAAAACGGTGACGCCTTCGGCGGTGACATGGCCCCTCTTACCCTCAAGACTCTTGCTCTTGACAAATTTCATAAAAACAAATCAAGTACTCTCTCTCTCTCTCTCTCTCTCTCTCTCTCTCTCTCTCTCTCTCTCTCTCTACCAGTGGAGTCTCTCTTTGTCTCACCTAGATTTTGAAGAAAATTGTTAAATTGGTTAAATTTTCATAATTTCCTCTTGGAAAATTGATAAAAAGAAATCGTGTCTAGTTGCAAAAATGAATTTCTCGAACTTTGCAGTGCTCTCTCTCTCTCTCTCTCTCTCTCTCTCTCTCTCTCTCTCTCTTTTCATAATTTTCACAATTGGTTAATGATAGAGGGAAAAAGAGCAGTGCAATCGGGTGGCCTCTGTACTCGTGCACACTCCACAAACCACGCCTCATGCAAACAAGCAAAGAACAAAACAAAAGGGGCACCACCCTAAATTAAGAGGTTTAGGGACCTCACACATAGTGCACATAGGCAAGTGAGACTTCTGGCATTATGATGGCATCAAAACATATGGAAAAACACATAGAAACGAAGCTTAGGGACCTTATGTAGCATATATATACACAAGACATCAGCTTAACAATACAACGGCATCTGATCATACATAACAAGGATATAGAGAAGCAAGCCAAGGATGGCATAATCCCTTGTCAAAAACAATCAACCCAGCAAGTAGGTATGATCCTACTAGCAACACATCAATACCTTAGAGAATGATGGCGAGGATGGTGGCCATGGAGCATGAGAGAAGACTCCTTATTTAGGTTTTAGGGCTAGTAATGTAGCATACTAGAGGGAGAGAGAGTAGAGCTCCATCCATAGCTCCTCGTTGTGAGCAATGTCGTCATAGCTTCGTTGCTTGGTGAAGTGGGTGAAGTGTTGGTTTTGAGTGAGAGAAGGCCTCCTTATATAGGTTTCTGAGAGGGTTTAGGATTAGGGATAAACATGCTTAAATCCGCTGATTGGGGTTACTTTTTGCTTAGGGTGGTCAACAGATTGAGGTCACCTGATATGTCACCATCAAGATATTCTCTAGAGTGATGTGAGAGGGGAGGGTAAATGCTGATTTTTCTGATTGTGACACATGGGGATAAGGCCTTTACCAGCATTTAAGAGCAGGTAAGGTGGCTGTTGAAACTGGAGGTTCTGCACATGTCAGGGGGGGACCTGCGGGGGGGAGGTGGCAGCTGGGTCCTCCTGAATAACAAATTCTCAAAAAATCATCAACCATAGCTTCTTTTGACATGTGTTCTTTGAAAAAATCAGCATGTCTCTTTTCAACTCAAAAGTTTTTATCCCTGTTGACTCACCTTTACCATAAGATTTTCCCCTTTTCTCCTCTTGTAACTGCATTGTTGATGCCCAATCACTGCTTCTAGTAACAGTGAACTGTTACCTACCAAATACTTATGGTGCAGTAAAAAATATTTACCATGGGTAAAAAAAGTTACTGTAGGTAAAAAGTGATTTGTATTTACCATGTAGGTGAAAAATATTTACTGTAGGTAAAAAATATTTACTGTCGGTAAAAAAGTGAAAACGGAGTATGTTGTGCTGTGAGTCCACACGAACATCCTCGTGTAAATTTCACTAGAAATTCACACTTAGAATGGAAGATATAGGTTGTAGGCATGCATAAGAGCTCGTTCCCACGTATCTTCTGTCCATGGCACTTTTTACTCTTTGGTGCTTGTGAAGTAGATTTTTCTTCTCTTTCGAGATCCCTTGGACTAGAGTATCCTCATCTCCCCAACAACTGACTGTGCCTTTATTGCATCTTCAGAAGGGGTCCTAAAAACCATGCATCATATAGCCCTCCCCCTTAAGCTAGAGGTATTTGATGCCTCTAGCTGTAGGTTGTGCTACAATAGGGTTCTCTTGAATACTTACCCACCTGGTACCAATTGAATTTGCCATGTTACTGCTTTCTTTGCTGATGCACCCTGTTTAGTCCTTTCTGATGAATAATTGTATCCATCCATGACTAACAACTAGTCTCCTAGACCCTTGAAAGCCATACCCCATCCATTGTCAATATCCGCTTTCACTGGTAGCATTCTCTTTTTTTCTTTTTTTCTTTTTTTCTTCTCTTTTTTTCCTTTTTTTTTTCTTTTTTTTGTCTTCTCTTTTTTTTTTTTTTTTGGGGGGGACCTTATGTACATGATTGTTACCTTAGTTGGAGCTCGAATATGATGAGCTCTCCTCTGAACCATCCTTAGCATTGATTTCACCAGCATATGGCTGTGAAAGACGACATTGGTAGGCCTTCAATCGCCAACCATTTACCGGGGTCTGATGTACCTTACCATCTAGGTCACCTAGTTGGTAACTACCATTTGAGAACCTCTGTATCACTACAAAAGGGCCTTCCCACGTAACCAAGAACTTACCATCCTTCCTGCGATCAAAGCGATTGTCGTATCTGAGCACTAAAGAACCTTCCTTGATACCTTTCTTGACAAGGTTGCGATTGAACTTCTTTCGTTTCTTCTCTGCCTGGGCTGCATAGTACTTCACTGCTGACTCTCGATCTAGCCCTAACCTCTCCAAATCGATGATTCTTCCTTCCACCTGCTTCTCTTGACTATCCTCTTGATGTGCTTTTAGAACTCGGAGGCTCGCTAGCTCCACTTCTATAGGCAATAGTGCCTCTTGCCCGTAAACCAAGTGAAAAGGTGTATACCCCAAGGATGTTTTAAAGGATGTTCTGTAGGCCCAAAGTGTTGCGTCTAGGTGTTTGTCCCATGCCTTAGGATGTAAATGCACTTGCTTAGTGATGATTTTACATATAAGACCATTTACCTTTTCCACAAGACCATTGCACTGAGGGTAGTATGGTGTAGAGTGCATGCGCTTGATTTTTAACTTGCTCATCAATTGCCCGACTAAATCAGCTCGAAATCCCGGTCCCCTATCCGAGAGAATCTCCAAAGGTGTGCCAAAATGGCAACAAAGGCATTCAAAAATGAAATCACTCACGTCCTTGGCTGTGATGCGCTTTGTGGGACGAGCTTCTGCCCATCTGGTCATGTACTCCACCCCCATAATGATGTATTCCTTCCCTGATTGAGTGCAAGGTAGTGGCCCTATTGCATCTATCCCCCATTTTTCAAATGGCCCATAGGTTTTGATTGGATGCTGATTTTCATGGGTAAGACGCCTTGGTCTAGCTTTTTGGCAAACCTCACATGTGCGGCACCAATGTTGTACATCTCGATGGAGGCTTGGCCACGTGAACCCTGCTTGTAAAATCTTTCTGCTAGTAATCTCTTGTGCAAAGTGGCCACCACACACACCTTCATGACAACTAAACAAAATATCCTTTATCTCTTGGGATGCAGGAACTCTCCTTAAGACAGCATCTTTCCCTCTTGAATACAAGTCCTCATTCACTAAGCTATAGCTGGTAGCCTTTTTTGCCAACCACCTACGTTCACTTTTACTCATACCAGAGGGTGCTTCACAATGCTCAAGAAAGTAAAGTAAATCATGCAGCTCCTCCTTTCCCTGGTATAAAGGACTTTTCACAAGGATAGCACCTACTATGAGAGTTTGTAGTTCTTCACCTGCTAAGGCATCTGCTTCTCGATTTTGATCTCTAGGTACAAAGTGCACTCGAACTTCTTTACCCTTCAACAAGGCCTTTGCTTCCCTCATCTTAACAGACAATTATCATTTTTACAGGCCCATACACCAACCATTTGCTTAACAATCAACATGGAGTCACCAAAAACATTTAGCTTTGTGATGCCCTGAGAAAGACAACATTGCAACCCTAAAACAAGGGCATGGTACTCTGCCTCATTGTTAGAATGAACCTCTTTTAGATGAAACCCTTTTGCAAAGATCTTCTCCTTCTCTGGACCTAATATTACTATGCCTGCTGATGCCTTGTCTTTGGTCCTCTTGTAAGCCCCATCAAAATACAGACTGTGTGCTCCCAGTAGAACTTCAGGCTCCGGGATAGGCGGTACCTTACTAGGTGCCTCTTTCTTGGCCTTCTCATAACACCTTTGTGTGAGGACATCTGCCAAACAAGCACGGGTGGAATCCTCTACTTGTAGTGTGTAGTCAAACTCTTGAAGCTGCACCACCCACTTTGCTATTCTTTGAGACAATTCCATGTGTTGTAGGGCATATGGAAAAACCTCCTCAGTTGTGATCACCACAAATTCAGTTGCGCTGAAACTCTTTTCAGCAGCTGTCATCACTCTACTAGAGAAGTAGACTGGTCTCATGAGAGATGTCTTTGGGTCTTTTTGCATCAAGACAGCTCCTAGAGCTTCTGGACCTACACTAGGATTTACATAGAATAATTCACCCCATGTGGGTTGTAGGACGACAGGCAATGAGCTCAAAATGGTTTTACTTCTTGAAAGCACCTTTCCCTCCTCACTCCATGTCAATGTAGTGTGTTTAGTGAGCTGCTGCAAAGGATAGATTGCCTGAGAAAGGAGATGTATGAATCGTCCCATGTAGCGAACCTTTTGAATGAAGGAGACTAGTTGCTTCACGTTTGAAGGAGTAGGTAAAGCTAACAATGTCTTTACCTTTTCAGGGTCAGCCTCAATACCATCTTGAGACACAACATGGCCTAGTAGAGTGACCTTGCTCTCACCTATGTGGCACTTGTCTTTATTCAATTGCCCACCCAATTGGGCCAGACGGGTGAAACCTTCATCAACCTTGGACAGATGTACTTCCCTAGAGCTGTAAATGCAAAAATTATCAATGAAGACTCGTATGGACTTACCAAAGTAGGTTGAAACACCAAGTTCATAAACCTCTAGAAAGTAGCTGGGGCATTAGTTAAACCAAAAGGCATAACTCTATAAGCAAAACACCCCCAAGGTGTTATGAAGGTAGTCTTTCTTTGGTCTTCATCTGCAATTCTGATTTGGAAGTAGCCTGAGTACCCATCACACACTGTGTATCTTTCATGACCAGCCACTTCATTTAGTATCTCATCTTGAAAAGGCAAAGGAAAATGGTCCCTTTTTGTGGCTGCGTTTAGAGGCTTGTAATCCACACATACCCTCCACTTCCCATTTTTCTTTGGTGCTACCACAACTGGAGACACCCACTCAGAATCTTCCACTGGGTAGATAAATTCTGCCTTGAGTAATCTTTTTACTTCTTTTAAGAGTGCATCTTGTTGCACTAGCCCTAATCTCCTTAGCCTTTGCACCATTGGTTTGGCACCTTTCTTTAATTGGATATGGTGTTGGGTTACCGTCACTCCTTTAATGTGCTCGTAATCAGTTATAAAGAGGCCAGCATGCTTCTTTAGTACCTGCAAATAGGGTTCTCTCTCTTCTTCTAGTAGGTCCTTAGCTAGCATCTCCTCTAAGCATGTGGCTTCTTCCTTGTTTAGAGATTCTTGACCACCTTCTCCTTCTGGGTTTCGCAGTATTATACCCATGACTTCCAAAGAGCTAGCATCCTCCTCAGATGAAGAGCAACTACTTGTGCTCCATTTATCCATAGAAATCTCCATCTTTAGGTCTTGTTGTCTACCCTGCTTCATGTCATACACAATTTTTTGTTGCTAGCCACCTACCTTATGATTTGGTCACAACTCAAGGGAACCTGTCTCCCAATCTTGCCTAGCTTTCATAGCCATAAGCCAAGGTCTTCCAAGGATTAGCGGATAGCCCTCCCCCTTAGTTGGGATCACATAAGCATCAATTGAGATTGCAACACCAAAAGCTGAAACCTTCACTCCATTAACCTTTCCCACACAAGCCACCCTTACATTATTTGCCATCTTAGCTTGTAAGGAAGTTTGCTCGTTTACTTCCAAACCCAACCTGTGCATTAATTTCTCTATCATAACACAAATCTCGGCTCCACCATCTACGTACACATTGGAGACTCGCTAACTCTTAATCTCTGCATCAATGACTGGCACGATATCCTTCATGCCTCTTGCACTAATAGACCCAACTGACTTTGCCTTAGCCCTCCTGGTGCTGACCATCTTAGACCAGGTTCTACGCATCTTTGGGGAAAGGTGGAGGAGTTGCTGCCATGAAATCTTTGGTTCTTGCTTACTCACATCTGCTACCAGGTCGTAAGGTATGAATCCTACCCCAAGTGGAAAGTCTTCTACTCCTATGTGCCTCCTTGACCTAATCTTCCTTTTCTTGTCTCCTATCACTTGGGAGGAACCCTCATTCCCTTTATCCGGCTCTGAAGCTTCCATTTCATCAGTTCTTTGTCTCCTAACTCTCTTTATTGGCATGGCAACAGCTTCCTCCATTTTTTCTTTCCCTTTATCCTTACCATTGTCAAGACTTATGACAGAGACAGCCCTGTCCTCCCCTCCCGATGGTAGTGCCCCTCCCGATGGTAGTGGAGGGATCTCTACTGGTGCTTGTGGTGGTGGAGGAGGGGGTCTCAATATTTGGATTGGTGTAGCAACGTGTGCATTTTGTCCATTTAGTGGCCTAGCTCAAGGAGGAGTGACTTGCTGGCGAGGAGGCCGTCTTTGATTACCATTTCCTTGATAGCGTCGTGGATGGGGGCAATAATACATGCCGTGACCTACCTCTCCACAGTTGTAGCAAATGTACTCACGTGCTTGCCTTTGTCCTTCTTGTCTATTTCGTTCATTTCCTGGCTGGGGAGCCCTTACACCTTGAACCAGATTGATGGACAGGCTCTCTAGTTGATTGGTGATTTGTTGAAGTAATTCTTGTTGAGAGGACTCTTGGTCTGTTGCTCCTGTCCCTGCTAGTACCCTTGCCGTAGGTTGAGCTAGCGGTGGAGGCTCCATTCCCCCTTGTAGTTGAGCTTGGAATTTTAACTTTGTATCCTTCTCCCTTGCATAAGTCATAGCTTTATCAAAGGTATCTGGGAATTTACCTTTTACCTTTTCTCAAAGGATGGGGTAAAGCCCTGCCAGGAAACAGTCCTTCTTTAGGCATTCTGGCGCCCTTTCTCCTTCACCTAGTGATGCACACCATTTCTCCCACAGGTTGGAAAACTTTCCTTCATAGATTCTATAGTCATTGGGTGATGTTTGGCGTAGCTCTAAGAGCTGTCTCCATATCTCCTCTGGAGGCTCATGGCGACGAAATTCTTCGATGAAGGCCATCTTTAAGGACTCCCAGTCTGTTCTTTCTTCAGGTGCCAAAGTTTGATACCATAATTTTGCACCTTCCCTCAAGACCAAAGGAAAGGCCCTTAACTTAGTAGCTTCGTCATCCCTTCCCGATACCAGAAAGGCCATTTCCAAATTATCCAAAAAGTCTAGAGCAACCTCCCCAGGCTTACCATAAAATTTAGGGAAGGCCATAAGTGAGAGAGTAAACAATTACACAAACAGCTCCAATTTATTTTAAAATAGAGTATGGTAATTACAATTTGGAACTTTAGCACAACTTAGCTCAAAATAGGATGAAGATCGACACATCAAAGGAATGGTAATAGTCTAGTATGGGTAGAATGACAGGATGAGGAGAGCGCAAGATTTCCCCAAGTCTCTCGGCTCCAAACAACAGGGCTATTCTTTGCTGATAAAAGATTTTTCTATCAATACAAATATTCACACGGATATGACGCACAAAATGAAAAGGAAACATGCGGGGATCATCATTATCATTATTGGCATCCATACTTACACACAAGAGCCTAGCTTAGTTGCACCACCTTGGGACCAATGAGCCTGATAAGCCACAGAAGGTCAGCACCTCGGATCACTTCGACTCTTCCTGATGCATCTGTGAAGACGTAAGGCGTGATGGCAACACTTTGTACAATGCTAAGCCTTTTAGCAAGCAACAATTGGATGCTATTACCATAATCAGCATGACGAATGAAAGTGACACCATTAATGTGCAGCACATCATCAACTAAGATAGTTTCCTTAGATTGAGATAACTTCTTGAAAATTAGCAGCAAAGGTAGGGCAGGGAGGCTTTTCACCCGGTCTCCAAAGCACTTTGGACAATATCCATTATTGGCATCCATACTTACACACAAGAGCCTAGCTTAGTTGCACCACCTTGGGACCAATGAGCCTGATCAGCCACAGAAGGTCAGCACCTCGGATCACTTCGACTCTTCCTGATGCATCTGTGAAGACATAAGGCGTGATGGCAACACTTTGTACAATGCTGAGCCTTTTAGCAAGCAACAATTGGATGCTATTACCATAATCAGCATGACGAATGAAAGTGACACCATTAATGTGCAGCACATCATCAACTAAAATAGTTTCCTTAGATTGAGATAACTTCTTGAAAATTAGCAGCAAAGGTAGGGCAGGGAGGCTTTTCACCCGGTCTCCAAAGCACTTTGGACAATATCCAAAGTGATCTTCACGCGGACAGGAGGTTGGCTCGGGATTGGTGGTGTCTGGATTCACAAAGTGCACTGGGAGCACTCGCAGACGGGCGGCAATCTTGTAGGCAAGCCTTCGCCTCTTTGCTTCAGAAGGATTTAGGGGTGAGAGTCGTGGTTGCAAGTTGGAGGTTGAAGTTGGTTGCTCACTAGCCTTTTTCTTGCCTGTAGTGGTCATGTAGTCCCTTATTAATGAGATTAAGCCAAATGTTACCTTACGCTTGAGCACGCGTTGCGGCCTTGGGCCACTTAGGTGTAGAGGTGATCTTCCTCCTCTTAGTCGGCTCCTCAGGAAAGAGAGGTCTGGTGATGCTTTCTCTTCCCTTAATGTGTGTCACAGTACCTTCGTGTATGTTGATGTAGAATATTTCAAGCTCGTGTGCATTGGAGGTTTTTGGACACTCATAGGTTGAGAGGAGAGGTATCTCAAGCTCTTCTTCTCACTCTCCTTCGTTGGCGACGATCACGAACAAGGCATGTAGAAGAAATTACTTCTTGAATTTCAATGATACTGCAACCTGGTAACAAGACCTCGATGAAAGCTTTTAAGGCCTCTAAAGCCTCCTCCTCTTCTATTCTCCAATTTGCAAACTCCTCACGCCATTCGTCCATGTTGTAGATTGCACATCTTCATTGCTTGTGGACTGAAGGTCTGTGTAGCCCTCCTCAGTGGGGGCACCAAAATGATAGCGGAAAAAAGAGCAGTGCAATCGGGTGGCCTCTGTACTCGTGCACACTCCACAAACCACGCCTCATGCAAACAAGCAAAGAACAAAACAAAGGGGGCACCACCCTAAATTAAGAGGTTTAGGGACCTCACACATAGTGCACATAGGCAAGTGAGACTTCTGGCATTATGATGGCATCAAAACATATGGCAAAACACATAGAAACGAAGCTTAGGGACCTTATGTATCATATATATACACAAGACATCAGCTTAACAATACAACGGCATCTGATCATACATAACAAGGATATAGAGAAGCAAGCCAAGGATGGCATAATCCCTTGTCAAAAACAATCAACCCAGCAAGTAGGTATGATCCTACTAGCAACACATCAATACCTTAGAGAATGATGGCAAGGATGGTGGCCATGGAGCATGAGAGAAGACTCCTTATTTAGGTTTTAGGGCTAGTAATGTAGCATACTAGAGGGAGAGAGAGAGAGAGGGAGAGAGAGTAGAGCTCCATCCATAGCTCCTCGTTGTGAGCAATGTCGTCATAGCTTCGTTGCTTGGTGAAGTGGGTGAAGTGTTGGTTTTGAGTGAGAGAAAGCCTCCTTATATAGGTTTCTGAGAGGGTTTAGGATTAGGGATAAACATGCTTAAATCCGCTGATTGGGGTTACTTTTTGCTTAGGGTGGTCAACAGATTGAGGTCACCTGATATGTCACCATCAAGATATTCTCTAGAGTGATGTGAGAGGGGAGGGTAAATGTTGATTTTTCTGATTGTGACACATGGGGATAAGGCCTTTACCAGCATTTAAGAGCAGGTAAGGTGGCTGTTGAAACTAGAGGTTCTGCACATGTCAGGGGGGGACCTGCAGGGGGGAGGTGGCAGCTGGGTCCTCCTGAATATCAAATTCTCAAAAAATCCTCAACCATGGCTTCTTTTGACATGTGTTCTTTGAAAAAATCAGCATGTCTCTTTTCAACTCAAAAGTCTTTATTCCTGTTGACTCACCTTTACCATAAGATTTTCCCCTTTTCTCCTCTTGTAACTGCATTGTTGATGCCCAATCACTGCTTCTAGTAACAGTGAACTGCTACCTACCAAATACTTATGGTGCAGTAAAAAATATTTACCATGGGTAAAAAAAGTTACTGTAGGTAAAAAGTGATTTGTATTTACCATGTAGGTGAAAAATATTTACTGTAGGTAAAAAATATTTACTGTCAGTAAAAAAGTGAAAACGGAGTATGCTGTGCTGTGAGTCCACACGAACATCCTCGTGTAAATTTTACTAGACCTAGAATGGGCTATTCTGTAAGATATAGGTTGTAGGCATGCATAAGAGCTCGTTCCCACGTATCTTCTGTCCATGGCACTTTTTACTCTTTGGTGCTTGTGAAGTAGATTTTTCTTCTCTTTCGAGATCCCTTGGACTAGAGTATCCTCATCTCCCCAACAACTGACTGTGCCTTTATTGCACCTTCAGAAGGGGTCCTAAAAACCATGCATCAGTTAAGTTTTCACATTTTCCTCTTGAAAATTTGATAAAAAGGAACTGTGTCTGGTTTCTCAAACAACTTTGTAGTGCTCTCTCTCTCTCTCTCTCTCTCTCTCTCTCTCTCTCTCTCTCTCTCTCTCTCTCTCTCTCTCTCGGATACATGAGGCACAAATTACAGAGGCCCTAAGGGTTGTTGTTGAGCCAAATCTTGAGGCTCCATTACCTTGTCCTTGGTTTCCCCTAGAGAAATTCAAGCTTGCTTTGGCAGCAAGTGGACCTTTGACATACTCATTTACACGATAAGGTATTTCCCTTTTCGGATCTGTGTGTACATGTGTGCGTGTGTGTGTGTTGCATGTGCTCACTGCATAGGAAGGAGATTTGGAAAATAATTGTCTTGATGCCAATCCCCACATCATGTTGTTGCTTTTGGTGGTCATCGGGTTTCTAGAGGAATCGGGCTCAATTTTTTTATGATGCATTCACACGTGTGGATACCATTCATCGGGTTGAACGCCCTGGCAATGGGCCTGATGGTGAGTAGAGATTGTGGCAACTCCCGACATGCGTCTTCGTCGATGTCAATGTTTTGGATAGTCTACCATGCCGTCAGCATGCAAGCGCAGGTGGTTGTGTCTCCAAGGTATGTGGGCAATCCTATGCTTGCCACTCCTGTCTCCGTGCTCTATGGAAGGCAAAGCATTCAATGCTACCCAAGGTGTGATGTCGTTACAAATAGTGCCATAGCAAGAGCGAAGTGTCAATGTTGGGGCTAGTGGTAGAAGGAGCTCACCATCCCTGACCTCTTCTACGGCAACTCTTCATTTGTTACCCATCGTAGACGGTTGGGGGCTTGTTATGGATAGATGGGGGAAGGCCGCTATAGACAACATGCATCGAGAAGGCTCCACGAGGTGAAGCATGTTTGGGATTGGGCCAATGCAGCAATGGGATCTACTACACTTGCAGCAATGAAAATTGGCATTTCCGATAGCTGTGGTGGACAATCAAAGCTGCGGCCAAAGCATAGAGCAACAAAGGGTTGCCTTGCTGCATTGAGGGGGAGCAAGAGCCATAGCCAAAGGTGCAAGCAAGACTGCTACCATCGAATTAGCTTCATGGTGTTAAACGGCCAATGTAGTGGCAATTGTGTGTGTGTGTGTGTGGAAGCAAAAGACAACTACTACTGCTCCTACGACAATTGAGGCTGTTGAGTTGTTGAGTCCGCAACTCTCTCTTTCTTTTTTTTAAAGACAATACCAAGATAAATCTTTGAAAAGGTTTGCAAATTTAAATTTTTAAGGCAAAAACAAATAGCTTCATTTACAAACGTGTATCCAACAAGGTAAAGATTTATGGTGGCCTACAGAAGAAAGAGAGAGAGAGAGAGAGAGAGAGAGAGAGAGAGAGAGTTACCTCACCTCCAATGAAGTGAGAGGAGTGGAGGGGCACTCCCATATGCGCACATTTAAATTCAAAAACGTTCAAATGCCACATGGAGAACATCCAACAATAATTCAATTCAATGATAAAGAAATTGCACCAAAAATCTTTGCTTTTCCTTATGCACTTATGTATAAGTGTTATATTTATTGACCTCATGAAAACATAAAGCATATAAAATATTAGTGAGAGTTTAAAAATCGATCCAATTCTTGTATAAATATATAAATAAAACAAACTACACAATAAAATGATGCATGCTATTAAATGAAAGAAATCCATAATATATTTAGGATACAAATGAATATTGAAAATGTTTAAACTTAATCCCTGATAATAATACATGCACTAAAGTAACAAGGTGACATTTGCATGCCAAAACAAAGAGTTGAAAAAAAAAATCTTAGTTGTGTGAAAAAATTCTAAAGCTAATCCCTAATAATAATACGTGCACTAAAGTAATAAGGCGACATTTGCATATCAAAACCAAAAGTTGAAAAAAAATATATAATTGTGATTTTTTTTCATTTTAGAATAATTTATAATTTTTTAGTCAGAAATTGTTTGTAAATGAAAAAAAATTACAAGAAAAATGTATGTTTTAAATCAAAAAGTTGATTAAAAAGTCATTAGATCCTTAAATGAAGAGACCCATTTACAAACTAAACCAAAATAAAAATAAAAAATCAAGTGAGCATTTAATAAAGGGACCAAATTACAATGATGAAAAGAGACACTTACACTATAAAAGGAAAATATAATATTTATAAAACTAATAAACTAAACAAAGATTTAAAAAAGAAAAAAAGTCAAGTGAGCATTAAATGAAGGGACCAATTAAAATTAAAATGATGGAAAGAACCATTTACATTATAAAAAAAAAATATAACCTTTATAAAACAAGGAAGTCAATTAAGCATTATAAGAAGGAACCAAGTTGAAATTATGAAAAGACCAATATACATTATAAAACAAGCTCATCTGGCATGTGTCGTCAATCCGTGATTCTTAATCAACTGTCCGAAAAGTGCACCAATTCTCCACCCACTCTCCTACGGCCTTCTGAAGGCCAAAAACAGACAGCCCGTTTTGCACAACTAAAGATAAGCCAACTCATAAAATTTGTTAATAAGCAATCAAGCTCAAATGAGCATTTCAAAACAAAAACAATCACGTTGAGGGGATGGCAATTAATAATTAAAGCTTTATAAAAGAAACAGCAGTTCAGAGCTTCTTCTTTATTAAATTAAATCATACGAAAAGACAATTTACAAAGCTGAAAGCAAACATGGGCTTCTCAGTTGGTAATTTACCTTGCGCACCACAGCATAAGCGAGCATAAAACCTTTGCCCAAACCCTTACAGAACACGGCATGGAGCTCCCTACCTAAAAACAGGTAGCCAACTAGCAGAAAAATGGTAGCGCAGCCTCAACATGCTCTCACACATACACGTGCAGACAACATCAGCACATACACGTGCAGACAACATGCTCTCACACATACACGTGCAGACAACATCAGCAGGAAGCGACAACATGAGGTTGGAGCAAACATCTGCAGAGCAATGAAGGTGGCAGAAGAGCTGCAGGACTTCGTCTCTCTCTTCCTCTCTCAGCTTCTTGCAGAAGTTCTCTCTCTCTCTCTCTCTCTCTCTCTCTCTCTCTCTCTCTCTCTCTCTCTCTCTTGCGCGAAATAAACTCTCTTCACCCGTAGTGCTCTTTTCCCCGTCCCATCCCTCCCTCCTCCTTCGGCCTACACTGTGCTGCCCTACCCTGGGTTTCATGTGTGAGAGCAACGGATCTTCCACAGTCAAGTGATCCCCTCGTTTCCCGATGCTCTGATTTGATCGCCTCTATCTCTCTCTTTCTCTCTCTCTCTCTCTCAACTTCATTGCAGCAGTCAAGTCCGGGGTCCAGTGGCTCTCTCTCTCTCTCTCTCTCTCTCTCTCTCTCTCTCTCTCTCTCTCTCTCTAAACTTCATGCAAAAGTCAACTTTCAAGTCCAGGGTCAGGTGGCACTCTCTCTCTCTCTCTCTCTCTCTCTCTCTCTCTCTCTCTCTCTCTCTCTCTCTCTCTCTCTCTCTATTCGCACAGGGCACTGCGTGAAGGATACCGGAGCAAACAGGTATCGCCATGTGGTGGGGGGGGGAGGGGCAGGGGAATCCCTCCCCCTTTTATAATAGTATAGATAAAATACATGTTGAAGTTTGATTGCACATAACAAAAAGGGGATAACTTTAGTGGAGGTTTTGTTACTTAATGTGAATTTACTTTTTGAACTTATAACAAAAAAAGAAGAATTTTAGTTTTTTATTTAATAGAAATGTAATTTTTGAAGATATATTTGGCTTTATCTTTTCAAGGATTCTTTTCAAGACCAATAGTGATATGTTTTTTAAAAAAAATGGAAGTATGTATTTCTTTAAAGAGCTTGAGAAAAAGAAAAAAGCTTGCCTAACGTCGACTTGGGACTGTCTCACTTTTAGAACATGCATGACATGCAAGTGCAGGGGTCGTTATCCACATTGTTGACAATGAATGTGTGTGTGTGTGTGTGTGAGAGTGAGAGAGAGAGAGAGAGATCACCGCATTGCTTGTGTGTGTGTGTGTGTGTGTGTGTGTGTGTGTGTGTGTGTGTGAGAGAGAGAGAGAGAGAGAGCGAGAGAGAGAGAGACCATCACATTGCCTGTGTGCATACACATGTACATTTATGAAGGGGGGAGAGAGAAAGAAAGATTTTACCGTTGAGGTCACGCACTTTTCAACTTTCAATTTTTTTTTTGACATTAGTGTATTTTTAAAAGAATAGATAAAGTTTTTCAATCGTAGAAAATGGATTAAATACTCGACAAAGACCAACCCTCACATTAACACCACAAATCGATAGAGAGATTTCCCTGTTGATGGACCTTTTACTAATTCTTGGATATTTTGTTCTTTTTATTTTTAAGAGTTAACATGTGGGCCATGCTTAAAAATCTATAAATTCCTTAAATTTTGGCAGACGAGGGTGGCAATCTAAAATCAAAGAGAGAGAGAGAGAGAGAGAGTGAGAGAGAGAGAGAGAGAGAGAGAGAGAGAGAGAGAGAGAGAGAGAGAGGGGGGGGGGGGAGAGAAGATAATTTTTTAGTGTTGTAATTAATGTGTTGAAATGCAAAGTCCAACAAATGACGGAGGAGGAGAGCGGAAGAGAGAACAAATTGTTTGCGTGTAGGAAAAATTTAAAGTGAATTTAAAATTTAAGGGACAAGTGTTCACCAAAAGTGAATATCTATGGGGGGGAGAGAGAGAGAGAGAGAGAGAGAGAGAGAGAGAGAGAGAGAGAGAGAGAGAGAGAGAGCTCTTTTGACCATAACTTGCTCATCGGAACTCCGATTTAGGTGATCTATAGCCTCAATCGAAGAGCACGAAGCCCTCTACGCATTGATGTAAAGACAGAATTTTTCTGTGTAATGAAAGGCTTTGCTGTAACAGCATCTCAGAACTAAAAAAACTGTCAAAACTTTGCGTTTTTGTTGTCGACTTGAAGGCAATGTCAGACAAAACTCGCAAGGGTGGAAAAGCCACACTCGCCATGGAGAATGATGCAAAATCTCCAAGGAATTTGGATGCTAATCCAACCACATCATCTACAACAACGGAAGCAATGATCATGGCTTACTTGATCTCGTTACAAGAAACCGTCAACAAACAAGGTGAAGAGTTGCGCGCACTTGCAATGGAGAATGGTACTTTAAGAGTTCTCGTTGTGGAGAATGAGCACCTCAAGAAGGTTCTTGAAATGCAAACAACACGCTTGATGCATCTTGAGAATGAAGTTCAAGAATGTAAACGCTCTCTTGTTGACATGAATGTATTGAAAGAGCGCTTGAGCAAAGTTGAGAGTGAGATCATGTATTGAAAGAGGAAACAATAGATACAATACGACATGATGTATGTGAGATGAGAAATGCATCCAAATCATGGGCTGATATATGTAAGGATAATGTGGTCTCTACATCTCCTATCACGCAAGCCGTTGTCCAAGCAAAGAATGTAGAGAATGTGGACACTCAAGAATTGCACGAACGACAAAAACGCTCAAAGAACATCGTCATTCGTGGAATCAAGGAGGAAAGCATGGAAACACCCCAATCTCTTGCAGTTGCTATTGAAGAGTTTTTTGCTACACACTTTGGCATGTCAGGAATCATGGCTTATGGTGCACATCGAGTTGGAAAACAAGGAGTCCCTCGCTCGGGAGAAAGACCTATTGTATGTACCATGGCTGATGAGGTAAAGAGAAAGATCATCCTTGACAATGGTTGGATCTACCTCAAAGGAACAGGTTGTAATGTATATGAGGATCACACTATTATGCAACAAAATGTACGTCGCAAAGCATATGAGGAAAGAAGCAAGAAGGTTAAGGTATCACCTCAAGAAGAAAAGCCACTTAAGGAGGATGCAAGTCCCACCCAACAAATAGGGACACATGATCTATGAGACCAACTCACGCTTGCGAATAAGCTTTTGGAATTGTAACGGGTATCCATGGAATGCGGGAATTGGCATTGATGAGCTTACCAATGACTCCAATGTGATACTTCTTGTCGAAACATGGGAGCATGATGCGCAACGAATTCTTGGATTTGACAAATACGATGTGCATTCTTTGATGTGGGTCAAAAATGCAAAGCAACGAAGAGGCCAAGGAGGCGTAGCATGTATGACCAAAAAGGGTTTGAAAGATGTTTCCATTGTCAAAGAAGATAAGTATAAGCGCTACTTATGGCTGAAAATCAGCCCACCAAATGGTCAAGTCATGTTTGTGGCCGGTTGCTACATTCCTCACTATGACTCCAACTTTTATGCTTGCTTGAATATAGATAGAGATCAGCCCTTTGTTGAACTAGAGGAAGACATTGCTCATTACAAGGATCAAGGTGAAGTCATTGTTTTTGGAGACATGAATGCTCGCACAAATATGCTACAACACGACACACAACAAGTAGACATGCCGCATGTCTCAAGAAGAATGGATGACTCATACATGTATAATCGAAGTTCTAATGATGCAAAAGAAGTGGATCACTATGGAAAGTCACTTCTACATATGTGCAATAGTACCAGAATGCTCATTGCAAATGGTGTATCTCTATGGCAAGGCACCAATGACTTTACATGTAGAAAGCACAACGGTGCTAGCGTGATTGACTATATGTTGTTCTCGGAAGCCACTCTAGAATGCATACAAAGCTTTACACTTGGTGAATGGAATCCGGAATCGGATCATAGGATGTTATGTATTGACCTCAAGTGTGGTAAACGGCCCGAGCATGTAGCCTCCAATCATGATGTGAATCATTTGTACCTACGTCTAGACTTCAAACGAGCACTTATATATGCTGATATGGTGGACCAAATGTTAAGCATGATAGAGCATCAAGAGAGCCCAACATTAGAATGCAAGTGGAAAGTTTTCAAAGAAGTAATTTTCTCTTGTGCGAAGGAATGCTTTTCGGTGAAACACATGTCTTGCAAAAGGTCTAAGAAGGGTAGCACCAAGAAGAAATGGTTTGACATGGAATGTAGTCAAGCCCGAAAACACTTGTTAAGATTGGATGCAATCAAAGAGAAGGAATTTTACTTGGAATGTTCACACACATACAAAGCACTTGTTCAAAAGAAGAGGAGAAGGTGGGAAGTCGAAAAACAACTTCTTTTAGCACAAGAGAAAGCACATGCATGTGGCAAGTTTTGGCAAAATCTAAAAGGCAAGCGCATTGAGAGCTTTGGTGACTTGACTCTTGAGGATATGTATATGCATTGTAAGAATCTCTATGAGCAACCCAATGTTGATAAGATGGAGTGTTGTAGCTCCCTTCCGTTTATGTCTCCCTTCTTTACCATTGAAGATGTATGCCGCACGCTTGAGAAACTTGCTACTCGTAAGGCAGGTGACCTTCAAGGTGTCAAAGCTGAAATGATTAAATGGACAAGCAAGAAAACACGATATTGGATATGCGATATGTTTAACCTTGCACTTCAGTATGGCATGCCTCATGATTGGAGTGCAAATTGGATCAAACCTTTGCACAAAGGAGGAGATGTAAACAATGTGAACAACTATCGCACTATAATGGTTGGTTCTTTAATGGCAAAGTTATTTGGATGTATCATGGAGATGAGGATAAGTGAATGGGCTGAAAAGAATGGCAAACGTGCACTTGGCCAAGCAGGTTTTCGAAAGCATCATAGCACTATTGATCACCTTGTCACTCTTCGAGTTCTTATGGAAGCGTCTCGATTGAAAGGAAAAAAGTTGTATTGTTGCTTTGTGGATTTCAAGAAAGCTTTTGACATGGTACCGCGAGGAAATCTTTGGAGACGTATGCAAAGCCTTCAAGTGCCGAGAGAATTTATGCATGCAGTCTTTCGTATCTACCAAAAAGTGATATGTCGATTACGTATGGGAGATGGAATTTCAGAATTTTTTGCAAGCACTATTGGTGTCAAACAAGGATGCCCACTTTCCCCAACCCTCTTTGGGCTACTCATTGATGAATTGGAATGCATGGTTCTTGACTTTATGCAGCAAGAAGGCAAAGAAGAGGTTAAGATTGGAAATGCGGTGATCATGCTTTTGCTTTATGCCGATGATGTAGTGCTCTTGGCACATACCTTAGAAGATGCACAAAAGCTTATGAGTGTCTTGGAACGCTTTTGCCTACATAGCGGGCTGATCGTGAATGGATCCAAAACCTAGGTTATGCTTGTAAAGACCCTCAATGATGAAAATTCATGCATTGTATATAACAATGAGAAACTTGAAGTGGTAGATCACTTCAAGTACCTTGGCCTTGAGTTTCCATCCAATCATAAATGGAAGGATTGTGCAATGCGTCGCTTGGAAGCCGGAAAGAGGGCCTATTATGCATTTGAGAACATGTGCAATGCAGGAGAGATCAAGTGTTGGGCTCTCAAAAAGTACCTCTTTGACACATTGGTGACACCGGTGCTTCTTTATGGAGTGGAGGTGTGGGGTGGAAGCATCGGGAAGTCTACTTGGAAAGAGTTTGAGAATGTCCAAAAGCGTTTTCTCACAACTTTCTCCAAGTCAAGACACAAACACCCTACATGCTCTTACTTCTTGAGTCCGGGATTGCTTCCCATTGAGGTCTTGGGCATGCAAAGGGTTGTGGAGTACATGCGTAAGACACAACGTAGCCCTTTGCATCGACTTCCTAGAATCGCATATGAAGCAAGTCAAATGGTTCAAAAGACATGCAAGAGCAAAATACTAAGTTCGGGATGGATGCTTGATATCAAGAAATGGTTTGGAAGATGGGATGCATGTCACTTGGTCAAGGATGCGTCGATCGACTCCCAAGTTAATGAGGCCTTCTTACAACGCCAATGTATCACGGCTTGGGAGAAATCCGGAGGTTCTCGCTTCAACCATTACACCACACACGTTGCCCCAAACTACAAATCTCTCTTTTTCTCGGACGAGGTAACCGAAACCCATTCCTACATCCTTGAGCCCATCCCGTTGAGTGCGATCGCACCATTGCCTCCATTCGTCTTAGCTCCCATTCTCTACGCTGCGAGACAGGATGTTGGGGCACTGGCGAGGAGTGTCATCAACTTTGCACCTTATGCCCTCGTCAAGTGCGAGAGAGTGAGTACCACACACTACTTGAGTGCTCAGCTTTTGACCACATTAGGTCCTCTTTTCCCCATATATTCAGCCATGATCTCTCTCTACATACCTTCCTCTCCCAACCACGATGTGGACTCTCTATTGCGACGCTCATTTCAGCCATTTTTGAGCATCGAGAGTCACTTATGAACTCCACTCACACCACGTGACATGTTCATTTGGTCCCATAGGTCATATTTGACCTCCCAGGACAATAATAGAACTATCTATCTATCTATCTATCTCTCTCTCTCTCTCTCTCTCTCTCTCTCTCTCTCTCTCTCTCTCTCTTCTCTCTCACACACACACACACACACACACACACACACACACACACATACACACACGTTTTCATAAAAGGAGAATTTGAAATGTTGTAGGAACATCCAATGAGATCTCAAAGATGGTAGACAGAGAGAGAGAGAGAGAGATGCAGACAAATCATAGCCATCTAAACTTTTCTTTTCAAGAAAATGAGAAAAAGAAGTTCGCTTCTCCTTTTTAAATGTCAACCTAGGATCGTCACTTCAAATAGAGGGTTTTGGGGGGGGGGGGACGAGGGGAGCATAGAAACTTTAAATGTCATAGTTACTGCACTGGAACAATAGCAAGATGCCTCAAGACCTATATGCCAAATCTTTCCTTCAAGCATATGTGTGTGTGGGCTCGAAAAAAGATAGGTTCGCTTTATCCAAAGCCTGTTTGAAATGAAAAGTGGCCGGCTCAAATTTGGACAAGAAGGTTCTCAAGCCGATTCAAATTATGGAATTTTTAGCTATAATATGAGATTTGTAGTGCGATTATCCCCCTCAAATTTAGAGTTAGTCAGCTTACATACGTGTGAAAGGTTACAAAGACGAGTCCACAAAAAATGTTTCCCAAGCCTTGGGGTGTGTGTGTGTGCGCGTGCACAGTATGTCTACATATAGAACATATTGAAACATATTAAGATGCCTCAAGACCTATGTAACAAATCTTCACTTCAAGCATATTATATATATTATATATATATATATATATATATATAGATCTCTGTGTGTGGGTGTTTGTACTATGTGTACATATAGATATATATGTATACATACGTACAAGGATAGAAGCAAGTAAGAGAGTGGAGCAGAGACATTGAATCCAATTGCGTTCCTATTATTGAAACCAATTCGAGAACCCACTTCATTTATAAAAAATAGTTTTATTATTACATTGACTTCTCTTAGCTTTCATTTCTTCACACCATGCTAACTTATCTAATCCCTATAATCAAGCTTGATAGCATTGGTAGATCAAAGTAGACCAAAAGGAGGAATCTCTCTCTCTCTCTCTCTCTCTCTCTCTCTCTCTCTCTCTCTTGATACACACACATCAATAGAATTAGACCACTCCTAAGTTTGTTGAACAAGGGTTAGCACCTCATGAAAAATAATGTCGATAAGAAGCTTCTAATCTTAGTATCAAAGAATGCTTTGCAACATCTATTAAGAGGTCGTGTCATGCATCACTTTTATAAATACGATAGACTATATGTGTAGAAAGAGAGTATTAATAGTGTTCCACTTGGAAGAGAAGATAGCCCTATGAGAATAGAGGCATTGTTTCCTTGGCCGCAGCAACGCGCGAGTCACATGCTAGTATTTTAAAATATTTGTTATCACAACTTTTTTGAAAACGAGTATTTAGATTACAGCATATTCCAAAAGCATAACAAGTGAAAGGGTCACGACGGCTTTCAAAAACAATAAAAAGTGATAAAATTGTTAGGTTGAATTAAAAGTGTATCAGTGTTTGAGAAAGGATTGCCTCAGCTTAGTCTTGAGCCGATTGAAAATCGAGACTAGCTAGCTGCAAACCATGGTAAACGGAAGAAAAACCGGTGAAATATGTGAGAAAGTCATCCAAAAATTTTGCAAATCTCAAAATTTCTCATAGTATTTACAGTTTTCTTCTTTGTGATTAAGGAGGAAACTCGATCAGCAGCCGCTTAATAAAAGAGACTTTCTCGAACGTTAACACTGACTGGAATCAAGCTATAAAATGCAAGAAATATAAAGCCATGTGAAGTTGTGAAATGAAAAATGAAATTAAAAAAACTAATTAATATATATGTGTGTGTGTATAGAATTTATTAGAATTATGCAAGGTGAAGCTTCACTTTAACATTCTAAAACAATAGAATGCAAAAAAAAAACATATGTATGTGTGTGTGTGTGTGTAAAATTTACTAAAATTATGCAAGGTACGTGAAGTTTCGCTTTAGTATTATGAAAGAAAAGTAAAGACATGAAGGATGTGAAATGAAAGGTAAGTCTCCATCATGCACACTGATAACAATGAAAGTCTCACTAACGCAACACAACACTAAGGGTTTCTTTTAAAAAGTCAAAAATAAATGACTAAAAAAACATTTGAAAAAAAGAAACGTGAAGATACTAAAGGTCTAGAGCATTTTAACTAAATCAAACAGGTCTTAATATCCATATGGTGAAAATCGTTCACTCGAAGGGGCCTTAAAAGCAGTACTCTAGAAAAGTGTGCATCAGCTTAGACTTAAGTCGATTGAAAAATCACAATAGCCGATTGAAGGAAGGAGGAGAAGGAGAAAATTTGCTAGGAAAATTTAAGAGATACGAGACAAATTACAAAAAATATCCGTTATTTTAAAAAATTTCTTATTTTAATCTACCCGAAAGGTAATTTTTTATGTTTGTGAAATTATTTGTTTGGAATCTATACTATATATAATGCAGCTTAAAATTTTCGAGGCAGGAGAGGGAGGGCCTCCATTTGTCATTCCATGGTTCACTTCAAAAAAAACCTTACAAAACATCTAATCTAAAATCCAAAAATGAAGGATAAGATTGTAAGAAATGATAGTCAATCTTACAAAACATCTATTGTAAAAAGCAAAAGTCAAGGGTAAGATTGTAAGAAAAGACAACCTTTGTAGAATGTAAGAAATGACAAGCTTTTTAAATTTAAAGTCAAACTTCCTATTCTCTATCAAATAAATGTTCCAGTTCAATTCACTTAGTGAAGGTTTTGGTACTTAATACAAATTTACTTTTTAAAGATATATATAATGCAGCTTCAAATTTTCAAGGAAGAAGAGGGCCTCTATGTGTCACTCCTTGATTCACTTCAAAAAAAAACCTTACAAAACATCTATACTCTTTATAATGCCGCTTAAAATTTTCAAGGAAGAACAAGCCGTCCATGTGTCACTCCTTGGTTCATTTCAAAAAACACCTTACAAAACATCTAATCTAAAATGCAAAAGTAAAGGGTAAGATTATAAAAAATGACAGACTTTTCATAATGTAAGAAGTGACAAGCCTTTTCAAATATAAAGTCACAAGACTTTCTATTGCACATAAATAAATATTGAAGTTTGATTGAACATAACAAAAAGGGGATAACTTTAGTGGATGTTTTGTTACTTGATGCGAATTTACTTTTTGAAGATATAACAAAAAAGAAAAAATTTAGTGATTTTTTTTGTTTAATGGAAATGTAATTTTTAAAGATATATTTGGTTTTATCTTTTCAAGGGGCTTTTTTCAAGACCAATATTGATATGTTTTAAAAACATTCGAAAGTATGTATTTCTTTAAAGAGCTTGAGAAAAAGAAAAAAGCTCGCCTAACGTCAACTTGGGGTTGTCTCGCTTTGAGGACATACATGACATACAAATGCAAGGATCGCTATCCACATTATTGACCATGAGAGAAAGAGAGAGAGAGAGAGAGAGAGCATCACATTGCATGTGTGCATACACATGTACATTTATGAGGGGAAGAGAGAAAGAAAGATTTTACCGTTGAGCTCACGCACTTTTCAAATTTTCAAGGTATTATTTTTTGGCATTAGTGTATTTTTTAAAGGATAGCTAAAGTTTTTCACCCGTAGAAAATGGATTAAATGCCCGACAAAGACCAACCGTCACATTAACACCCCAAATGGGTACAGAGATTTCTCAGTTGATGGACCTTTTACCAATTCTTGTATATTTTGTTCTTTTCATTTTTATGAGTTAACATGTGGGCCATGCTTAAAAATCTATAAATTCCTTAAATTTTGGTAGGCAAGGGTGCCAATCTAAAATCAACAAGAGAGAACACCCCAAATGGATAGAGAGATTTCCCAGTTGATGGACCTTTTACCAATCCTTGGATATTTTGTTCTTTTCATTTTTCAGAGTTAACATGTGGGCCATGCTTAAAAATCTATAAATTCTTTAAATTTTGGCAGGCAAGGGTTGGGGAGGGGGGGGGGGGGAAGGACAATTGTTAAGTGTCGTATTTATGTGTTGAAATGCAAAGTCCAACAAATGACGCAAGAGGGGAGAGGAAGACAAAACAAAATGCTCGGGTGTAAGAACAATCTAAAGTGACTTTAAAAGTTACAAGACAAGCCTTCAACAAAAGTGAATATCTATGGGGAGGAGAAGAAGGAGAAGGAGTAAGATAAAGAGAGAGAGAAGATAAACAAGAAGAAAATTTTTAATGCCATCATAACAATCCCAAAAGATTTATCCCACAACATGGGTAAGAATAAAGTTATTTTTGTTTCATCTTCTCTCTCTCTCTCTCTCTCACACACACACACACACACACACACGTGTTTTGATAAAAGGAGAATTTGAAAGCTTGTAGGAATATCCAATGAAATCTCAAAGATCTATCTGATAGTAGAGAGAGAGAGAGAGAGACCAATCATAGCCATCTATATTTTTCTTTTCCAAAAAATGAGAAAAAAGAGTTCGCTTCTCCTTTTTAAATGTCCACCTAGGATAATAACTTCAACTAGAGGGTTTGGGAGGGGGGGGGGGGGGGGGGGGGGGGGGGGGGGGGCGGGGGCGAGGCGGGGACCAGGAGAGCATAGAAACTTTGAATGTCATAGTTATTGTATTGGAACAATAGCAAGATGCCTCTCTGTGACAAATGTGACAAACTCAAGACATATGTGACAAATCTTTTCTTCAAGCATATATGTGTGTGTGTGTGTGTGCACGCGCGCGCACTATGTAATTTTTGAAGATATATTTGGTTTTATCTTTTCAAGGGGCTTTTTTCAAGACAAATATTGATATGTTTTTTAAAAAAATGAAAGTATGTATTTCTTTAAAAAGCTTGAGAAAAAGAAAAAAGCTCGCCTAACGTCGACTTGGGGTTGTCTCGCTTTGAGGACATACATGACATGCAAATGCAAAGACCGTTATCCACATTATTGACCATGAGAGAGAGAGAGAGAGAGAGAGAGAGAGAGAGAGAGAGAGAGACCATCACATTGCATGTGTACATACACATGTACATTTATGAGGGGGAGAGAGAAAGAAAGATTTTACCGTTGAGCTCACGTACTTTTCAAATTTTCAAGGTATTATTTTTTTGGCATTAGTGTATTTTTTAAAGGATAGCTAAAGTTTTTCACCCATAGAAATGGATTAAATGCCCGACAAAGACCAACCCTCACAGTAACACCCCAAATGGGTACAGAGATTTCCCGGTTGATGGGCCTTTTACCAATACTTGGATATTTTGTTCTTTTCATTTTCAAGAGTTAACATGTGGGCCATGCTTAAAACTCTATAAATTCCTTAAATTTTGGCAGGCAAGGGTGCCAATCTAAAATCAACGAAAGAGAACACCTCAAATGGGTAGAGAGATTTCCCAGTTGATGGACCTTTTACCAATCCTTGGATATTTTGTTCTTTTCATTTTTCACAGTTAACATGTGGGCCATGCTTAAAAATCTATAAATTCTTTAAATTTCAGCAGGCAAGGATGCCAATCTAAAATCAACGAGAGAGAGAGATAGAATGATAGATAGAGAGGGGGAGGACAATTGTTAAGTGTCGTATTTAATGTGTTGAAATGCAAAGTCCAACAAATGACACAAGAGGAGAGAGAAAGACAAAACCAAATTCTTGCGTGTAGGAACAATCTAAAGTGACTTTAAAAGTTACAAGACAAGCCTTCAACAAAAGTGAATATCTATGGGGAGAAGGAGGAGGATAAAGAGAGAGAGAAGATAAACAAGAAGAAAATTTTTAATGCCATCAGAACAATCCCAAAAGATTTATCTCACAACATGGGTAAGAATAAAGTTATTTTTGTTTTATCTTCTCTCTCTCTCTCTCTCTCTCTCTCTCACACACACACACACACACACGTTTTGATAAAAGGAGAATCTGAAAGGTTGTAGAAAAATCCCGTAAAATCTCAAAGATCTAGCTGATGGTAGAGAGAGAGAGAGAGAGAGAGAGAGAGGCAAACCAATCATAGCCATCTATATTTTTCTTTTCAAAAAAAGAGAAAAAGGAGTTCGCTTCTTTTTAAATGTCCACCTGGGATAGTCACTTCAACTAGAGGGTTTGGGGGGGGCGGGGACCAAGGAAGCATAGAAACTTTGAATGTCATAGTTATTGTATTGGAACAATAGCAAGATGCCTCTCTGTGACAAACTCAAGACATATGTGACAAATCTTTCCTTCAAGCATATATATGTGTGTGTGTGCGCGGGTGTGTGCGCGCGCACACACACTATGTGTACATATAAACATAATTGGAACATATCATGATGTTTCAAGACCTATGTGACAAATCTTCGCTTCAAGCATATATATATATATATATATATATATATATATATGTGTGTGGTGTGTTGTGTGTGTGTGTATACTATGTGTACATATAGATATATATATATATGTATGCATACATCCATACATACGTATAAGGATAGAAGCAAGTAAGAGAGTGGAGCAAAGATATTGAATCCAATTTGCGTTCTTATCATTGAAACCAATCTTAGAACTCACTCCATTTATAAAAGAAAGTTTTATTATTGCAGTGAATTCTCTTAGATTTCATCTCTTCACACCATGCTAACTTATATAATCTCTATAATCAAGATTGGTAGCATTGCTAGATCAAGGTAGACCAAATGAAGGAATCTCTCTCTCTATATATATATATATATATATACACACACACACACACACACACACACACACCAAGAGAATTAGAGCACTCCTAAGTTTGTTCAACAAGGGCTAGCACCTCATGAAAAATAATGTCTATGAGAAGCTTCCAATCTTGGTATCAAAAGAATGCTTTGCAGCATCTATTAAGAGGTCATGTCATGCATCACTTTTATAAATGCGATAGACTATACGTGTAGGAAGAGAGTATTGACAGTGTTCCACTTCGAAGAGAAGATAACCATATGAGAATAGAGGCATTGTTTCCTTGGCCGCATCAACGCGCGGGTCACATACTAGTCTAATCTAAAATGCAAATATAAAGGGATAGATTGTAAGAAATGACAACCAACCTTACAAAACATCTAATCTAAAATGCAAAAGTGAAGAGTAGACAGTGTTCCACTTCGAAGAGAAGATAACCATATGAAAATAGAGGCATTGTTTCCTTGGCCGCATCAAGGCGCGGGTCACATACTAGTCTAATCTAAA
>NC_140935.1:105708079-105865579 GCF_014529385.1 Adiantum capillus-veneris
ATGTCTTCCTCTAGTTCAACAAAGGGCTGATCTCTATCCATATTCAAGCGAGCATAAAAGTTGGAGTCATAGTGAGGAATGTAGCAGCCGGCCACAAACAGGACTTGACCATTTGGTGGGCTGATTTTCAGCCATAAGTATCGTTTATACTTATCTTCTTTGACAATGGAAACATCTTTCAAACCCTTTTTGGTCATACATGCTACGCCTCCTTGGCCTCTTCGTTGCTTTGCATTTTTGGCCCACATCAAAGAATGTACATCGTATTTGTCAAATCCAAGAATTCGTTGCGCATCATGCTCCCATGTTTCGACAAGAAGTATCACATCAGAGTCATTGGTAAGCTCATCAATGCCAATTCCCGCATTCCATGGATACCCGTTACAATTCCAAAAGCTTATTCGCAAGCGTGAGTTGGTCTCATAGATCATGTGTCCCTATTTGTTGGGTGGACTTGCATCCTCCTCAAGTGACTTTTCTTGTTGAGATGATACCTTAACCTTCTTGCTTCTTTCCTCGTATGCTTTGCGACGTACATTTTGTTGCATAAGAGTGCGATCCTCATATACATTACAACCCGTTCCTTTGAGGTAGATCCAACCATTTTCAAGGATGATCTTTCTCTTTACCTCATCAGCCATGGTACATACAATAGGTCTTTCTCCCGAGCGAGGGACTCCTTGTTTTCCAACTCGATGTGCACCATAAGCCATGATTCCTGACATGCCAAAGTGTGTAGCAAAAAACTCTTCAATAGCAACCGCAAGAGATTGGGGTGTTTCCATGCTTTCCTCCTTGATTCCACGAATGACGATGTTCTTTGAGCGTTTTTGTCGTTCTTGCAATTCTTGAGTGTCCACATTCTCTACATTCTTTGCTTGGACAACGGCTTGCGTGATAGGAGATGTAGAAACCACATTATCCTTACATATATCAGCCCATGATTTGGATGCATTTCTCATCTCACATACATCATGTCGTATTGTATCTATCGTTTCCTCTTTCAATACATGATCACTCTCAACTTTGCTCAAGCGCTCCTTCACTACATTCATGTCCACAAGAGAGCGTTTACATTCTTGAACTTCATTCTCAAAATGCATCAAGCGTGTTGTTTGCATTTCAAGAACCTTCTTGAGGTGCTCATTCTCCACAACGAGAACTCTTAAAGTACCATTCTCCATTGCAAGTGCGCGCAACTCTTCACCTTGCTTGTTGACGGTTTCTTGTAACGAGATCAAGTAAGCCATGATCATTGCTTCCGTTGTTGTAGACGATGTGGTTGGATTAGCATCCAAATTCGTTGGAGATTTTGCATCATTCTCCATGGCGAGTGTGGCTTTTCCACCCTTGCGAGTTTTGTCTGACATTGCCTTCAAGTCGGCAACAAAAACGCAAAGTTTTGACAGTTTTTTCAGTTCTGAGATGCTGTTATAGCAAAGCCTTTCATTACACAGAAAAATTCTGTCTTTACACAGAGAGAGAGAGAGAGCGAGAGAGAGAGAGAGAGAGGAGAGGGAAAGAGAGAGAGAGAGAGAGAGAGAGAGAGGAAAAGAGAGAGAGAAAGAAAGATAGAGAGAGAGAAGGGGGGGAAAGAGGGAGAGAGAGAGAGAGAGAGAGAGAGAGAGAGAGAGAGGAAAAGAGAGAGATAGAGGAAGAGAGAAAAATAGAGATATCGGTGGAAAAAAAGAGATATACAGAGAGAGGAAGATAAAGAAATAGAGAGATAAAGAGCAATGGTTGTAGACGAAGCTGTTGGGATATAAAGCCCAATGTGGTCGCCCAGGTAAGTGGGCGGGCCGCCAGGTATGTACACATATTCTTTTGTTAAAACCTAATAAGAACTCACTATGCTCTACACATTACAGTAGAGCGAGTTCACAATATCGTCATGCTCTTCTTCTCGCACTCTCTCTCGCGTCGCACTTCCGCTCGTACTCCTTCAACTGGTATCAGAGCTTAGATCGAGGCTCGAGGCAGCACTGCAGGAGGCTAGAGTCACCAACTCAGATTGGAGTGAAATTCGACAGGCGAAGACACGGGCCCAAATCTCGTGGGAAAACCCAAAGGGCTTGGTGTTGTCAGAATTTCATTCTGAGGTCATCTCGGCCACCGTTCGGCTTCGACAAAGGTCTGCGTAGGCCATTTTCGACTACGTGATCTCCGGGGGTGCAGATCGGACTCTGCAAATTTGGGTTTTCGGCCTACGACTGCAGGTGCTGAGGATATCGACACTCCCACATTGTTGATTTGTGGCTGTCTACACATCGAAGGACGGCTCACAGTTCTTGGAGGCATGTCACATACGACACGGGCGCATCTACACACAGACTGTAGGCGACATCCACTAGTTCATTAGGTAGCTTGTGTTTGCTGCTTGATATTCCAGATTTCATCCTGACATTGCAGGTACTTCCACATGGGATGTATTGTCAGAGATGATGTATGTTTGTTGAGGGTTTGCTGGCTGTGAGTCACGCAGCAAAAAACCGCCGCAGCGGTTACAGCATATAGTGGGAAATTTGTGGATGTATGACTTTGTGGGAAGTCTATGTACTGTTAGATTTACTGCAGCCTTTGTTGAGGGTCGAGTGAGGTTTTATGGAGCTGGGGGATTCTCGAATGTTGAGATCCTTTCGGTGATACAGGTCTTGGAGCGATCCCTCGAGCACCCTTAGATAGGCAGCTAGGATGTATTGACTGTGAGTTAGACAGTTGGGATTGCATCTTTGCTTTACTGCCGTTGAGGCATTGTCACAGTCTATGCTTATAGGACAGTGACATGGCAGTGAGAGACAGTATAGGTGCAGAACAGGTTTACCCGCAGCTTACAGTGTCAGAGAGATAGTGTTTTTGGAGCTGTTTTTTGGTCTGTTTTTTGAGTACACCAGAGCCATTTTACAAAGGAGACTCTACCAAAATTTATGCAGAATCTGAAGCTTTCTTGGTTCATTTGACAGGTTGATATTGGTTCAAAGGTCAGTTTACAGGGGAAACTCTGCCGAATTTTTTCCAGGAAAGTAAACCACTGTGAAGCGTAGCTATGGCTGGATCACAGGACACTGCTCTTTACAATATCAAGAAGCTGGATGGAACCAATTTCCCATTGTGGAAGAAGCAGATTTGGCACGTGTTGGTACAAAAGAAGCAGAGAAAACCTATAAAGCTCAAGGGGATAAAACCAGAAGATATGGACGAAGATGAATGGAGCGAAATGGATGAATTGACACTTTCTACCATTATGCTGACTTTGGCAGAAAGCGTTTACTTTAATGTAGCAGACGAGATGTCGGCTTATCAAGCATGGTTAAAGCTGAGTGATCTTTATGAGAAGCAGAGTGCAGCTTCACAGGTATACTGGCTTAAGAAGCTTGTTGACTTGAAGATGAAAGAAGGGACACCTATGTCCAATCATCTGAATGAATTCGACACAATCTACAGTCAGTTGTCAGCTCAAGGTGTCAAGTTTGATGAACCTGTTAGAGCTATGTTCCTGTTGATCACATTGCCAAAAAGTTGGGACACTTTTTGCACAGCTTTGAGTAATTCTTCACCTCCAAATGGTTTGAACATAGCAGGTGTAGAAGGAAGTCTGCTTACTGAAGAAACCAATAGAAAGACAATGGACAAAGGCAAAGGAACAGCCTTAGTTGTCAGGGGAAGGACAAAAGAAAAGTACAAAGGTGGAAAGAGGAATCAGTCTCGTAGCAAGTCCCGCAGTGCTAAAGGCAAGAGTGACATAGAATGCTACCATTGTGGCAAGAAGGGTCACATGAAAAGAGACTGCAGAGAATGGATAGCAGAAAAAGGCAAAGAGAAAGCTGAAGACCATGGTGAGAAGAACAAGTCCTCAGTGAAGACTCAAGAAATAAATGTGACAAACACTGTTGCAGAGGATGACAGTCTAGTGTCAAGAGACATCTACTTCTTGAAGAATACAATGGACTCAGCTCTTCTTACAGCAGCTGATGGAAATGCACTGAGTGACTGGATTATAGACTCAGGGGCATCACTTCATGTGTCTCCAAACAAGGAGTGGTGTTAATCCTCACCGCTCACGGACACCCCATCACCTATGACGGACGTGTATTATGTATTTGGTAGAGTCAGGTACCGGGCTTGTCGGACCAATAGGAAAAGGATAAGAGTGATCGCCGATGAGAGGCGCACTCTAACTGGGACATTCAAGGGATTAGTTGGCTAAGCATGGGCGCCCAAGTGTGAATGGGGTGAGCTCATATAAAAGCCAACTAGACCTAAAATTCACCTATTCTCTCATTTGTGCAATAGAAGAGTGCTCTTGCTCCATCTCCATATCCATCTTCTTCTTCTTCACCTCCTCGTGTGTGTGTGTATGTGAGAGAGAGAGAGAGAGAGAGAGAGGGAGAGTGTGTGTGCGATTGAGCATTACGAAGGCACGACGGCGGCGAAGCGGTCGAGTGCGGCACGACTGCAGCTTCTTCTTCATCGCGGCGAGGAATCCTCCACGGCAGGAGCATAGAGCGGTGAGTGACACACCATTGCCCTCTTTTGAGCTTGCTAGATTAGTCTTGTTGTGTGCTTGGAGCCATTTGTGGCTCGCACACGGTGTATCCGCAAGTCACTTGCTTCGACAATGCAGCAAGGAGCGCACATTTTTGGCGCCGCTGCCGGGGAAACGCCTTGCACTAAGCCCAAGAGGCACTTTGTGCTTCTCCTATGAGTTGTTTGTAGTAGGAAAGAAGAGGAAGAGGAAGAGGAATGAGTTGTTTTTCTGTAAATTGTTAATTTCTGTGTTGTCTGCAAGTTCTGTGATTTCTACATAATGTTGTGGTTTTTGTTTGCACACAGTCTTTGCACAATTAGTAGTCGTTAGCTTGTTTGCAGTGAATGAATAAGTAGGAAGGCAGTTAGCAATTTCTTCTTGCACATAGTTTCTGTCAAGGTTTGCCTGCACACAATTTTTGCACAGCAAGGTAGTGAGAAAGGAAGTAGGTGGATAGTTAGCTCACTCTCAGTAGGTAGTTAAGAGATTAGTTAGTGGTTAGCAGCACTGTTAGTAAGTAGATAAGGTAGTGAGTTGTGAGCTGTTGACTGGGAGGTTAGGGACAGTGTGTGTGGCCAAGAAAGGGTCACCAAAACGAGAATATTTAAGCGCGAGTGACTGGGAGGCTACACTAAAATTTTGATCGGGATCGGGATCATTTCCCCAAGCCCAAGCCCAAGCCCAAGCCCAGGCCCAGGCCTCAGTCCTCAGTCTTATGATATATACTAGACTCACTCTTATATATATACCCTACTCCCTCAAGAGGGAATGAGAGCATGTGGGGCAAGTCCTCCACTCTCCTCCCTTCTCTTCCCAATTGCACCCTTAGACTTTCCAATTCGGGCCTAGTTCCCTACTAGAAATTGACGGTTTTAGGGATTCCGAGGGCATAAAGTAACCAAATGGAGGGTTGTAAAGCACGGCACGTCCTCTAACCGAGACGCTCGTTTTGAGCTATCATACGTTCTATTCTATAGCTGGGTCAAAAAAAAAGGACCAAAAAATAAAAAAATAAGAAAAGACTTGGGTTGCAAAACACCCAAAATTACTAGGTGAGCAGCCTTCACGGGCCCTCACTGACACTTCTAGGGGATCCAAGTCATATGAACCTACGCTCTGGACGAGTGTTAGAGCACGAGCATATTGTTAGTGCCTCCATTTACGCGGGCACCCATTATTCCTCCACCCTAGGTTCTGGACCTTCGGCTGGGACTCAAGGTAGCGCGACCCAAGATCCTCATATCGCGTCTAGTGATTCTTCCTCTGACTACGAAGTCATGGAGGGGCATCTTACACCAAACCCTGATAGTTCAAGTCAAGACATGCATGCCATGGGCCCACGGCCCGGGTCCAACGTGTTTAGCCGCTTAAAAGAGACCCTTAGTAGAGCTACTCGCTCCGAACATGCGGTTAATGAAATAAATGAAGGGAGTGGGGAAGTAAATTCGTCATTCATGCCTAAAATGGACCCTATGCTTCTTGAGAGTGTGCATGTGAATGTTCCATCCACTGCATCTCCTGATCCCTTAGGACTATCTCCCTCTGAGGTTTTACTACCCTATGGTAGGAGTCTTGCCGAAGTGCAAGAGATCGAACGCTATATGCAAGCAACAAGGGAGAGGGAAATTGAGAACCTACGAGGGCTAGAACAAAGTCGAGCCCTGAAAGCAAAGGTTCCTATGACAACCGAGTGCTCCCAAGGTAGCAGTCACGGAGGGGCAAGCTATGGGGAGCAATAATGCTTCCACTTCAAGGGAAACCTCTAGCACGCAAGGCCTAGATGGGATATTCCTAAACAAAAATTGGGAGTATGACCTACAAGCATAAGCTTTAACTGATCGGTACACAGGACACACCTATCATGTGGGTTGGTTAGATGTTCTACAATCCACATCGGGTGCTACTAGCATAGATGAGCAACAACAGAAAGTATGTGATGTCCTCCATAGGATTGTCGAGTTAGAAAGACAGAACACAGGGATCAACATGCCTTCAACAGGCCTAATGAGATTCTTGGATACGGGAAAGGCCAACCAACCAACCCTGTCACAAATGGAGACTCCCTCAGTGAGCCCCATTGATCCTCCATATGTTGTTTCGCCAGGAGCCTCAGTACAATCTGAGCCCACAAGTGGCAGCTTTACCTTTCCAGATCTAGCTCATCTTTCTCTTAATGACACTACGGCTACCATGCATATCCCAATGGTGAGCATGACAAGAAGTACACCATGGAGTTCATTTGTTAACACTGCGCCGATGCCTAGTAGCACAGTGCCCCCAACTATACCTACATGTATGTATCAATCATGTGCACATGTCGTACCTCAGCCTCATGTAGCTCCTACACCTCTGATTATTCCAAGATCTTACAATCCACAATGGAATTATCCAAGCTCTTATACAAGTGGAGCCATGCCATTTAATAATAACATGCCATATCAGGCACCCCCTATGCCTAGGGCCACGCCTGTAAACTTTGGACCACCGTCTGGTACACCACCATACGAAATTTGGGACCCAAGAGCCGCGCGTATGCCAAGGCCAAGGCCAAATCCCATCTCACATGTGGTTCCAGGAGCACATGCACCCATTATACCTGCTCAAATAGGAGATCTGGCAGCATTTGCTCAAACTATCGGTCGCTCTATTGCGGAAAACATGTGTAGTGCACCTGATAGAGAGCCTAGGAGCAAGGCAGTTCAAGTAGCTAAGCTCACACAGAAATTCAATGGAAACGGAGATGCTAGAAAGCATATGGAAGTCTTTGAACATGTGTGCGATTCCTTGGAAGAGCACAATGAGCTACATAAGTGTAAGGCTTTGAGTTTGACCCTAAGCGGAAAGGCTGGAGATTGGTATAGAACCTTAAGAGTAGAAGAAAAAACGATCTACTCTACTCTTAGGAGACTGTTCTTAAAAGAATACATACGAGAGGGAGTACTTTGGGGTGTAGCCTCTCAGCTCCAGAAAGCCCAACGAGAAGAAGGTGAATCCGTGAGAGACTTCATTAGTCGCCTAAAGAATTTGAATTCTCGATGCAATCCAAACGAGCGATTCAACAACAACCAATTGCTCGATAGATTCATTAGGGGACTACGACATGAAAGTATCTATAATGGCCTAGTCATTAGAGGTATCACTACTTGGGAAGCAGTCACCATGAATGCAATCCAATTGGAGGATAATTTAATGATTGCAGGAGAAAGAGTGTCTGCCGAGCCGAAGTCTAGTAGCTCGCAAGCATCAAGGCATGAGCCAATGAAGATAAAGCCAATCGTGAAAGAGTAAATGATATCTGAGATGACTTTGGCAGATCTCACAAAGGCCATCCAAGAAAGCCTTAGGGGTAATTGTGCTCCACAAAACACTGATATGTATCCAAGAAGGGAGCAACAATGGTGCTCAATTTACTTGGGCCCACATACTACGAGTGAATGCCCTACTTTCAGAGTAAAGTTTAACGGGACTTGTAACGCGTGTGGTAGGTATGGCCATCAAGCGAAGGATTGCCTAATGCTTAAACTCATCATGGAAAATAGACCGCCTATAACTTGGGCATACCCCACCCATGGAGCAACAGTTGCCATTACAACACATGGTCCCTAGAACCCAAAATGTGGTCCAAACCACACCGTTGCCACCTCCAGTGCTAGGACTGCAACCCCCTCATCCAAGAGTTAGACCTATGAACCAAATAGGTTGCCAGTCATCTAATACTTATGTAGATTGCGAAGAGGACATAGACTCTAGTATCACCTATGGAGTCGACATGCTTGAGGAGTGTCCCATGTACTATATGGAAGACCATTGGGGACAAATCAAACCGGTATATCAAGCTACTGCGCTAGCAGCAAGAGGCCAAAACATTAATAGTTTTACCAAGAGACCACCTCTTCAGTGCTACGAATGTGGTGGACCACATCGAGTAGCTGAGTGCCCCATTAGAATGCAAAAGAATGCTGCACTAATGCAAACTAGTCAAGGGAGTGCATTGGCAATGCCAATACTCACTTGTAATCGTTGTGGCATAGATCATTTGATCGCACAGTGTCCTAACAATCCAAACGCACCGAAAATCACACCATTGAACATAATAGAGATTGTTGATGGGACACCACCAACTATAAACATAGCACCAGTGAATGCACTCACACGGTTGATGCTCCAAAAGCAAAATTACATCCTTGAAGAGAGAGATGCTGCATCCATTGGCCGAGCGAGAAAGAAGAAAACACGAAGAAAGAAATCCCTTAATGCTTCTAGCTCAAAACCTAGTTCAAAGACTAACATAGGGACAGGAGAGGATCCCGTGTATATGAATGACCCTGAGGATGACTCAGATTCGATAGAGACCACGGAGACCAAAACTGTTACTACAAAGGAAAAAGCTAGTGAGGAGGATCACGAGAGGGAATTACGACGAACACCAAAAGAGTATTCAAAGTTAAACTACCCAGTTGCGAACCCCCAAGATAAACCACGAGAGACAAAAAATGAGGATTGCAAGAGAAAGATTGGAACCTATCCAAACCCAACAGTGGAAATTGAATGAGTCCAACAACTGAGGGGTTTGGTGGAAGAAACTCAACGAACATTAGAACCTGAACCCAAACATATCCAGATGTCGGACACAGTGTTTCCCACACAAGTTCAACCTCACAAGAACTACAGGCCGTTAGCTATACCCAGTATCATTCGGGAAGAGAGTGAGGGTAGGACATCTGAAAGTGGACACACACCTTTCCTACTAGAGAGAATGTTTGGTGAGGGAATGCCCGACCCCCTTGAGGAAGTGGAGATTCCATCTTCACCATTCTCTTGTCAGGGTCCTATGTCCCACAAGATGCCATTAAATGTTGCCAAATTGATGGATTTCATGTCTTCAGAAGTTAGAACCACCATCATGTCCAAACTATATAAAGACCCCGAGCTAGTCTCAGCTCTTCGAGCCTTCCTCAATGGAGAATTACAGGCCGGATTACCACAGTTTGCACATATGAACAAACCTGACTCGGTAATGAATGATAAGGAACATTTAGCACCACCATCTGACCTAGTGGGACATGAATCTGTAATTGAAGTACCCGTTAACAAGTTGGGGCAATACTTTGAAGGTGATGAATCTAATGTTACTCTACCAATCACTACTAAAGGATTAACTGTAAAGGGAGTCCTTGACGGTGGTGCGGGAGTCAGCATGGTGACAAAGAGTTGTTGGGAGTCTATGGGGCGACCTCACCTTGAAGCCACAAGCGTAGTGGTAAAAATGGCTAATGGATCTATTGTTACGCCTATTGGAATGCTTAAGGATGTCAGGATCAAGGTCTTGGGACACAAGGTAAGGCAGACTTTCATTGTTATGGATTTTTCCAAGCATCCTATGTCATTTGAGATGATCTTAGGGCGTCCATTCATGAGGGAAGCAAAAATGGTGCATGACTGGTCCAAAAACCACGTCTACTTACAGTTCCAAGACTCTGTCATTCGAGTTGATCTTTTAAGTGGTCGAACGCATCCTCTAGGAAATAAATTCATCATTGATAATCGATCAGACACAACAATTCACTTAGCTCCATTACAGTCTTGTTACACGTGTAACGAAGACACGGATATTGGGAAGAACTCTCCTTATATGGATATCCTACCCAGAATGGCTGAGTCAGACAATGTCGATTGGGTACACCTAGCGGCAACTATAGATACATGGGGAGCTAGAGGAACAACCTGGGTAACACCAGATGGGGAAGAGATACCACACATTGCACCAGTAAACATGTTAGGTGTAGCGCATGTAACATCCGATGATAAGAAAGAGGCACACCTACCTGGGAGTGAAACTGATGATTCCTCAAAGGCTTCAGGCCAATACACATCGGAAACGGAATCTCAAGAAGAAATGGATTCAGAACCTGAGGAAACATCGAGTGAGCCAAGCATAGAAACTGAACACTCAAGGTCTAGTACAACCATCTATGGTAATTTATATGAGAGTGAAGAATATACAAGCGAAGACCTATCAAGCGAGTCGAGTTCAAACATTTACCAAAATCAAAACCTTAACAAGAAACAAAGTTCATATAAGAGACGACGATATCGAGCAAATGTGAGAGCTAGGATAAACAAGGAAAGATCTACTGCAGAATGGCTTAGCTATCTAGGGGCATGTGATGCTCATCGAAAGCTAGTAGACAATTGGGGTGAACATCTCCAGAGTGTCATGTGGTGTAGCCCGCGACCCATTGACCTCACTCAATTGGAGGTTACAGAGCCGAAATTGAGTCGAACTATAAGAAGACGTCAAAACCGAGAGTTAGCACAACAACAAAAGGAGGCAGAACTAAAAGAAAGGTCTCTGTCAGGACAAGAGCCTGCTGACTTACATACGGCTCCTGAACATTTTAAATCTTATACCACGGGGGAGCGAAAGATTGTGTATGCCAAAGCCCAACGAATACCTACCAATGGAAGCAGTGGAGTCTATGATGGTCCAGCGGTAGTTAAAGAGATAGAATTAGCAGAACCAGGTGAAGAGTCTAAACCAATCTTTATTTCTCAAGACCTTACCGAAACTGAAGAGGCTGTACTTAAGGAGCTCCTCAAGGAATACAAGGATATCTTTGCTTGGACATATCATGACATGAAGGGCGTTCCACCTTCTGTGGTGCAACATACAATTTCCATGATCAACACTGTTAAACCCGTCCAGCAACGACCCTATCCAATGAATCCTAAGTACGCCAAAATTGTACAAGAGGAGATTGAAAAACTTATCCAATGTGGATTCATATACCCTATTGAGCACTCGGAATGGGTTTCTCCAATATTCATTGTGCCAAAAAAGAATGGGAAACTAAGAGTGTGCGTGGACCTCAAGAAAGTTAATGCAGCCACTAGGAGAGATCATTATCCCTTGCCATATTCAGAACATGTGCTTGAAAGAGTTGCGGGCAAGGAAGCTTATAGCTTTTTAGATGGGTACTCTGGTTACAATCAAATCACAATTGCATTAGAGGACCAAGCTAAAACTTCTTTTATCATAGAGTTTGGAGTGTTTGCATTTCGTGTTATGGCTTTTTTTTTAACAAATGCCCCTGCTACATTCCAACGATTAATAAACACTGCGTTTAAAGAATTTCTAAGGGAGTTTTGTGAAGCTTTCCTAGACGACCTTTGTGTTTATTCTTCTTGAGAGAAGCATTTGTTATATCTACAAAAAATATTTGAAAGGTGCAGATTTTATCGCATCTCATTGAACCCTTTTAAATGCCAATTTTGGGTTAAGCATGGATTCATTCTAGGGCATATAGTGTCCAAGAACGGGATATCCATAGATGAGAGTAAGATTAAAGCCATTGCCGATTTGCCACCACCTACGAACTATAAAGGAGTTCAAAGATTTATGGGCCATGTTGGTTATTATCGAAGATTTATTTTAAACTTTGTCGAGATAGCGCGTCCATTGTACAAGCTTCTTATCGAGTTTCACTGGACGGAAGAATGTCATTAATCTTATGAGTTATTAAAGAAGGCCCTAACAAGTGCTCCAATCCTACAAACACCCGATTGGAATGTACCTTTTCATGTGCATATTGATGCATCAAATTTTGCTATTGGGTGTGTTCTAACTCAACTAGGAGAACATAAATTGGACTACCCTATTAGCTTTGCAATTCGCCAATTAAATGATGCCGAGATGAACTACACTACTACAGAGCGCGAAGGTCTAGCTATGATTTACGTAGTAAAGAAATTTCGCTATTACCTTCTTGCTACCAAGTTTGTGTTTTATGTTGATCATCAAGAATTGCTATATTTGGTAAACAAGCCGTGTTCCACAGGTCGAATTACACGATGGTTGTTAATTCTTCTTGAGTTTGACTTCACCGTTGTTGTGAGGCCTGGGAGGAAACATGTCATGGCGGATCATTTATCTCGTATCCCTAATGGCGAAGCTCCTACGGGGGTTGATGATGAATTGCCTTATACTCCTTTGTTCATTGTTGAGACAATGCCTGAATGGAGTGAAAAGATTGTTAACTTCTTAGTTAATGGTTTTCCACCCAAAGAACTGCGAAAAGATATAGCTCGAAAATTAATCAAGGAATGCGAACCCTATTGCTTACTGGCTGGAACTCTCTATAAGAGAGGAAAAGATGATGTTCTTAGACGTTGTGCCCGCGAGGATGAGTATTTATATATTCTACAAGAGGCACACATGGGCGTGGCTGGTGGTCACTTTTCAGGAAACTTGACTGCCCAAAAGATCTTACAGTCAGGCTAATGGTGGCCCACTCTGTTTAAGGATGCATCACTTTTTGCAAGGGGATGTGATGAATGCCAATGCTTCAGCAAGCCACAAAGAAGGGATAGGATGCCTCTACATCCCATCAAGGTAACCCAACCATTTGAAAAGTGGGGCTTAGACTTTGTAGGACCGATTAGTCCGGTTGCATGTAACACACAATCACGATATATCATTGTCACTACCGACTATGTAACCAAATGGGCTGAAGCAAAAGCAACACGAAAGGCGGATGCAAAAACAACAGCTAAGTTCCTCTTTGAGAACATTATCACACATTTTGGATGCCCCTTTGAACTTGTGAGTGACAATGGAACTCAATTTATAAATGAAGTAATAAAAGAACTCACATCAAACTTCATGATATCACACCACAAGTCTACACCCTATTATCCCCAAGCAAATGGCCAAGCTGAGAGTACCAACCAAACTCTCATCTCCATTTTGACAAAGACAGTTGAGGCTCATCGCACTGATTGGGACCTAAAGCTTACATCAGCTTTATGGGCTTATCGTACTGCATATAAAGTTGTTATTAATTGCACACCGTTTAAGATGGTGTATGGCCAAGAAGTAGTTATGCCATGGGAGTTTGTCATTCCTAGTCTTCAAGTAGCTTCTCAAGAATGTTGGGATGGTAACCCCTTAGTGGAGCGATTATATATCTTGGAAAGGCTAGATGAAGAGAGGCAATTAGCTGTGCGAAATGCTCTAGTGGAGAAGGATAGGAGAAAGAAGTGGTTTGATAGCCATTTAAAGGATAAACACATCAAATTTGGTGATAAAGTTCTTATGTACGGGGTACGTAATGAAAAGAAGAAATTGAAATACGTTGGTAAGGGACCATATCGAGTGTGTGAAATTACCCCGCAAGGTACCATTCATGTGGAGACTCTAGATGGAGTTGAAACCATTGGATTCCTTAATGGGAGTAAATTCAAAAGATATTATGATCCTCTAAGCTAGGAAGAGTTGCAAGCCATCCATCAAAAGAAGGTTGCCAAGGAACAAGCAAAGCTTAAAAAAATCCAAGCAAGTGTTGAGGCTCGAGAACGACAACAACGTCTTAGACGCCAACAAGAGGCTAATCTGGGAATCACGCAAGCATTTTTCGAGGACACAAATGACGAATCATTAGAATCTGAGCCACCCCTACGATACCCAATTGAGCTAAATAGCCCCTATGGGAAAGTACTATACAATGCCTTATTAGATACGGGAGCTAAACACAATTTGTTATCCTATGGAGTTTGGTGTCAATTAGGGAAGCCGACCCTATCCCCGAGTACGATGCAAGTCAAGGGCATTAATAAAAAGAAAACTGCTATTCTTGGAGTCCTTCAGACCCCTGTTGTCTATGACAATGGAAGCATAGTGCAGAGGTTTCTAGTCATGCCCGCGGGAGCTATGGAAGGAAACGTAAACTTGGGACGCACGTGGATGTTGGCAACCAAATGCACTATTGATTGGGATACTGTTAGTGTCACGACGCGACCACCGACTCTTACCCCTATCATTCAAGCAAAGTCACCTACATTGCAAACTCTAGCAAAGTTGAAGAATAGCCAACATTCACAAGCCAAGGTGGTTAACTCGTCTTTGCCAGCTACCCATGAACCTAGCACTTCAACACTTGTAGTTGCAGCAAGCACTAATATTGCAAGTACTCAATCTGCATGACCTAAGAGTACATATCAATGGGTCCCCAAGGCCTTACTTCCAACTACCTCAACCCTCCCATCCATTCCAATAAAAAATTTCCTGGGAAAACCAAGAGCGCGCCCTAGGAGAGTCAAGACCAAATCATGATGGATTCCAAAACAACTATTAGAAGCCCAAGGCTACTATGATGGAAATGAGAAAATTTGGGTACCTAAACGTAAAATGTGTCCTTCCCTATCGACAACAAACCCATATGAGTCAAACAGTGTAACGCTAAAGCCAATGGCGGACCTTGGGAAGGGAAAGATCACAGAATGCTACACACCTAGTCCAGAGCTAGTTTGGGCTCCAAGGCAAAACCAATTTATTCCACCTAGCTCAGGAAGGGGGGAGTTCCATGAAGCTTCTAGCTCCTCATGTAATACATCCATAGAGGTAAAAGCTTCTACACAGTCTCCATCTATAGTAGTGGACCTCCATGAAGCTACAAAAGAATCCACACCTCCCAATGTTCAAGAACCACCTGATGAATCACTTCAAGTTCGATCCTCGGAGAGTACCTTACCACCCTTGCAACTTGACGAGGCACCTAGGGTAATAGAAAACTACTGGCAAAAATCCTCACCTATTACCAACTGGAAAAATTGGTTTCAAAGGGTGATGACATCATTTCAAACGGTATGATCTACCCAAGGAAGGGGGGAGTGTTTATGGACATCCATCATTCACTTTCTTCCCTCTCAACCTTTCTCCCTGACCTCTTAATCTCCGATCTTAGGGAACTTTTACCAATCAATTTGTCTACCTAAAACTGCATATGCTTTTTAATCACTTATAAGAATGCAATTACTGTGCCAATGTTGTTTGATTTTGTAGTGACTGAAGAAGGCTAAGGACATTCATCTCAAATGCTCTTCCACCTCGACGAAGGAGCTTCAACTCAATAGCTTCCAAGGACGGAATCTACATCAGGAAGGGGGCATGTTAACCCTCATGGCTCACGGACACCCCATCACCTGCGACGGACGTGTATTATGTATTTGGTAGAGTCAAGTACCGGGCTTGTCGGACCAATAGGAAAATGGTAAGAGTGATCGCCGATGAGAGGCGCACTCTAACTGGGACATTCAAGGGATTAGTTGGCTAAGCATGGGCGCCCGAGTGTGAATGGGGTGAGCTCATATAAAAGCCAACTAAACCTAAAATTCACTTATTCTCTCATTTGTGCAATAGAAGAGTGCTCTTGCTCCATCTCCATTTCCATCTTCTTCTTCTTCACCTCCTTGTGTGTGTGTGTGTATGTGAGAGAGAGAGAGACAGGGAGAGTGTGTGTGCGATCGAGCATTACGAAGGCACGACGGCGGCGAAGCGGTCGAGCGCAGCACGACTGCAGCTTCTTCTTCATCTCGGCAAGGAATCCTCCACGGCAGGAGCATAGAGCGGTGAGTGACACACCATTGCCCTCTTTTGAGCTTGCTAGATTAGTCTTGTTGTGTTCTTGGATCCATTTGTGGCTCGCACACGGTGTATCGGAAAGTACCTTGCTTCGACAGTGCGGCAAGGAGCGCACAAGTGGTTTACCTCTTATGTGACCACTAAAGATCATGCTCGGCTAGGCAATGGGCAGACATCTGAGATCTTAGGTGTTGGAGATGTTCAATTGAAGTTTCAGAATGGCTCTTCTTTCACGCTGAAGAATGTGAGACAGGTTCCCGCAATTACAAAGAGCTTGATCAGCACAAGTTTACTTGATGATGCTGGCTACGTCACCACTTTTGGACAGAACATGTGGAAGATATCCAAGGGTTCTATGACAGTAGCACATGGAGTAAAGTCTGGAGGACTTTACATGATTTATGTATCAAATGTCTCTAAAAATGTAATCAATGTAACCGAGCAGCCGAATGTTTCTTTGTGGCATAGCCGGTTAGGACATATGTCCAAGAAGGGAATGGAAATCTTGTCTCGTTCTGGTTATTTGCCTGGATTTTCATTTAATGATTTTGAATTCTGTGAACATTGTCTATATGGTAAGCAAACATAGCAGCCACATAAGCATAGAAGCAGTAGAAGAGATACACAGTTGGCACTTATTCATAGTGATTTGTGTGGACCTATGCCTAACCTATCTCTAGGGGGAGCTTCTTACTTTATGACATTTATAGATGATTACTCGAGGAAAGTATGGGTTTACTTTCTCAAGCACAAGGATGAAGCGTTTAGTGTTTTCAAAACGTTTGTGACACTTGTGGAGAATCAGAGTGGCAAGAAGCTTAAATGCTTACACACTGACAATGGTGGAGAGTATGTTTCAAAGGCCTTTCAGGACTTTTGTGAGTCAAAAGGTATAAAACGTGAACTTATTGATCCTTACAATCCTCCTCAAAATGGTGTTGCTGAGAGGATGAATAGGACCATACAAGAGAAGGTCAGAAGTATGTTGTCTAATGCACAGCTGCCAAATGGGTTTTGGGATGAAGCTATATCAACAGCTGTTCATCTTGTAAATAGATCTCCTAGTAAGGTTTTGCAGAAGGATTCAGTGCCAGAGATGGTATGGTCAGGCAAAATGCCCTCATACAAGCATCTCAGAGTCTTTGGCTATGAGGCATATACTCATGTTCCAAAGGAATTTAGGAACAAACTTGAGCCAAAGAGTAGAAAGTCCATCTTTCTAGGCTATGGTAATTCTGGTGAGATGGGGTACAAACTTTGGGATCCCGAATCCAGAAAGGTTGTCCGCAGCAATGATGTTCACTTTAATGAATCCAAATATCATTCTAAACCAGAGAGGGTTGAGGAGATTAGAAGAGTTGTCTTCCAAGAAGATGGACCTTCACGTGCAAGACAAAATGTTAGGGCTCAAGAGGAGCAAGGATAGGATAGAGTGGAACCACAGGTTGTGGCTGAGCCTGAGCCACCTATTGTGCATAGATCTGGATGTGTTATGCGACCTCCTGATAGGTTTGTTCCATCTATGAACTATGTCATGTTGACTGATTGCAATGAGCCTTCATGTTACAAGGAAGCAGTGCAAATGAAGGACTCCGGGAATTGGCAATTTGCCATGCAGTCAAAGATGATAGCTTTGCATAAAAACAAGACATGGAAGCTAGTTAAATTACCACAGGGCAAAAAGGCTCTACCTTGTAAATGGGTTTACAGGTATAAGATCACCGCTCATGATAGTCAGCCAAAGTACAAAGCAAGGCTTGTTGCCAAGGGCTTTAAGCAAGAACAAGGCATTGACTTTGATGAAGTCTTCTCTCCGGTGGTCAAGATGACTACATTGAGATGCTTTCTTGCATTTGTTGCCATATTAGATTTGGTGTTGCACCAAATGGATGTCAAGACAGCGTTCTTGCATGGTGATTTAGATGTGGAAATTTACATGCAGCAGCCAAAAGGGTTTGTTGAGAAATGCAAGGAAGATTGGGTATGCCGGTTGTTAAAGAGTCTTTATGGCTTAAAACAATCACCGAGGGCATGGTACCATAAATTCCACAAGTTTATGCTTTCTCAAGGATACAAACGTAGTGAGTTCGATCACTGTCTATATACAAAGAAGGCTAAGGATGGTAGTTGGTTGATCCTTATTTTGTATGTGGATGACATGTTGATTGCTGGCAAGCACTTGGAAGAAATTTCAGCTTTGAAGTCAAAGATGGCAAAATCGTTTGACATGAAAGACATGGGTGAGGCAAGTCATATACTTGGTATGCGCATTGAGAGAGACAGATCAAATAAGTTGATTTGGTTATCTCAAACAGAGTATATTGACAAGTTTTTGCAACGTTTCAATATGGAGAAGGGAAAGGCACTGAGTGTTCCATTTCCACCATATGTGAAACTTAGCAAACAAGATTGTCCTGTGTCTGAAGAAGAACAGGCTGAAATGGATAAGATTCCATATGCGTCTGGAGTGGGTAGTTTGATGTATGCAATGATTGCTACTCACCCACACATTGCATTTGCAGTGGGAGTAGTAAGTCGATACATGTCAAACCCAGGCAAGAAACATTGGGAGGCAGTGAAAGGAATATTGAGATACCTGAAAGCTACAAAGAGTATGCGTATATGCTATGGGAGTCAGGAGCTAAGTGTAAAGGGTTTTACTGACTCAAATTATGCAGGTGACTTAGAAAACTGAAGGTCTACGTCAGGGTATGTCTTTACATTGGCTAGTGGAGCAGTATCATGGCGTTCTAGATTACAAGATTGTGTTACTCAGTCTACTACAGAGGCTGAATATGTTGCAGCATTAGAGGCATGCAAAGAATCAATTTGGCTTAATCGACTAGTAACAGATTTGGGAATCAAAGAAGAGATGCATGTGTTATATTGTGATAGTCAAAGTGCTATACAATTGGCTCGCAAGCCAGTTTATCACTCAAAGACAAATCATGTGGATATGAAGTATCATTTCATCAGGGAAATTCTTGAGGATAAGCAACTTCAGCTTGTCAAAGTTCACACCACAGAAAATCCTGCTGATCTACTTACAAAAGGACTTCCCTCAGAGAGCTTTGCGCATTTTTGCAAGCAGTTAGGTGTAGGGTAGTACACCACTTCTCTACATCTCTTGTATATTAGCTTGTATAGTAGCTTCTCTCACACTTAAAGTACCACATTGGACTTTAAGTGGGAGGTTGTTGGGGTATAAAGCCCAATGTGGTCGCCCAGGTAAGTGGGCGGGCCGCCAGGTATGTACACATATTCTTTTGTTAAAACCTAATAAGAAGTCACTATGCTCTACACATTACAGTAGAGCGAGTTCACCATATTGTCGTGCTCTTCTTCTCGCACTCTCTCTTGCGTCGCACTTCCGCTCATACTCCTTCAGAAGCAACCACTTTGTGGTGTGCAGATACCTTCTTTACGTGAAGTTGATGGAATTCAGAGGTTATTTTCTACTCTCTTCTGCTTAGATTTTGTATCATTCTCTCTCTCTCTCCCCACGGAATACGCATTAGGTTAAACAGCTTTCAATGGTACGGTACCTCTGAATGGAGGCAGCCATGCAATGTGCAAAGTAATCCCTTGAACAAGGAACTGTTGTGAAGAGATGCTACGCAAGAAGCACAATAAAGAAGATCTTCTTCATAGTACTCTACAGAAGCAGGAGCACCCTCGCACTACCCACAACACAAGACGATGGCTACATTTATGTAACTGTATATGTATTTATGTGTACATGTATATTTATTTATGCATGTATGTAGGCACTAAGTACGTGAGCATAGCATCCGAAGGTTGGACGCTTCCTCTTGGGTGCAATCCTTTTTTAATCATGGCATTGCGGTCATTGATCCACTCATGCATGGATTGCCGCAATGTACCCTTGGTTTTACCATGGTTAAGACTGTGATGATATCTAAAGAGGTGCCACCTGACCTTTGGCACTACTAGCCTCTACTAGTATGTATATGTATCTATGTGCTAATATACTTGTGTACGTATTTATAGATGAGTGAGTAGGGAGGAAAGCTAAATCTCAGAATTCTCTTTATAATGTAGATGTCAGACGAGAGACCACCTAGTGGGGAGCAGCCATCTGGCTCTTCTTTTGGTCAATTCACATCCAGAGGTGGGCTCCCACCCGAGCTAGACATTGCCTCTAGTGGACCCGAGTCTTGAGGCCGTGAGAACAAGCGAAGAAATAAAGATTATTTCTATCTAGTTAACCCTAAATCATGAGTGTCATACGTTTATTTTTGTTATTTGCAGGCATGACCATCCTACACCTACTCTACTCAGGTTCCTCCACCGATTGTAGTTCCATAACTATAGCGGGCTCTCTCTTTACGAGACCAATACCTCCATTTGATGGAGAGATTGTTTGGTAGCTACACTCCGCAGTAGCTTCTTTCTTTGAAGTCCAAACCATGGGGGAGTCAGGGAGGGACTCATTACATCTAGAGCTTCACACCAACGGTACCTCAGTCTACGGCCCCTTCTTAACATCCTACTCACCTTCCATCGCAGGGTCCCACTCCCATGGCATCACAAGGTCCCACTTTTATGGTATCATAGGGTCCTATCCCACTCCACTCCACTCCTGATTTTCCTGGACACCATCGACGTACTTCCTCTAGCGGCGCACGTCGACACTCGTCTCAAGACAACGAGCACCACGAGAGACAAAGCGGTGGTGGATCTTGTGGCTTCACTTGTTTTGGTAGTGGTGGGGGAAGAGAGTCCCCTATTTTAGAGCGGGCCGCACTTGATGCTGAGGAGGATGAGGATACTGATGCACCCGTACTAGACACGCATGAGAGCTACTACAGTGTAAAATATGGCGGGAAGGTGGACTTTGGTACAGCACAGGGTGGGGCATTTCGACGCCATCTGTAGATTCTCATACATTCGACGTATAAGAACTATTTTGTAAACATTAGAGACCAACTGCCTGATCATGCATGCTACATTGAGGATGTGCTTCATGCTAGATTTACAAATGCCCCCGATGAACGTTTTTCACAACAGTGGTTGGAGGGCTATGTAAAAACATTTTTGAAAAACAAGTAGTCTAGTGTACAACGCGCAGTAGTCAACCAGGTTAGAGATCCAGATAGGAGCTATCATGGTGGCAACATGGAAGATGTGAAGTGGGAGTGGGCAATGCAAGAAAAGGTTGATCAGGCTGTGATGGGCTCATCCTACAGACAACAACGTGAAGCTCGTGTTAGGCAAACTCCCATGCACTATGGCTCGGGAGGCAAGGGAGCCTGAAAGGATAAATATGTAAGATTGATTAAATTACAAGCTACATTGGTGATTATAAAGATTATAGTTGATGATTTTTTATTTTTATTGCTAACCGAGGAAAAAATCGATCTTACTTGACCAACCAGAGAGATGGTCAGGTATCAGGAGCAACATACAGAATTTGATACTTGGTGATGGTTGTTTGAGAATACCCACATCTCTCGTGAGCAATTTGACGTAGCGATTGGATCACTACTACAAGCGGCAAGTTTAAACAAGTAATTTTGTATCAATTGTTTTGAGTTGTTGATAATTTTCTAATTTGGTTTGGGTTTACGTAGAGTCAAGGTGATCAAACGTACGTGCCTCTGGACGACGACGAGAACGAGGAGGAGTAGATAGAAAAATATTTGTCCAAACTTTTGTAAAGTCCCAATGTGGCACAATGTATATACAACTATTTACATTTTATTTGTAACTTTTCTAAATAATTGATCTTCTGCATATTAAATTGTCAAGGTAAAGTAAATTCAATTTTAATTATTTGGTAATTTTGTATACTTTAATACTCTTTTAGATAAAATGGGAAAATTCCACAACTTTGGGACTGATTTCAATGCCTATGGATTCCTATTTTCCATTTGATTTGGGAATGTTATAGATAAGTTCTTTGTTGAGGACTTGTGTTACATAAGACAAACAGATAGATTCTCAAGAAAATGGTGGTGTTGAGAAACACCTTTTTTGTCCAATCCAATTTTGTTTTTTATGTTGATGTTAATTGATACTTTATAAAACATACATAGACACGGATAACAAGAAAAACAATATATGAAAATGAAATGCTATTCAAATTCTCCTATTCAGCTAGCTTGTGCTTTCTCCTAACATTGGATGGGATTTTAATTGATTCTGCAAGTCTTCCACCCCTTGGAGTCCATGACCACACAACTGCATCAACACACTCCCAATGCTTTGGGTCAACAAGATTGCAGCCAATTATTTTTCCAACAATCCTCATATTGTTCTTGGATTGTGGGATTTTGTTTTTGATGTTTTGGTGCCCAGTATTGAATGAAAACTTTCTTGTATTTAGGAGATGAGTTGTCTGAATCAACATCTGACTCTGGAACTCCTAGCCATATCGGATATTCTGGATCTGCGGGCCTCACAAGACCAAAATCCCCTTTCCTTATATCAATTGGAGGCCTAAAAACTTATTGTGGCCTTGCACTTTCAGGATCAACATAGTGATCATCAATTCTTCATATCCTTGAAACTCATTTGTGTCTTCCTCTATATGTTTCATTCGATGACTCCCTGTAGTCTTTGGACAAAATGATGTATATTCACCAGATTTTGTTTATTGGTTGGTTGTTCAAGCTCACTAATTATTTTTTGCCAATAAATAATAATTGGCTCAATGTATTTTGTAGAATCAAACTCCTTTCCCTTTAGTAGAGTCCATCTTTTCCAAAATTCAAGATATGTCTTAATCCCATGAATAGCAAGCGGACAATCCCTCACATACTCTGCTATAGGAACCAAATCTGAATAGCCTACTGGGAATCTTGGTTTCCCTTGATCATCTTTTTTCCACAACTCAATTCCTGACTCCCTCGGCATCCAATCAGGTGATTTGGGGTGAATTTAGTATTGCATTACAAGGATTTCACCTTGCATAAAGAAATGAAATTGAAGTGGCTAAGTGTCCAATAAGAGAATCTTGTCCATCACACATGTACCCTTTAACAAAGAATTTGAAGTCAAGAACTTGCATCACCAAAAATGGTGTTGGAGCTGAGATTTTGCATTTTTAAAAATGTTCCATCAAATATGGAAACTGTATGTCATTCATGTTTGCAATCTCTCTGAGAACTTGCTAAACATTGCATCTATGTCCTCGTGTGTATGACCCACAATTAAGAATCCCAAATGCACAGGTTTGAAAACACATTTTGCTACTAGCAAGGATAAGTATGCAAATAAATATCGATTCTTATTCTCTCATGCGCAATTATCTAGCTATAGCAAAAGATTCTCAAGTAATTTTTGAAACACAGGAGTGGACATGGTATCCACAATACATTTAGAGGAGGCTGATTGCAAGTTAGCAATCTCTTCATTACATCCTTCAATAGCCAACGGTGGTGTTACTACTGCCAATGCATTCCTCTCATGCTCTTTCATCATTCTGTTTTTGTGGTCTAGAGATGTCCTTGAATTCAATGCATTTAACAATGTTACATTGCTTCATGGCATACAATCATGGCATAAATCTCCTAGCCCATGGTTTTTTGTTCTTTCCAAATTCTGTAAGCATAATGCAAGGAAATCAATTGTAGCATTTGGATCTGAAGGCCATAGAACATTCATGAGAAATGACCATACATCCCATGACCATGTCCATGTGTTATCATACCTGCTAATAATACTTGCAACTGATATGCATTCACATAGTCTTTTGAGTTCACTCGCAATCTAGGTATTGCTATCTTTTTTTGGTCCATTTTATCATGTATAATGCATAAATACTTATCCTTTTGCATTTGCAAGAACTTATGCCAGGTGTAGTACAAATTTCTACAGCTTTGTTGTTGCATCATGTGAATTCTACATTCATCCTTCAAACGTGAAATCAGCTCATCATCCTTTGTTGACTCAAGTTGAGACTTTATCCGACTACACACAACACATTTGGAGAACTTGCTTGTTTTTTACAAGGTCACATAAGCAAACTCTGTATTCCAAATCCTATTGAATGTAGTGCTAGACATTGGCTTGAGACTCATACTCTCAAGTGTTTTATTAACATCATGTAAGATGTCTATTTGCTTGTATGTGTTTGGTATTTCAAGAAATATTTCCTTGGTACCATCTTCCATAGTTCTACTCTTATGTGGAATTTTCTATGAGTTTTCATCTACAAAAGAGCACATCAATGCCCTTCCCATTTTTGTATGGACTTTTCCTTTTGTTATGACACCATCATTATCATGCACTGAGCGTCAAACCCCATTTTCCAATTATTCACGGTAGCGATAAAATGAATTTTTTGGAATGACATGAATTTTGTACCAAGCCCTACTATAGACCTCATTGCGATTAAAAGAAATACATAGCAAGTATTTGTAGTTGTTTTGTTCTCACGCCAAGTAGTCAACATTGTATCATACACATAGTTGGTTCTATTTTGAAAACTTTTTCTCCAAAAGTCATTGCGCATAGCCATGACCTTATCTCTATTGGCATATTGACAACACCTCATAGAAAAGCAATCTATGGTTGAAACAAGTTGGACAGATGATATGGATGCTTGATTGGATCTCTTAGAAGGTTTCATGGATAATTTTGGCTTCCTATTTATAAAGTAATATTTTTGTTTTTTTGAAATGGTCTCTACCAAACGAGCTGATTCAATGCATATATCTTCTAATGAGTCTCTAGCATGTAAATTCTCATATTGTAACAACGCTTTTCCATCCATAGTTGTCACTCTCTTGATAGGCCAACAAACCAGATTGATGTTGCATACATCATATTGTGCAGAAATAGTAGACTCACAAGCATAGGATGCTTCAATACCCATATCCCTGTTATCTTCACCTAGCTCACCAAAGTTTACAAAATAAAATGGACACACATACATGACAACCCCTTCGGCTAGTACATGTGTTTTGGTTTCATCCCAAAGTTGAACCCTTTTATCCTTCCAAACCTCCCTATAGCTCATTCCATGAGAGTGTGCCTCCAATGCTCCCATTCCTTTGTAAGTCTCATACATAGAAACCCCTTTGTATTGTATCTCATTCATATGTTGTAGCAACCCAATACTCCATTTCAAAATATTGTGAAAAGCATCTCCCACTGTCAATGCATCCATTGTTGGGAATGGAATGAGTGCTTTCTTCTGAAAACACAAATCAATTGACACTGATACATTGCCATATGTAGGTGGTTCACGATGAGTATGTATTCATCCTATGGCCTTAGGGCCATAAGATTCTTTATGTAGGTGTTTTGTGTTGAGTGTATATAAATCATATGGACTTTAGTCTATATGATGTTTTATGCAGGTGTTTTGTTTTGAGTAAATATACATCCTATGGCCTGAGGGCCATAACTATATGTAATTGTCTCATGATGGGCATATAATATCATGTGGCCTTAGGGACATAGGATGATGTATGTAGGTGTTTCACAATGCATATGAACACATCCTAGGTCATAGGACTCTGTATGTAGGTGGTTCATGATGAGTATGTATACATCCTATGGCCTTGGGGCCATAAGATGATTTATGTAGATGTTTTGTGTTGAGTATATATAAATCATATGTCCTTTAGTCCATAAGGTGTTTAATGCAGGTGTTTTGTGCCAAGTAAATATACATCCTATGGCCTGAGGGCCAGAGAGCACTACATGTAGTTGTCTCATGACGGGTATATAAAATCATGTGGCCTTAGGGCCATAGGATGTTATATGTAGTTGTTTCACGATGCATATGTATACATCCTATGGCCTTAAGGCCATAGGGCACTATATGTAGTTGTCTCATGATGGGTATATAGCATCGTGTGTCCTTAGGGCCATAGGATGCTATATGTAGTTGTTTCACAATGCGTATGTGTAGGTGGTTCATGATGAGTATGTATACATCCTATGTCCTTAGGGACATAAGATGTTATATGAGAATGTACACATCCTATGGACTTAAGGCCATAGGGCACTACAAGTAGGTCTTTCACGATGAGTTTGTATACATCCTATGGACTTAGGGCCATAGCATGCTATATGTAGGTGGTTCATGAGGAAGCATGCAAGTGTTTAATAATGAGTATGTATACATCCTTTTGACTTAGGGTCATATGATGCTTTATGTAGGTGTTTTGTGTTGAATAAATATACATCATATGGTCTTACGATGTTTCTGACACTACATGGGTTGTGTCATGACAAGTATATATACATCCTGTAGCCTCATGGCCATGGGACACTATATGTACTTCTTTCATGATGGATATATATTTATTCTATGGCCTCAAGCCCATAGGGCACTATAAGTAGTTGTTCCATGATGGGTATACAACATCCTATGGCCTTAGGACCGTAGGATTCTTTATGTTGGTGTCTTGTGTTGAGTATATATACCTCCTATGGCCTTTACTCCATATGATGTTTTATGCATTGTTTTTGTGTATAGTATAACTATACATTCTATGTCCATAGTGCCATAGGGAAATGTATGTAGTTGATTAATGATAGGTGTATCATGATGAGTATGTATATATCCTATGATCTTAGGTCCATAGGATGCTATATGTGGGTGTCTTGATATGATTATATATATACATCCTATGGCCTTAGGTCCATAGGGCCACATGGTGCATCCATGTCGATTGATCATATGCCATGTGGCACATCCAGAACCATTGATTATTTCTAGAGACCGTGTCTCAACTAGTCTTGTGGATGTACATCCATATGATATGTTTACGTCTTTGAAGGGACATAAAAAACGGCAGTACACACGTATCGCATGATCAAATTGCATATATGTACCTTTACCTCTCTTTTTGCAAACGTGCACCAACACCTTTGCAACCCATTTAAGTATATGGCCTCCTCATTTAAATACTCTTTGTATAAATATGTATATGTGGCATGTATGCACACACTTTCAAAACACGTGCAACTAGTGTGCAATTGCACGTGCAAAAAAAAACTAAAAATTGTTTTTGTTTTTGCTTACCCTAATTTTTTTCAAAATGAGTTTTCAAGTCTCCTGGTCAATACTGCACCAAAAACTAACACACTTTTTTTCAGAGAATTTAGTGAAAGTTCTCTAATTTTGATTGCTTTTTAGTGTATTTTTCAATATGCGATTTTTGATCCCGGGACGGTTATTTCAACCATGGGTATCAGTCCACACATAGTGAGAAGATACGGATAGTGACAAAATCTCACGCCAAATTTTTGAAAAATTTCCATACTTTTTTTTTCAAAAATCTCTTTCACTTTCCAATTCACTGGTATGACTCTCCCCCTAAGAAAACGATTCTAAACCCTTCAAAATTCAAAATAAAGAAGAGCAGAAAGTTTAAGTTGCAAATTTTGAAATTAAAAATTTGAATTTTGAATTAACAAAATTAATTAACCTTCTCTCTCTCTCTCTCTCTCTCTCTCTCTCTCTCTCTCTCTCTCTCTCTCTCTCTCTCTCTCTCTCTCTCTCTCTCTCTCTCTCTCTCTCTCTTTTCAAAACCCTATTGTGCTATCTTTGTCGTCGTGCACCCTCCTTGCGCCTCCTTTGCTCTCTCGACAAACAGAGCTCTCTGTGAGCTCCCTACGCCTTTCCCAAATGCTCTCCGTGCGCCTCCTATGCTCTATGGAACAACGCTCCTTGCGTGCTCCCTATGCCTCTCCCAAACACCATTCCTACCGGTACCTTTCCCAAACTCCTCATTTGGGACACCTCTGTCGCATGCCCTCCCTACACCTTCAACCGCCTCCTCTCGCCAACGAACAACGCCCCTCTCTCGCCCTTGCTGCGCCTCTTCTCCCCAACAAACAACACCTCATGATGCCCTTTTCCGAACGAAAAACCGGCTTTTAGCGTCTCCGTGCGCCTCCTCTCAAGTGTGCAACACCTCACGACATCGAACGCCTCCCTGAGCCTCTCTCTCAAACGCACAGCATCCTGCAGCGCCGCCTTTTTTGCCTTTTCTCCGTCCCTGTGTCTCCCTCCCAAACACGACAGTGCCTCATGACACCGCTCGCAAGTAATCTCAATCTTTCTTTGTGTTTTACCTCTCTCTATTTAAAAAATAGTAAAAGAGTAAAGAGCTAACCTTTGTATTGTACGCTTTTTATTGGTGTGAGAGAGGTCTTAGAAAGAGGAGATGTGTAAGGGGGTGCCTGAATGGTAGGGGGTGCCAGAATGACGATGCTACAGGTAAAACGGTAGATATTCACGCCCAAAATTAACAAGGGACTCCCTGTTATATGAATGGGGAGAGATGAGAAGAGGGAGAGAAATAGTTATTTGGAGTGAGAGAGAAAGGAAAGGAAGAGATACAAATAGAATAGAGGAAGCTGAGAGAGAGGGAGGAGAGGAAGAGAAGTAATTAGGTCAAATAAACAATTTATATCCAAAAGAGAGAGAGAGAGAGAGAGAGAGAGAGGGCACCTTGTGGATTTGGGGCCGTAGGGTGTCAACATAGAACATAGAGAGGGCACCTGGGGCCTGGGCCATAGGGTGTCAATGTAGAGCATTTAGGTTTTTCTGAATTATTGGCATGGAGGATGACACCTTGTTTCCGTAAAGCAATAGGATAAAAACATACAGCAATAGTGGTTTCTTATTAGAATAGAGGACAATGGTCATAAGATGCCAAGATAGAGCATGCATAGTTTTCCTTCGTATACAACATACCCTACCGCCATAAAGAGAGCACCCTCGTCCATAGGTTGCCAAAAAACCCTCATGAAGGGTTTCTTCAAAACATAGAGGGCACCTTGTGGCCTTGGGGGCATAGGATGCCAATATAGAGCATAGAGAGGTTCTTACTAGCATAGAGGGGATTCTATGGCCTTCAGGCCACAAGGTACCATATAGAAAATAGAGATCAAAAATCCATTATGAAGGGTCTCTTCAAATTGAAAACATAGAGGGCACCTTGTGGCCCTTGGGGCCATAGGATGTCAATATAGAGCATAGAGAGGTTATTACTAACATAGAGGGGACCCTATGGCCTTCAGGCCTTAGGGTGCCAATATAGAGCAAAAAGTGATTTACACCGACATAGAGAGCACTCTATGGCCCTGAGGCCATAGGTTGCCAAAACAATGAGGTTTTTTTGGAAACAATGAGGGAACCTTGTGGCCTTGGGGCCATAGGATGTCAATATAGAGCATAGAGAGCTTCTTACTAGCATAGAGGGAACCCTATGGCCTTCAGGCCACATGGTGCCAATATAGAGTAAACAGAGGTTCTTACTAGCATAGAGGGGACCCTATGGCCTTCAGTCCACAAGGTCTCCTCACTATAGAGCAAATAGTGTTTTTTATGACATAGAGAGCACCCTATGGCCCTGGGGCTATAAGTTTCCAAAAATCCATCATGAAGGGTTTTCTTCAAAACGTAGAGGCCACCTTGTGGCTTTGGGGCCATAGGATGTCAATGTAGAGCATAGAGAGGTTCTTACTAGCATACAAGGGACCCTATGGTCTTCAGGCTATAGGGTGCCAATATAGAGAAAAAAGTGCTTTTTACTGGCATAGAGAAAACCCTATGGCCCTAGGGTCTGAGATTGCCAAAAAACGATCATGAACGGTTTCTTCAAAACATAGAGGGCACCTTGTGGCCTAGGGGTCATAGGATGTCAATATAGAGCATAGAGTATAGAGAGGTTCTTACTAATGATAGCCGTTTTTCGGCTTTCCATAATTGCCATAGTAAGCTACCTCACCCTATCAAATCACTAAAACATTTTGTTTATCCCTACCATTTCACTGTACATAGGCAAGTGTGAGTTAGGGGACTTTTCCCATATCTTCTAAAAAACCCTCAATTAGCTAGTCATTGGGCTAGTTGAGCCAAAATAAAAAATAAAAAAAAATTTGAAATTATAAGTATATTATGGCCCATTTGTGTGTAAATATTTCATTGTATATAGGGCCTAAATAAAAGGATTTTTCATAATTATTTTGGTATTTATTTAAATATTTCTACCTATGGTGTGTTATTTATGGTATGTACATTGACTCACCATTACCATATTTTTTATTACCATTTTGCATACTCTTTATTCCATATAAAAATAATTTCATGCAAGCTTCTCTTATTTTTGGTGTAACTCCATCCCAACAAAAATCCAAAAAAACTAGTTCTATTTATGTGTATATTTTTTCACTATTGTGATTTTTTCCTTCCTACATCTATTCTCTATTACTCTCATAATTAGACCACAAAAAATATTCATCTTTTTATGGTAGACTTATAATGAGAGAGATTTATTTTGACCCCTTTATATTTTTTCCACCTATATTATTTATATTTGACATGTACATATTTTTTAGACCCCTCAATATTTGATTTTCTTAGTTGTACTATTCATTTATATCATGATCTCAACAATATCTTCAATTATAGACCTACCAAATAAGGTCAAGGGTATGTGGAATGCATGCATGCACCATGCGGAGCTCACTCTTGGAGGTATTCAAAAGAATCATCCAAAGAAGGACCTCACAAGGACCTTGTGTAGTGGAAAAAACAGTCGGTTTTGCTGAATTTTTAAAGATCACATGCTCCCCGAATTTGAAAAGGTGATACAAAAAAAAGTTGTATCTCGTGAGCGGAACTTTCACCTCAAATTTTTTCATTTTTTTTTGAGCTACGAGCTGTGAGCTATGATTTTATTGGTGGACCCCAGTTTGCCCATGCTATGCAGCCACACTCCCTCTTCCACTTTATCATTTTCCTCTTTCACACACACTCCTCCCTCTCCTTCCCACTCCCAAACCTGAAACTCCCATGTCCTAATTCACCCTCTTCACCATTTCCACATCTCTCACACCTCCATAGCCTTCATCCTCCATTTCTACACCCTATGTGTCCCCCTTTCTCTCTACATATATGTCCATATTACCATACTCTCTTAAGCTTTGTAAAGAACTTCAAAAATCAACAAAAATCCAAGGATAACCTCTGCAAATGAAGGCTTTTATCATGAATTTTCCAAGGTTTGAAGATAACATAGCTTCATCGACACGCGCTACTTCGCCATGCTGACTGCTTCTTCTTCCGGTGCTGTAAAGAGGTGAATGTCAACTTCTCCAAGCTTCAACCTCTCTTTACAAGCTCATCCCTTCTCTAACTTTTCTCATCATATATCTCACCATTTGGTGAATGATTTTGTAAATATTTTGTAGTGATAATTACGAACCTCTACTAGAGTAGGCACTCCCAAATTATTCACTCAATCCTCTCTCCTTTCATCCTCAATAATTCTCTTCCCTTGAGTCCACATCCATGTGACTGAAAGGACAAGAAACACCCACCCTCATTAAAAAATATATATATATGCATAGTCTTTTATTCCTTCAAATAAACTTGATTAGGCCTAATCCTAATCGGGGCTTCTAAAACCTATAAATAGAGCCCTTATCTCCCTTGTAAATCATCACATGATCACACTACACCACACCATTCTCAACACATAACACACCACTCTTCAAGCTTAGTTGTGTAGAGTGTGTGCATCATGAGTGCTCTATTCCATCATTACACATAGGTGCATGGAGAAGCTTGAAGTTAGTTATGCCATCTAGAAGAGTGGAGTGTATGCCATACTCTTCACCACACTTGTAGCCTACTCTTGTGCATAAATAAGATTTATAGTTTTGGGTGCAATTGTATGTTGCAACTACGACTCTTCTCTCCAAATTGACTTGATAAGTTGGCTCATCAGGTGGTTGAAGGTATATTGTCCTTGAAGTTTGTTGTGCCATTTCATGCTTGGTGGTTTGAGGGCTTGTTGAATTGTTTGCATAAAAGGTAAATTGTAAGAGGGTGCTCGGTGAGAGGGCTCCCGTGACCCTAAGACAATTTTTGTATTGGCAACAAGGTCAAGTTTTGTGTTGTTCCTCTATTTCTCATCAAGCTTTGTGTGCATCTAGTCTTTAAGGCTAAGACTGAGTTGCTCAAGTTGATTTGTGCTCTTTACCTCTCTCTGGCGTGGTGAATGTTTGTGTTTGGTGTGTGTGGCTATCTTGCATTCCCCTCTCTTTGTGCGTTTGATTACAAGGAGATATCACGTGCGTCCTAGTTCGCATCTACAACTAGGTGGTGCCCCTTATCTTGTTTGGTTTCTGGCTGTGGGTTGTTGTTGTCTCTGATTGTGCTTGCCCCAGCCCCAATTGAGCAGCACGGGAGCCTCGAAGGGTGTTTAGAGGCCGCTCTTCTTGTTGCCCGCCCCGGACCTCCTCACTAACATAGAGGGGACCCTATGGCCTTTAGGCCACAGGGTGTCACTATAGAGTATAGAGAGGTTCTTACTAGCATAGAGGGGATCCCAAGGCCTGAAGTCCATAGGTTTGCAAAACACGATCATGAAGGGTTCTTACTAGCTTTTTACTGGCATAGAGAGCACCCTATGGCCTATGGGCCATAGGTTTCCAAAAAACGATCATGAAGGGTTTCTTCAAAGCATATAGGGCACATTGTGGCCTTGTTGCCAATATAGAGCATAGAGAGACTCTTAGTAGCATATAGCGGACCCTATGGCCTTCAGGCCACAAGGTGCCGATATAGAGCATAGAGAGGGACTTCTTACTAGCATAGAGGGGATCCTATGGCCTTCAGGACAAAGGGTTCTAATTTAGGTTTCCAAAAAGGATCATGAAAGGTCTCTTCAATACATAGAGGGCACCTTGTGTCCTTGAGGCCATAAGATTCCAATATAGAGCATCTAGAGGTTCTTACTAGCATAGAGGGGATCCTATGGCCCTTCGCCCATAGGTTGTCAAAAAACCATCATGAAGGGTATCTTCTAAACCTAGAAGGAACCTTGTGGCTTAGGGACCATAGGATGTCAATATAGAGCATAAAGAGATTCTTACTGTTATGGAGTTGATATTCTACTATTTATTACAGCAGCTGACAGGTGGAAAAAAGCTTGACCAATCTAGGCATATGCGAACAAATATATATTTTGTACATTTTATTATTCAAGTGCTCTTTTATGAGCTTTGGCCAGTTATGACCGTCCGACCAGTTTGTACTCAATTTGACCACTGAAAAAATCTATAAATGAAATACGTGCAAGAGGTAAATGGTCACTCTTGCACGGGGGGAGATTGCACCCAGTGTCTATGTATTTTTCTCTCCTCTCCTCTCTTCTCTCTCACTATGCTCGCGTAGCACTCCACTCTAGGAGGTGTGCCTACACATGCTCTTTTGCTCTGTCCCGCTCTCAATCTCTCTCTGTTCGCATATGTCGTGGTTTATGTGCTATGGGAATCGCCAGGTGTGTAGATTTGTCAGTTTGTGCTAGATATTGTGTTTATCTTGGGTATTTTGCAGGCAACCATGTTTTCATTTGTAGCAGTGGTATCAGAGCAAGTCTACGCTCCAAGATTAAATAACTTGACGAGCACCCACTAAGTATTTTATTTTGTCATTCTTGTAGGGGTTGTTAGTTGCTTCAGCTTGCAGTAATTGGTGTTGATTGCATGATACGGTTAGTGACCTTTGAAATTAAATATAATTTCTTCTTTATCGTCATGATAGAATAATCATTAGCAAAAATTATGATCGTTAAACATAGTAAGTGAATAGATTAAACTTAATCTCACAATCTAAAGGGTAGGCCATGACTTGCCCCATAGAATAGAGTATGCAAAGTATCGAGGCGGTTCGTGATCTTTAGGAAGGTTGAAGACCATTGAATCAATGACTACAGTTTTAACTGGAAAGGGCGAAGAGCAGCCATGTAGTATTAGCGATGGTCAACATGATATTCATCATGGAGTGCCGACTATGCAATATGGCCGTTGAGCTTATTGCAGCACACAGATCATGGAAACGCAAGAGCAAGACGATAGGCATTAACAATGACAGGATGCAGCTACACTCTAGCAAGACGTGGGAGCTACCGACCATGGTAGTAGCACTAGGAGGAGAGGCGTAGGCTTGGAAGCCAAGCACCATGCTCACCATCGAGCAGTAGTAGGGCACTGCCACTCAATTTTGATGAGTCTCTATTTGAGTTATCCGTGTGAACAACCCCAATTTTCAGCAAGCCATACCACCCACAGTAGTTTTGGCAGCACGTTCTCCCATCTCCAGTCTTACTGCACATCATTTCCAAAGCCGAACCAACCCTGCCATGTGGCTTTGCATGGGGACCACCCACTAGACCCTTGCATCTTTTGGCACCTTCCAACAATCGACTGTGCACCCTCCAATCGCCATGGAGGCCTTTGTCGACTAGCCATACATCCACTCTCTCTATCTTTGTTTACTGAACCAACCCCAGCCTACAGATAGTGATCTTGAAAGTGGACAGCTTTGCACACCTGTGCATACCACAACATAACTAACCACCTTTTTTTTTTTTTTTTGAAGTAACTCTATTACGTAATAGCAAGAATTGAACCCTCTCTCTCCCTCACGCTTTCCCTACCACCCATTACTTCTGCGACAATTGAACTCTCTCTCTCCCACACGCTTTCCCTACCTGTCCAACAACCACCCTTTTAGCTTGGCCAACCCCTATTCACACACACCCACAAAGGCCATGACCTGGCCAATCAAGAATCTCTCTCTCTCTCTCTCTCTCTCTCTCTCTCTCTCTCTCTCTCTCTCTCCCCACTTGTCTGCAATGGACGCCGTCCCTTTCTCCCTCTCCCTTTAGTTGGCAGCCACCCCTTTGGTGGCATACCCTCCCACCTTGTATCATTATTAACCTCTCACATTCACCTACCTGCCATGCAGTGGGCATCACCAATCTTCGACTCTCCCTTCGCGCGACTGGTGGCCTCATGCTCTCACACCTATAAGCAGCCACAGACACACTTGCATCGACCTGCGCCGTAAACTTTGAGTCCCCTCTCATAAGAATTTCGGATCCACCACCAGTTCTATGTCATACAGAAATCGACAGCTACAACCCACCATCCTGCAGATACCACTATCGATATACTGCATCTCGCTCTCTCTAGCACTCCCAGTAGAGAGATGAATGCTTAAGGGTGGTTGCGTGCATTCATTTTGTTGAAGTGCTGGCAGAACACATAGGTGTTGAAGATAATAGTTCCGTTGATGGTGTCTGCAACTTTCTCCCCTGAAAGGTGGAACAGCTTAACTCCCCTAACGACCTATAGAAGTAGACATTGTCAAACCTATTCACCGCCTCTGCACTACTTTCTCTGTACTCCTCGTGCATTGCTGACGGTGATGATGCTTTTAATCTACTCCTTTAGGTTTAATTTTTGTTTTTCATTTTATTTCATTTTATTTCTACCCAGACATTGTACTCGATTCACACAAATTGTATCCGTTTAGTCTCATCGATCATTTTGGCATTTTGAAGTCGGGTAAAATAACATTTCATTTCTTCTCTCTCTCTCTCTCCCATCCCACTACGAGTGCATGATGTCGGGCATCCTTGGGCATTCACGACAATGTGGTTGCATTTCATCTGATGATTTCAGACTTTTAGTTTTAATTTTTCATTGTAATTTGTTTTCTTTTTACACCTAGACAATGGATAAAATCCACAAGCATTGTATTAGTTGCTACTATTATTTGTAGATCATTTTGGCCTTTTGAAAACGTTAAATATAAAATATTAATTCATTCCATTTTTTTTCTCATGATGCTCAATCACAATGCATATCACAACAAATTGCAGGGTCCACTTTTGCATTCGAGACTCCTCCCCCTCATCTAGCTTGATTGCAGGATGATTTGCTGAATTTTCTCTTCTTATCAAGAACCCAGGCAGCCCAAGATTTGGAAGTGGTGACACTTGCAGATTTATATGAACAAAACCTATAAAATATGGAATCAGAAAAATGTCGCTTTATTGGAGTCAAATAAATTGCTTGAATGCTTTTATGTCTCTAAAAATTTCCTATAGCTCGCTTTGTAAATTGACATTAGGCCCAATTGTTTAAAATTGTGGGCTGAATTACTAAGCACATAAAGTGTTGGACAAGTAATCATAGTCTCCTTCTGTGTACAGGCCATGTGCGGAATACACTATTCATAACTGCTTCACTTACTTAGAATGTGTTCATTAACTAACAATCGAGGTATTTCTATAAGCACTTTGAAACCTATTGCTAACAATTCAGTGCAACTTCTTCTTGTGTAATCAAAACAATACTGCTCACAAAAGAAAAATCTCTTTTTATCAACAGTATCCATCAGTGTTTCATTTAAATTCGAACTGGCTATGGACTAGATAAGCAAAACCTAGGGTGTTTGATGTTGACGCTTCTGCATTTTCCTAGGATGTCCACCTTTTTCCCTACTGTCTAAATTTAAACCATGTCCCACAACATATTGAAGGACATTATTGGTTTGTCCAAGCTAATATAAATTCTCTATAAAATCATCCACAAATGCACCCACATTCACTACTCTATTCACTCCAAGTCCTTACAAGGACATGATACTTCATAAGAAGCTAAGCTAGGTATTCTCATTTAGGACCTTCATTATTCGCCTTTTTTAGTTAAACTTTTACACTTTCAACCCTAACTTTGTATCTGTTTTACCATTATCAACTTTTACAATATTAATGTGCGCTTTAATTAATTTTGGCACCTTGTCTTTTAGTAATACTTTTGCAGATAACGTTCAACTACATTGCTACAGTAAGAAAACCTCAAGGTATGAATTATGACTACATCCGGCCTCTAGATAAACTCTCCCTGATAAGTAATCTCCCTCCCTATATAAATTTCAATTTGAATGCAATATTACCTACTTCCCCACCCTAGTCCTTATTCCACGTACTTTATTATATTGGCATCTCCAAAATTTTCCACCTTTCCCTACATCTCCTTATATGACAATCCTCCATTATAATTTAGGTTTAGCAAAAATTAATAATTTTTCAAGCTAATGTCTTTTGAGGGATCACTTTTACAAATATTCTCATACCCACCTACCTTTACAACAAGTAACTTGGGTATCATCAGAAATTTTTTGACAATAGAGCCCTTCACTTATTTAAATTGTGTTACAAGTTGTCAATGAAATTATATTCATTGAAACCTACACTGACATAACTGATCAACCAGCTACTTACATGAGTTCTGTTGATTTGGAATGCAGCTCCTCTTCTTGTTGTCAAGAAAAGGGGCTCTGGCTCTTTGCTAACACTACAATCTACTCCAATTTGATATCAAGCAGGTAACTTATGATGTTTTTTTACTTGGTCTAGTTCATTGGTCACATGCACACAGATCCGCCGATTTAGGCAGTGTGTAAATGCTCATCCTAGTGCAGATTTGCCAATCTAGGCAGCACAACAACAAACTACAGATTCACACTTTTTCAACAATATCAAATGCAGATTCGCCGATTTAGGCAGCATTAGTGCAGATTCGCCGGTTTAGGAGGCACGTCTTATTGGTGTAGACTCGTCGATTTAGGCAACAAAAATCACAAAATCATGCTGCAGTGGCTAGCCACCACTTTCACTGGTGTGATTTTGTTACCCGGGTTTAGAAAATGTATTATATTTGGAATTGGAATTGGAGTTGGAATCTCTATAAAATGATTTGTCCCGAAAATATTTATGAAATTGCAATTGACATTGATGAGAATTAACTTATTAAATGATGAGTGTGAACAATGATATCCTGATTCATCACGATATGACATATACTCCTTATTCTAGTGGTATGGGACACTAGAATAGGTAGTATGTGGATGACAACAGACACAAACAATATAATTTATTTTAATAATTTCTTCCTTTTATTATGACATGTTCCTAAAACAACATACTAATCACTATTTTTGACAAGTATTGTTTGAAGATTCTTATTTTTGCAACTGAGAACAGTTTCCTTCCAGAAGAGAGGTATGTTATGGAGTTGATATTCTAGTATTTATTATAGCTCCGGCCAGTTTGTACTCAATTTGACCATTCAAGAAATCTATAAATGAAATATGTGCAAGAGGAAAAGGGTCACTCTTGCAGAGGGGGAGATGGCACCAAGTGTCTGTGTATTCTTCTCTCCTCTCCTCTCTTCTCTCTCGCTGTGGTGGAGTAGCACTCCACTCTAGGAGGTGCACCTACACATGCTCTTTTTCTATGTCCCGCTCTCAATCTCTCTCTATTCGCATACATCGTGGTTTATGTGCTATGGGAATCGCCAGGTATGCAAATTTGTCAGTTTATGCTAGACATTGTGTTATCTTGGGTATTTTGCAGGCAACCATGTTTCCATTTGTAGAACTTACTAGCATAGGGTTTTAAGATTACACAAAGAGCACACTATGGCCTTAGGGCCATATGGTTTCTAGCGACATAAAAAGTGCACCTTGTGTCTTCAGGTCGATAATGTTTCTAGCTAACACAAAAAGAACCCTGTGGCCTTATGGCCATAGGGTTTCTAGCTAACTAAAAGAGCACCCTCTGACCTTAGGGCCATAGGGTTTTTAGCTAGCTAAGAGAGCACCCTCTGACCTTAGGGCCATAGGGTTTCTATCCATCATAAAGATAATCGTATGGACCTAAGGGCCACACAGTGCTCTTTTGCTAGTTAGAAATCTTGGCCATCACAAAAATCACCCTGCGGACTTAAGGCCATAGAGTTTCTAGCCATCACAATGACCACCCTATGATCCTAAGGCACTCTATGGCCTTAAGGACATAGAGTATCTAACCACCATATGACCCTAAGGCACCATGTGTCTTTTGGACCATGGGGTTTCTAACCACCCTATGGACCTAAAGCACCCTGTGGCCTTAGCGCCGTATTGTTTCTAGCTAACAAAAAGAGAACCCTCTGGCCTTAGGGCCATAATGTTTTAAGATAACAAAAAGATCACCATGTGGACTTACAGCCAATAAGTTTCTTACACAAAGAGCACCATGTGGACTTAGATCCATAGGGGTTCGTACACAAAGATCACCATATGGCCTTACGGTCATAGGGTTTCTTACACAAAGAGCACCATGTGGCCTTAGGGCCATAGTTTTTCTAGCTGACAAAAAGAGCACCATGTGGTCTTAGGGCCATATTGTTTCTAGTAGCTGACAAAAAGAGCACCATGTGGTCTTAGGGCGATAATGTTTTAAGCTAGCAAAAAGAGCACCATGTGGACCTAGGGCCATGGGGATTCTTACACAAAAAATACCGTGTGGCCTTAGGGCCATAGTGTTTCTTACACAAAGAGCACCATGTGGTCTTAGGGACATAGAGTTTCTAGCTATCACAAAGAGGAACCTATGGCCTTAAGGCCATAGGGTTTCTAGCTAACAAAAAAATCACCCTATGGCCTTGTGGTCATAGGTTTTCTAGCTAACAAAATGAGCACTGTGTGGCCTTAGGGCCACAGGGCCATAGGTTTTCTTTTACAAAGAGCACACTATGGCCTTAGGAAAATAGGGTTTTTAGTGTTCACAAAGAGCACATTGCGGCCTTACGATCATATGGTTTCTAGACTACACAAAGAGCAACCTATGGTCTTAGGGTCATAGGGTTTCTAACTAGCAAAAAGACCACCCTATGTTCTTAGGGTCATAAGGTTTCTAGCTAGCAAAAAGACCACCCTATGGCCTTAGGGCTATAGGATTTATAGCTTAACCAAAGAGCTCCATGTGACCTTAGCTCGGGGAGTTCACTATGTGTAAAACTACCATATCACGTGCGTTCAAGACATGTTTGTAAAACCCCTTATCTGTGAATGTTTTTAGGAACATAATGTACCCTTTTCTTATTAAATCTGTAAGTTTTTTTCAAATTTGAAAAAATAATGCCTTTTTGTATATATATTTCTGTAAGCTTCAAGAAGTTTAAATACCCTTCTGTTGAACTCACGTGATAGGTTACATTTTTTTAGGTGACCTCCCCGTGGGCCTTGTGGCCTTAGGTCGATAGGGTTACTAGCCATTGCAAAGAGCACCTTGTGGCCTTAGGGCCATAGGGTTTCTAGCCACCACAAAGAGAACTATGTGTCCTTGGGGCCATAGGGTTTATAGCTTACATAGAGATCTCCCTATGGCTTAGGACCATAGGGTTATTAGCCATCACAAAGAGAACCATGTGGCCTTAGAGACATAGGGTTTCTAGACAATCACAAAGAACACATTTATAGCCTTAGGGCACCCTGTGGCCTAAGGGCTATTGGGTTTCTAGCTAAGAATAAGAGCTCCATGCGGCATTAGGGAGATAGGGATACTAGCCATCGTAGAGAGAACCCTATGGACTTAGGACACCCAGTGGCCTAAGGGCTATTGGATTTCTAGCTAACAATAAGAGCTCCATGTGGACTTAGGGAGATAGGGATACTAGCCATCATAGAGAGCACCCGATGGACTTAGGGCCATAGTATTTGTGTCCATCATGAAGACCACTCTATGGTCTTAGGACACCCTGTGGCCTTAGGTACATAGGCTTTTTGACCATCACAAAGAGAACCCTATGGCCACAGGGAACCCTGTGACCTTATGGCCATAGATTTTCTAGATAATACAAAGAGAACCCTCTAGCCGTAGGGCTATAGGGTTTATATCTAACACAAAGAGCACCATGTGGACTTAGGGTTTCTAGCTAGCAAAAAGAGCACCATGCGTCCTTAGCACCATAGGGTTTCTAGTTGACACAAAGAGATCCCTATGGCCTTAAGGCCATAGGGTTTCTAGCTTACACAAAGAGCTCCCTATGGCCCTAAGCCCATAGGGTTGCTAGCCATCACAAAGAGAATATGTGGACTTAGGGCTATAGGGTTTCTAGAAGTCACAAAGATTGCCCTATGGGATTAGGACCATAGGGTTTCTAGAAGTCACAAAGAGCACCCAATGGTCTTAGGTCCATAGGGTGCTCTTTGTGCTTTCTAGAAACCCTACAGACCTAAGTCCACATGGTGCTCTTTGTGATGGCTAGGGTTCTCTAGCCACATCACGAAGACCACCCTGTGGCCTTAGGGTCTCTAGCCATCACAAAGAGCACCATGTGCCTTAAGATCATAGGGTCTCTAGCCATCACAAAGAGCACCTTGTGGCCTTAGGGACATAAGGTTTCTAGCTTACACAAACAACACCCTATGGCCCTAAATCCATAGGGTTTCTAGCTAACACAAAGAGCGCCATGTGGCTTTATGTACATAGTGTTTCTAGCTAACAAAAAGAGCACCCTATGGCCTTAGGGTCATAGAGTTTGTATCTAATAGAAAGAGTACCATGTGTCCTTGGGGACATAGGGTTTCTAGCTAACAAATAGACAATGATGTGGCCTTAATCGATAGTGTTTGTATCTAGCAAGAAGAGAACCATGTGGCCCATAGGGTTTTTAGCTTCCACAAAGAGATCCATATGGCCTTAGGGCCATAGGGTTACTAGCCATCACAAAGAGCATTGTGTGGCCTTAGGTCCATAGGGTTTCTAGAAGTCACAAAGAGCACCCTATGGCCCTAAGGCCATAGGGTTCTCTTTGTGATGGCTAGAAAACCTATGGCTCTAAGGCCACAAGAGCACAAAAAGGTTACTAACCACCACTAAGAGCACCCTACAGCCTTAGGGAATCCTTTGGCGTTAAGTCCATAGGGTGATCTTTGTGGTGGTTAGTAACCTCTTTGTGCTCTTGTGGACTTATGGACATAGGGTTACTAGCTATCACAAAGAGTACCCTATGGTCCAAAGTCCACAGGGTTTCTACGGACATATGGTGTTCTTTGTGATCGATAGAAAGCATACGGATCTAAGGGCACATAGTTCTCTTTGTGATGGCTAGGGTATCTAGCCATCACAAAGATGACCTTGTGGCGTTAGGACCATAGGGTCTCTAGCCATCACAAAGAGCACCATGTGGCCTTAGGGACATAGTGTCTCTAGCCATCACAAAGAGCACCCTATGGCCTTAGGGCCATAGGGTTTCTAGATTACACAAAGAGCACCATGTGGCCTTAGGACCAGAGGGTTTTTAGCTATTAAAAAAATCACCTTCTGGTGCTAGGACCATAGGGTTTCTAGTAGATAACACAATGAGCACCTTTGTGTCCTTATGGCCATAGTGTTTCTAGCTAAAAAAAAGAGCACCTTGTGGCCTTAGGGCCATAGGATATCTCCATCACCACAAAGTTCACCATAGCCTTTGAGACATTGGGTTTCTAACTTACACAAAGATAACCCTGTGGCCTTAGGTCCATAGAGTTTCTAGCCATCACAAAGAGCACCATGTGGAATTAGGTCCATAGGTCTTCTAGCTTAAACAAAGAGCTCCATGTGGCCTTAGGGCCATAGGTTTAATAGCCATCACAAAAGAGCACCCTGTGGCTTTAAGGCAAAACAATTTCTAACGAGAAAAAAGAGCACACTATGGCCTTAGGGCACCCTGTGACCTTAGGGTCATAGGGTTTCTAGCTAACAAAAAGAGAACCCTACAGCCTTAGGACCATAGGGGTTCTATTTAACACAAAGACCACCATGTGGCCATAGTGTTTCTATCTAGAAAAAATATCACATCGTGGCCTTAGGGACATAGGGTTTCTAGCCATCACAAAGAGAACGCTGTGGCCTTAGGGTTATGTAAATATCTTTGTGATGGTTAGAGACCCAATGGCCCTAAGTCCACAAATTCTCTTTGTGATGGTTAGGGATTCTAGCCATCACAAAGAGCATACAATGGCCCAAAACAATGGTCTTTGGGCCATTGTATGCTCTAGGGCCATAGGGTTTCTTGTTAACACAAAAGCATCCTATGGCCTTAAGGCCATAGGGTTTTTAGCCACCATCAGAAAGAGCACCATGTGACCTTAAGAACTCTAATTAGACTAGAGGTCATGCTATGCACTTGGGAGCCAGTGACTATAGATTAGTATGTCTAGTCTTACGAAAGAGGACCCATCTTAGAAAAGAACCCAAAGGCAAAGGGGTTTTTCCCACTACATGCATTGTCATGTAGATATGGGGGTCCACTTACGTGACACCCATGAATATAGTCAATGACCAATAAAGACGAGATTAAAGCCCGGTGGTCCTCACATCTGTGCACCTTTAGACTGAGGTGGGCGAGGGTCAGGGGCAAGGGTTGGGCATGGCTAGGGAATTTGAGGTAGTTTACAATGTGATAATGTCAAAGATCTAAGGGGACATTTATGCCACTCAACGGAACCTACATGCGAACCATGTACACAAGAACTCTCATTAGATTAGAGTGCACCTTATGGCCCTAGGTTCATAGGATTCCAATGTGGAATCTCTAAAGGGTATTTAGGCCACTCAAGAACACCCAAATGATCATCTTATGGATCTAGGTCCATAGGATGCCAATGTGGAATCTCTAAGGGCATTTAGGCCACTCAAGAGCACCCAAATTATCACCATGAACATATGAACTTTGATTTCATTGGAGGGAACCATATGTACCTACGGCCCAAATGCTATAGATTAAGTAGTCCAAGCTTACAAAAGAGGTCACAACTTAGAAATAAACCAGAAGGCAAAGGGGTTTTTCCCACTACATGCATTGTCATGTAGACATGGGGGTACACTTATGTGACACCCATGAATATAGGAATTGAACAATAATGACAAGATTATAACCCGGTGGTCCTGACCTCCATGCACCTCTTGACTGAGGTGTGCGAGGTGTGGACATGACTAGAGAATATGAGGTAGTCTACAATGTGATAATGTAGAAGCTCAAAAGGAGACATTTATGCCACACAATGACACCTACATGGGAACCATGTACACATGAACTCTCATTAGATTAGAGTGCAGCTTGTGGCCATTGTAGAAACTCTAAAGAGATTTTGGCCACTCAAGTGTACCCAAAGGGACACCATGGACATAAGAACTTTGATTTGATTAGAGGGCACTCTATGGACCTTGGTTCATAGGGTGTTGGTGTAGAGGCTCTAAAGGGGCATTTAGGCCATTCATGGGATACTACTTTGGACCCCTATGGCCCTAGGGCCACAAGGTTCCTCTAATGTCATAAGAGAACCTGTGATCCTAGTACCATAGGGTGGCCTAGGTACACTTGTAGAAACCATTTTGTTGGCACCCTTTGGACCTAGGACCACATGGTTTAAAATAGAGGGGAATCTATGGCCCTAGGTCCATATGGATGTATTAATATCCATCTTGTCTAAACATACATCATTCTTTTTACAGGAAATGTATCAAAAGAGAATGTGGAAATCAGTTGATGCAACAAGCTCAACACCAAGTTCTTAATATCTAGATTTACACTTGCCAAATGGTGGAAGTAATGAGAAATTCCACTTGTTCTTTCAAGATAACAAGAAATTTCTCTTTAAAAACTATGGTATTGTTGAAGGCGAGCTTTTTTAAAATGGGGCCTCTAAACCCAAACCAATGGGCCTACCCTCACAAAATGTTCGTAAAGAGGTACGCACACTACTTGGGGCACCACCTTCTTTTGGGAGTGGAGAAGGAAACCAATGAAAATAACACTTGCACTCACCCACTCAAGCAACACACTTTGAAAACCCCTTACTCTATATACACTTTGGACACTTGACACCATCAAAGATTATGCAACCCAATGCCGTGCATCAAATGAAATATGCAATTTGTGGAATAGCATTCACCTTCTCCCCATAAGAATACCCATGATACATCCAAACTCCTCCTCTCTCAAGCACTCATATCAAAATCATGCGTAGAAGACTTGCCTCTCAAACACAGAAAAAAATCACCTACATCGAACTAACACACTTTGCATAGAGAGCTCATCTCCATCTATGCAATGCCGTGACAAATAAAATTACCATGAGAGGTAGCCACATGCATATGTAATGAATCAAAAGAGAGTTGGAGTGAGAAATTTTTTTAGACCAATTGAATAAGTGTGGAGAAACAAACCAATGGTAAATTGAGAGTAGAACACTTACTTGATTTGTCGCACACCGTTTAAGGGGAAGCCAGACGCTGGCTAACCATCACAAATTGTGACACTTGAATGTTTTGAAGATGATTTAATGATCATTAACATAACCATGAGAGAAATCATGATGTATTTACAAGTTATTGACGTGCTACAATGATTTATTGGGTTGATGGAGTAAGAGATTGTAGAATAGAAAGAGTGGAGGATAGAGTTGCACTTCCTCCAAAGAGGAGGGTTAGGAGGGAGGATGTGAAAGAGTGAGAGTTGGGGGTTTCTCTACTATTGATCAAGAAGAACATGAAGTCGAAAGTAAAGGTGTGTGTCCTTGAGTCTCTCCAAGGGGGGCTATTTATAGTTGTGCAGGAGTGGGATTATGCTACACTTAATTAGGGTGAGTGATTAGCCCTAATTAAGTGTCCTTTGACCACTCATTGAATATTGGACATAAAATGGACTATTTATTCACCAAAAATATCATTTTAGACCGTGAAGGCTCCATAGGGGTGCATAATGTAGGTGGGCCCCACCATGAGGTCCTACGAGTGGTTCCTGCGGGGTATCTCAACTTGTCTTTCTTGGCATTTAGAAAGCATCTTTAGGTTGGTCCCATCACATGCAAGTGACCTTGAACACTCATTGCTCTTCTAGAAGATGAGTAGGGGAAAAATAAGATCTCACCCTCTTGATTTACTTGATTGACAGTTCCCTTTTGCTGCGAATCTGACAGATTTACACTATTTTGACCATAACTTTTTACCTGTAGCTTGGAATGACATGCTTCAAAAGGAAAATTTGGCCTTCTCAACATGTTTGATATGAATTTGTACTATTCTTCACGCCCATGCACCAAGGAATTCGGTTTGTAAGGTCCACACTAGGCTAGGGAACCTTTTGCTTCCAAGTCTTCTTGTATGGGCCCTTGGCTTGTATGCATCCAAGGGGAATCATGATTTTTCAAAAGGGTATGATGCTTAAACAAATGGAGGAGGGCCCAATATTATTTTCTTGTGAAAATAATATACAATTTGAGTCTTTTTGAAAGGAGAAAAACTATATGTATATTCTTAAGAGATATTGGGCCACCTATGTAGGGGGCATAGAAGACTTGTAGAGATGGACCATAATCTTTGGTAAAGACAAGTGGAGAGTTGATTTTCCATGGTAATTTATCTATATGGGATGGAAGATGGATATATTATTTTTCTACTACTAATTTACAAGAGGTAAGAAATTTTGGGGGTAGATAGTTGGTTATTGTATGCTTAATTTTATTTACAAATCAAAAAAGAAAAGGGTGGTAATATAAGTATATGACTAAGGTGACATTTTTGGGAAGAGTACAATGTATGTGTCGCCACAAAGGTTAAACGAAGAGGGGGAATTTACTCTAGATAACTTAATAGCGTAGAAAAATATATACACATATGAGGAAGAGGACATTGAGTAGGCTGAAAAATGTTGCAAAAAGATGGTTACCATTTTATGCCACTCATATTAGCCCTCCCCCAAGCCTAGAGATATTCATATCTTTAGGAGGACGGTGTTGCTTCTTTCTCTTCTTCTTTTTTTTTTCCTTTTCTTCTTTTTTTTTATAAAAAAAAATGTATAGGAGGAGCGACATGCACTCTTTTGCTCCATTAGACCTGCTTTTTATTACCTCAATCCCATAAATTGGAGATGGGAGGGTTGCCTTGGGTATGTTCAGATTCCAAGGATGGTTCTTCTTTGCACATCAAAGCTTTAAAACTAGGTGGAGCATTTGCCAAGCCGAAGGGAGCCATGCCAATTTGGAGCTTAGACGATGTAGGTAGATGACTTCCTATCAACGGATTGATACGTTGAAAGTAGGGCTTTAATCCCCATCCATTGACTCTGGTCTTGTGGAGTTTTCTTGATAAATCTGCTAATCTATAACTACCATTCCCAAACTTTGTTTTTATCATGAAAGGTCCCTCCCATCTTTGCAAAAACTTTTTGTCAAGTCGAGTATCAAGTTGGTTATCATAGCGAAGAACGAACATACCTTCCTTCAATCCTTTCTCCTTGAGCTTCTTGTTGATTTTGTCCCTTTGGCTTGTCGCTTTGGTGATGTAGTGATCAATGGACTCTTCTCTATCTAGCTCAAGTTGTTGGAGATCTAAGATCCTTTCATGTAGAACCTCTTTTGGTTTTTTTTCCACTCTTGCAAGAACGCGCAAGCTTGAGAGCTCTACCTCAATGGGGAGAAGTGCCTCCTGTCCATAAACTAGATGAAAAGGGGTGAATTGGGTAGATACCTTGAAAGATGTCCTATACGCCCAAAGAGGAGCCATCAAATGGCGATCCCAATCATTAGTCCGGTTGCTTATAAATGATCTTACATATCATTCCATTCACTTTTTCCACCAATCCATTGCATTGAGGATAGTAAGGTGTGGAATCCAGGTGTTTCACTTTTAACCTCCTCAAGAGATCATTCAGAAGGTCAGCCCTAAAACCCGGGCCTCGATCTGATAAGATTTCTAGGGGTGTTCCAAACCTACTACAAATATGATCAAAAATAAACTTTGATACCTCTTCAGCTATGATTCGGGTTGTTCTTGTTGCTTCCTCCCATCGTGTCATGTAGTCAACACCCATGATGATGAAAACCTTCCCTGTAGAAGTATGAGGTAGGGGACCTATTGCATCCACACCCCACTTTTCAAAAGGGCCATAAGATATTATTGGGACTCGAGGCTCATATGTTATTCATCTATCCCCAGCAATTTGGCATTGCTTACAGGCCTTACACCAATATTGGACATCACGATGTAAGCTCGGCCAAATAAACCCTGCTTGTAAAATCTTCCTACTTGTAATATCTTGAGAAAAGTGACCACCACAGACATCATCATGACATGAAAGAAGAATTTTCTCTATCTCTTGCAAACCTGGTACTCTCCTCAAGACCAAATCTTTCCCTTTGTGATATAATTCATCCCCGATTAACTGGTAAGGTGTGGCCTTCTTAACTAGTCTATGTCTTTGCACCTTGTCTAAGTGTTTGGGACACTCACCTGCTTGTAGAAAGAAAATAATGTCTTTTAGCTCCTCTTGACCTTGATATTTGGGTTCATATAGTTTCACACCTCCTACCTCCATTTGAAGCTTTTCATTTGCGAGTAAGTCTGGTTCCTCATTATGAGTTCTCACAATGTGTTGTACATGTGTTGCTTTAAAACCCTTCATCAAAGCTCTTACACTACTAAGCCACTCAAACAATGTACGATTCTTGCACCTCCAAGTCCCTTGGATTTGCCTGACCACTAGCAAAGAATCACCTTTTATAATAAGTCTTTGTATGCCTAATTCTTTGCATTCTTCTAACCCAAGGGTTAGAGCAGCATACTCAGCCTCATTGTTAGAGTGAACATTGGGTAGAGTGATACCTTTTCTAACCATTACCTCCTTTTGTGGGTTCAAAATGATGATCCCCCCTACTGCTTTGTCTTGTTGGCGTTGATAAGCTCCGTCAAAGCATAAAGTATGGGCATTATCAATCTCCTTCACTTTGCACTATTTTGAGCCTTCCTCTCTTTGTAGTCGTGATCCTTCCCTTTCTCTCACTTTGTAGGTGAGAATGTCTACAAAGTCCTGCTCTTGTGCTATCTTCTACAAGGAAAGTGTATTCAAATTCTTGGACTTCAAGCACCCACTTGGCTATTCTAGATGAGAGGCTCATGTGTTGTACTACATATGGTAGATTGTGATCTAAGGTGAGAAAAACAAATGTCACAGGAAGAAGATACGATCGAAACTTCCTTACCGCAAACAAGATTGCAAAGACCACTTTCTCCATTTCAGTGTATCCCTTCTCGGCCGGAGTCATCACCTTGCTTGCAAAAATAGATCGGCCTCATGTATGATGTTTTAGGATCTTTTTCATCAAAACAACACCAATTGCTTCGAAACCTACACTTGGAGTGACATAGTAGGTCTCCTTTGGATCTGGTGGCATTAGGATTGGGAGAGAGCTAAGAATGCCCTTTACTTCCTCAAAACATTTTTCATGTTCCCTCCCCCATTCAAATGTAGATTGGTTTGCCAACCTATGCAAAGGGGCAATGGCTTCTGCTAGGAGATGGATGAAGCGAGACATGTACCTCACTTTGTGGTTGAAGGTCATTAGATCCTTAGTTGTTGTTGGTGGAGATAATGACAAAGGCCTCTAATTTAGAGGGATCCACTTGAATTCCTTGTGAAGAAACCACATGGCCTAGAAAAACCACCTGAGATTCACTGATATGACACTTCTCTGGGTTGAGTTGTCCCCCAAATTGATGGAGCCTCTTAAGCCCCTCTTCAACCCTTTGGTAGTGAAGTGATCTACAACTATAAATATAGAAATCATCCATAAATACTCTTATAGATTTTCCAAAGAATGGTTGAAATACAAATATTGAGAATCTCATAAAGGTGCTAGGAGCATTGGTGAGCCCAAAAGGCATTACTCTGAATGCAAAACATCCCCAAGGTGTGATGAAGGTGGTTTTTGGTTGGTCCTCTTCTGCTATTCTAATTTGAAAATATCCTAAATACCCATCACACACAGTGTAGCATTCATGACCTACTACTTCATTCAAAAATTCATCTTGGAAAGGGAGAGGGAAGTGGTCCCTCTTTGTCGCAGCATTGGGGGGTTTGTAATCCACATAGACCCTCCACTTACCATTCTTCTTGGGAGTGACTACAATAGGTGATACCCATTTGGAGTTGGATACTGGATAGATGAAGCCAGCCTTCAAGAGTCGATTCCCTTCTTGTAGGAGAGCCTTTTGTTGCACAGATCCTAGTCGCCTTAACTTTTGAGCCACGGGTTTGGTCCCTGGTTTCAATTCAATTCGATGCTCTATTACATCTACACCTCTTATTTGTGAGTAGTCAGTGATAAAAAATTTGGGATACCTCCTTAACATATTGATGTTGGACCTCTTCTCCTCACAAGTAAGATCTTTTGCAAGCATCTTCTCAAATCCTTCTTCAAGGTGGTGGCATCTTTCATCCCCTCATGTGTGATTGTGTGTTGGATTTTCTTCTACGGAAACATCTTGGGTGTTGGCGTTAAATACAATTCCCATTACCTCCAAAGAAGACTCCTCTTCACTAGTTGATGCACTGGTTGATGCTTCCTCATCACCTGAGTAAGGACTCTCCTCCTCGCTCTCTTCATCTGCCGTGGTTTCATAGTTGATATCTAGTTGCTTTCCTTCTCGCCAACCATACACCACCGGTTGACCCTTCTTAAGAATCAAACAACCACTTTCCCATTTTTGATCTGTATTCACAGGAATGAGCCAAGGCCTCCCTAGGATGATGGGATAGCCCTCCCCCTTATCTGGCATGATATACATATCCACTCGTGCATCTATGCTACATACAGAGACTTTTACATTTTCAATGATCCCCAAACACTTCACACTTGAGTTGTTGGCTAGCCTAGCTTGACAATTAGAGGACTTTGTAATTTCAATCCCTAACCTATTCATTGATTTTTCCGTGATCACACACATTTGAGCTCCACCATCAACATATACATTAGACACCTTTTTACTCCTTATGTAAGCATCCACAATGGGTTCCACATATTTTTGTAGCTTTGAGGACACAACCTTAATGGAAAGATTTTCTTTCTTCTTTGGAATTCTTGTACCTACCAACTTTGGCCATTGCCTTCTTACTTTGGCTGATAGGTGGAGAAGTTGAGGCCATGAAATGTTTGGCTTTTGGGTTTTTAAATCCGCGAGGATGTTGTAGGGCTCTAGCTCCTTTCCCAATGGGAAGTCGTTGATACCGATTTCCCTTCGCCTTGATCTTTTCTTCCTGCTACTTTCAGATTCTTCCATCTTTGACTTCTTCTTCTTGTCCCTTCTGGCTAAATTTGTTCCTTCACTTCTCATGTCTTCATCCTTATCATGTGATCTTGTGCGTTTTTCTGCCAGCATAACATCAAAGTTTAGAGTATGCTCATCTATTACCTCTTCTAGCTTGATGATATTGACTCCTCTTTCTTCCTCCTCATGTGGGATGGGAGGTATATTTGCTGCTGGTGGTGGTCGACGAAGGATTTGTGGGCCTTGATCTAGTTCTTGCTGCACAGTGAGAGGAGGCAGTCTAGGGCGATATATGTCTCCCGGAAGTCGCCTTGGATGTGGACAATTGTACATTCCATGGCCCATTTCATTGTAATTCCAACATCGCAACTCTTGAGCTTGTCTTCGTTGATTGCGATTACCTTCTCTTGGTTGTCGTTGTTGAGGTAGGCCCTGTGCAAGAGGGGCCCTAATTAGTGGTTCCATGGTTTGTGAAGACTCCCTCTCACTCACTTCATTCAAACCCCTTGCTTTATGTGCTTGGAAGTGTAGTTTTCTAAACTTGATGATGGCTACCTCACGTGCTTCTTCGAAGGTGGATGGGAATTTTAGCTCTACTTTAGCCTTTAAAAGTGGATACAAGCCAACCATGAATCTCTCTTTTTTTAGAAAGTTAGGTGCACCACCATGATTTTCTAATGTAGCCTCCCACCTACCCCATAGATTGACAAAGGTTGCTTCATAAGAGGGATAGTCTTCAAGTGATACCTGCTTATGTCCAATAAGACATTTCCATAGTCCTTCAGAAGTATCACCTTGCCCGAACTTGAAGAGGAAGCTTGCTCGCAATCTCTCCCAGTTGGACTTGATTTGGGGTTGCAAGGTCTCATACCATGCTTTAGCTTCTACTTTTAGAACCAACGGGAAGGCTCGTAGCTTTACTTCCTCTTCATCTCTCCCGGATACGAGATGTGCCATCTCCAAGTTGTCAAGAAACGCTTGCGCATCTTCCCTACTTCTTGCATAAAACGTGGGAAAAGAACTTGACATTTTGTTTAGACTTTTTGATTTTTTTTTCAAGAAACTTTTCTCTTACAGGCCACACAAGATTGATGACACTATAAATCTGATTACATTAAAATGAAGATGTACACATCCATTGTTAATTCGTACTTTACCATAGGTAGAATAAATGGATTAATTGAAGCATTGATTTCATTGAGGCGAGTGGATCCAAATATCCTCCATATGATAGATTGAAACCTAAACTTAGTTGCAATGATTATATGAATGGATTGCCGAGAAATAGGCCTAAAAGGTTCATTGTTTTGATCTTGATTCATGTGCTACTCCTCGTTGTTGGTTTGAAGACCTCGTTCCTTCATATGGCCCTTGAGAACCCCTTCACCACTCCTTGTTCCTGCCTTTAAAACAAAATGAACACGTGAACATCAAAAGAAGTTTCATAATTGATGACTGGAAGTATAATTGGATTGGGTTATGCTAGTATTTCTCTAAGTCTTTTTGCACCAAACATAAAAACAATGCGTTGCGTGAAAAAGACTTTTCTATCTATGTGAACATTTACTCTAATGTGTTGTGCAAAATCAAATGGATAGATGGGAACTCCATTGTTCATCACTAACAATTTGAAGGTAACTTGGAAATATGTTCCTCAGTGGGGGCACCACTTTATGAGGGCGAGCTTTTTGAAAATGGGTCCTCTAAACCCAAACCAATGGGCCTACCCTCACAAAATGTTCGTAAAGAGGTACGCACACTACTTGGGGCACCACCTTCTTTTGGGAGTGGAGAAGGAAACCAATGAAAATAACACTTGCACTCACCCACTCAAGCAACACACTTTGAAAACCCCTTACTCTATATACACTTTGGACACTTGACACCATCAACGATTATGCAACCCAATGCTGTGCATCAAATGAAATATGCAATTTGTGGAATAGCATTCACCTTCTCCCCATAAGAATACCCATGATACATCCAAACTCCTCCTCTCTCAAGCACTCATATCAAAATCATAAGTAGAAGACTTGCCTCTCAAACACAGAAAAAAATCACCTACATCGAACTATTACACTTTGCATAGAGAGCTCATCTCCATCTATGTAATGCCGTGACAAATAAAATCACCATGAGAGGTAGCCACATGCATATGTAATGAATCAAAAGAGAGTTGGAGTGAGAAATTTTTTTAGACCAATTGAATAAGTGTGGAGAAACAAACGAATGGTAAATTGAGAGTAGAACACTTACTTGATTTCTCGCACACCTTTTAAGGGGAAGACGAACGCTGGCTAACCATCATGAATTGTGACACTTGAATGTTTTGAAGATGATTTAATGATCATTAACATAAACATGAGAGAAATCATGATGTATTTACAAGTTATTGATGTGCTACAATGATTTATTGGGTTGATGGAGTAAGAGATTGTAGAATAGAAAGAGTGGAGAATAGAGTTGCACTTCCTCCAAAGAGGAGGGTTAGGAGGGAGGATGTGAAAGAGGGAGAGTTGGGGTTTTCTCTACTATTGATCAAGAACAACATGAAAATGAAAATATAGGTGTGTGTCCTTGAGTCTCTCCAAGGGGGGCTATTTATAGTTGTGTAGGAGTGGGAATATGCTACACTTAATTAGGGTGAGTGATTAGCCCTAATTAAGTTTCCTTTGACCACTCATTGAATATTGGACATAAAATGGACTATTTATTCACCAAAAATATCATTTTAGACCGTGAAGGCTCCATAGGGGTGCATAATGTAGGTGGGCCCCACCATGAGGCCCTACGGGTGGCTCCTGCAGGGTATCTCAACTTGTCTGTCTTGGCATTGAGAAAGCATCTTTAGGTTGGTCGCATCACATGCAAGTGACCTTGAACACTCATTGCTCTTCTAGAAGATGAGTAGGGGCAAAATAAGATCTCACCCTCTTGATTTATTTGATTTACAGTTCCCTTTTGCTGCGAATCTGACAAATTTACACTATTTTGACCATAACTTTTTACCTGTAGCTTCAAAAGGAAAATTTGACCTTCTCAACATGTTTGATATGAATTTGGACTATTCTTCACGCCCATGCACGAAGGAATTCAGTTTGGAAGGTCCACACTAGGCTAGGGAACCTTTTGCTTCCAAGTCTTCTTGTATGGGCCCTTTGCTTGTATGCATCCAAGGGAAATCATGCTTTTTCAAAAGGGTATGATGCTTAAACAAATAGAGGAGGGCCCAATATTATTTGCTTGTGAAAAGAATGTACAACTTGAGTCTTTTTGAAAGGAGAAAAACTATATGTATATTCTTAAGAGATATTGGGCCACCTATGTAGGGGGGATAGAAGACTTGTAGAGATGGACCATAATCTTTGGTAAAGACAAGTGGAGAGTTGATTCTCCATGGTAATTTATCTATATGGGATGGAAGATGGATATATTATTTTTCTACTACTAATTTACAAGAGGTAAGAAAGTTTGGGGATAGATAGTTGGTTATTGTATCCTTAATTTTATTTACAAAGAAAAAAAGAAAAGGGTGGTAATATAAATATATGACTAAGGTGACATTTTCGGGAAGAGTACAGTGTATGTGTTGCCACAAAGGTTAAACAAAGAGGGGGAATTTACTCTAGATAACTTAATAGCGTAGAAAAATATATACACATATGAGGAAGAGGACATTTAGTAGGCATAAAAATGCTGCAAAAAGATGGTTACCATTTTATGCCACTCATTGTTAAGGAGATAAAGAAAAATTGTTCAAATCTTAAAATATCTGGAGTAAAGCTACCCAATGGTGACTCCTACTTGTTGGAGCCTATGGGCTTTTCTCAAACCTTGGTGAAGGTTGATCATGACGGAGTGACAATGAAAAAAGCAGGGTAGGTGGAGCTTCAAGACGACACTCCAAGTGAGAACTTCATAGAATTCTATATTGAGGGATTTAAGAAATTTAGTCAAAATTTAGGTAAATTGAGTAGCACAAAGAATAATAAGAAGCAAAAGAATGAAGACACAGGTAAAGCAAGTCAAGCTAAGACTCTCAAGGAGAGTCAGACTTCCTCACTTGGAGACAATAGTAGAAATGTAGTCGTAGAAAATCTTTAAAATATACCCTTACAGACTCAAGAAGCAAGAGATTCTAGTGGACTTGCAACCTAGTATTTTAAACACCCTCAGTGGAAGTGGTTGTGGACTCAGTATCCTTAGCTGTGCTGGACTGTATTATACAACCGAAAGAAAAAGATCTTGATAAAGAAGCTACCAAAACTTCTAAGTGTGGGCTAGATGGATATGTTGCAATTAAACACTATTTTCAATTTGGTGTACAATTTACCCAATTTGGTGTACAATTTGGTGTACAACCTTGCACCAGATGGCTATAAATGCAGACCATTGTTAGATGTGTATGTGAAATGCCTCTTGAAGTAATTTGCAGGGCACTCTAGGCTAGTCTCCAATGCAGCAGACCTTATGTCGTATAACCCAATTACAAAAATGCCTTTACAAACAACTGAAGTTCATGGAGACAAGTGATCAATATACCAGTATTGGATTATATCTGGTCAGCATTCCATCACAGAGGCTATAGTTTTTTTTCATAACAACATCACTAAGTATGCTTTGAGAAAAGAGTTCTACAGCTTTAGAATTGCAAGGATAGTGGTAGACGCTCCTAAAGAGGTTGTTGTTCGAATATCCAAAATCAAGAACATGGAGAGAATAATAGCAATGAAGCAACAACCTTATGTGGAGGTCTTAAAGCATGGTCGTTGTCAATGGCTTGCATATTCTAAACCAACAATACCCAAGGCAGGAGTTCCTATCGATCATCCGAGTTGACCACCTTGGGATGTAAGTTCCACTTTCCTATGTTTGTTTTTGTTACAAATATGTCTTGAAATAAAGTTAATTTTCTTTTCTTTATTGTTTATTCTCTTCATGAGTTGTACGCAATGTCTAAATCTCCTGCTACAAAAAGCAAAGGAGAAAAAGCCAATTCCTTAGATAACTAGGGGATGTGTGCAGTGAATCATTGCAAAAAGTAATGGCACTTCTAGTTTGCAATTCCTTTTCTCATGGAAAATCAAGTGTGCTAGAAAGAATTTGGAAGGCTTTGAGTTTCTTTGCAGTGAGAATAGCTCTACAATTCTTGTAGGTGTTTGTATCATAGATACAACACACAAAAGTGTTACATCTAGTGGTTGGAGTGCTACCCAATTTAGTAAAGTAATTGATGGAGTATGTGGGGTAGCACATCAACCATGAGAGTTTTTAACTGCCATCTTAGTCAAATATCAGCATGCTGCTTCCTTAGAGAAGGCAATTTCTAAAAAATCTAACTCGTATGAAATGCATGTGTGTTTGTATCATAGATACAAACACACAAAAGTGTTACATCTAGTGGTTGGAGTGCTACCCAATTTAGTAAAGTAATTGATGGAGTATGTGGGGTAGCACATCAACCATGAGAGTTTTTAACTGCCATCTTAGTCAAATATCAGCATGCTGCTTCCTTAGAGAAGGCAATTTCTAAAAAATCTAACTCGTATGAAATGCATGTTCTACCTCTGAGCTCCTTAATGGGATCAGATACCATCCAAACATGTGCTCTTTACGAAGTAATTCTTGGGGTTTGGATATTCTTCGGTCAAGGAGAGCAGTACACCAACTACTCTAGTGTTGAAGAGTCACTCCTGGAGCCAATGCATACTCTGCATCAACCACGACAAGTATGATGTTGTGACATGGTCAAAGCTTTTTTTGTGCATCGTGCAATCAAATGAATCTGTGTCAAAGAAAATGATCAAGTAAAAGAAATCTTCTCATTAGGCTATGGGACTAAAGAAGCACTACAACAAGAGAGAAATGTGATATTAGTTGCATGTACTAGTTATCGAATGACGCAATTGGAACCTCTTTGCCATTCCATAGTGGAAGAAGACCTTGATCTTAGAAGGTGGGAATGTGTGGATACCACAGAGAAAGTCAATGCCAAGGATTCAGAGGAAGATGAAATTGAAGAACCATTGGATGCAAGTGTTGATGCCACTCTAAATTCTACAGGAAACAGGTTAAGCTAGCCACCCATGATATTACATTACTGATATTTATATTATTATTTTTATCATTTTATTTTATTTGTCCCGTCTCAAATACGCCCATGATGTTAAAAACATTGACGTTTGGTTTGTTATTTTTCTCAATTTATTTTCTTTGAAAAAATGTGAACTTGTGAGTTTGCGTTTTTTCACAATAAATGAATTAGACTTAAGTGTATGATATTATATGGAGATGTTGTGGAAAATAGAATTCTACATATATATATGGTGATAAGATATATTATGTAATACTTTAAAGTTAGTTGATCATATGAGGTTTGGGAAGAACACCCTATGACTTGAGGATCATAGAGTTCTTTGTACATGTGGCACCCTATGGGCCTAGGACCATAGAATCCCCCAAAAGCAATTGGGATATCCTACAACCTTACAAATGTAGGGTGATTACATAGAATCTCTAAAAGGGCTCATAAGAATTTGGGCTACTCTATAGCCTTAGGTCCATAGGGTATCAACATAGAATCCCCCAAAAGCATTTGGGATACCCTAAAATCTTACCAATATAGGGTGATTAGATACAGTCTCTAAAAGGGCATATAAGCATTTGGGCTACTCTACAGCCTTAGGGACATAGGGTGTCAATATAGAATCCCCCAAAATCATTTGGGCTACCCTACAATCTTACGGATATTGGGTGATTACATAGAGTGTCTAAAAGGGCACATAAGAATTTGGGCTACTCTACAGCCTTAGGGCCATAGGGTGTCAACATAAAATCTCTAGAAGAAAACATAAGTTATCCAATAGCATTTTGGGATACCCTAAGTCCTTAGGGCCATAGCGTGCTGACATAGAATCTCCACAGGGGCACTTAAACCACCCCAGGGATGAAAATCACCTAGCTCCATATGGACACATCTTATAAAATATCACATGACACCATGTGGTCTTTAGCCCATAGGTTGGTTATTCTAGGTCACCTAAAGACTCTTTAAATGTTTCAAAAACGATATTCTTTGGTCTTAGTATCTTGTTGAAGATCTTAGGGTCATGATGTGCGAATACCAGACCGATCTTATGGAAGAATATTTGGGAGAAGATATGTCAACTTATTGCCTTGGAATCATAGGGTTCATATACATTAGGGACATATATTACTTAGCTTGTGATTAAGGTTTAATATTCTATTGATAATGAAATAAGGTAGAAAAAGAAAAAAGTTTTTAGTCCTTAAAATTCCAAAATGAGTGTCAAAAATTGATTTATGATCATTTTTGGTTGGCTTCTATTGTGAATTGATGGTGTAAGCGTTTGAAATAATTATCTTTGTATTGAAAATAACTAGACTAAACGTATATTCAACATTTATTGTAAATGCTAATTACTCGCTTAGATAGTAAACATCGAGTATCAAAGTGAAAATGGTTTATGAAGCATTTGTCCTTTGGATTATGTGAAGATGTAGTTCTTCAATTGTAAGAAGATTTTATTCAAAGATATAAAGTGCGATTATTTTGGTCCAAACCATGATTTTTTTTCCCTTCTAGATGATGCAAGGAATTGAAATTCATATCTTGAAATTTTTTTAATAGAGGAAAGCTAGGACTAGTACAATTTTTTAGCTTGTCATGTAGCAATCGGAACATTGTATCAAGGTTTGTTGCAAAGAAGTGATTGTATAATGTATGACAATTGTTTAAGTTTGTAAAGTGGATTCTATTTTTAGGTATTAGATCAAAGACAACCAAATGTATTGAAGTGAAAGTCTTAGACCTATTAATGAACATTGTGGATGTGTTTGCACTTTCAAAAATCTTCCTTTTGAATTTTGTGACCTTGATTAGTTTCTTGAGCATGTTCTCCTAATATATCACAGATATGCCACCCTTTCAATTATTTCAAAAATTCCAACGTCCTATATTTTTGAAGATTTTCTCAGACAAACAAATTTACATACAAGGTTATTAGGAACATTGAGAAAAGTAAATGTGTTATTGAATTTAATAATATAAAAAATAATTATTTCTGATCATGTGACTTTAAAATCAAGAAAACCATGAAATTCAAGACTTAGAAAACTATTTGGCATTTAAAATGAGCACCTATAAAGCTATTGTTGATTCTCTTTTCAATGCTCCCATTTTCACTTTGAAATATATTGTTAGTATTATTTGTATTTTTCTCTTTCCATAAGGGCATAGGTTATTGTCCAAATCCAAACTCCGTTTATAGTCAACACTTACAAAGGACCCTATGGTCTTCAGGCCATACCAGTGGCATAGTTTATGCATCACTTGTTTTTAACATATTTGGACATATTGTGTGATGGTCCAAGTGACACTTAAGAAGCCAAGATAGATAGGATTTATGTAACACTGCACACTCTTATGTTAAAATCATACCATGCTATGGTCAAACCATACAAAGGGCACCCTATTCCCCTTGGTCCATAGGGTCCCAATATAGAGCCCCTATAGATACAATTAGGTCACCAATGATCTTGGGGCCATTGATTACTCCTTGTTTATAGTAAATTAATATGTTAAAGCATAGGGCACCTTTGCCACCCTATGGCCATAAGTCCATAGGGTTGTCTTACTAACATAAAGGGAACTATATTATGTTGAGGAAAAATATCAGAGGGTTGTGACGAGATGACCAAAATGTAACCTATGTCCAAAGGCTATAGATTGATTTCATTTTATCTGCAAGGTACTCCATATAGTCACTATATCCATAGGGTTATAGGTGGTACATATATAAATCATTCTACAATACTAGGACTATAATTCTCTCTCTCTTTATAACCTATATACTTTTTTATTGTCCTAGTTCCATAAAAAGGCATATTTTTGGCTTTCATAGAGTCTTAAAAATATCCACAAAGAGCATCTATGGCCATTAGGCCATACGCTAAATTGTGGGCTTCTTCTAAAACCTATTATCAACAACCTTGTATCAAAGAATACCATACTATGGTCAAAAAACCATACAAAGGGCACCATATTGCCCTATGACACCCTATGGCCATAAGTCCATAGGGTTGTATAACTAAAATAAATGGAAAACCCTTTGGAACTATGATCTATGTTATGTTGAGAAAAAGATCAAGGGGTTGTTGTGAGATCACGAAAATGTATCCTATGCCTAGAGGCTATATATTTATGCTAGTTCTCTATAAGGTACCATATAGGTCCTATAGCCTCATGGCTATAGGGTGGTACATATATAAATAATTATAAAATATTAGGACTATAATTTCATCTCCTTTGATACCTATAAGAAATCCTTTTTCTACCCTACAATTCCACGGTCAAAGGATGTCAATATAGATGCTCTAGAAGGACACCTAGAAGTTCAAGAAGAAATGGACGGGTCCGTACAAAGTGCATAAAGACTTTCCGAATGGAACCTATCAGCTGGTGAGAGCCAATGGCAAACATTTGAGGCATAGGGTGAATGGTGTATAGCTCAAGGTGTACTTTGACAGGGGGTTAGTGCCTGATGTACACCAGATTGTAGCTAGGGGGGTTGGGCAACCAACCTAGACAGAGGGAGCTTATGAAGAGAGACGACACCTTGTACATACTCTGTACATAGCATGTACATACAGCTATGGTTTTTTGCTTCATTCCATGCTTGTCAAGTGTTGCAGTTTTCAGGTTCAAAGGTGTACTTTTAGTTGAGCATGAATGCTCAACAAGAGGGTTGGGCAATGATGGTGCAGCTAAAGTTGATCAGAGCTAAGTAGTGGTCTATGCCAGGCAAAGGGTGCAATCGAGTGCGGTGCATAAGGCTAGGGCAGGTGTCGATGCCCTTGGCAGCCAAATGATAGCGGGAAAGTATGCCTGATGCGGTTTTTTAGGCCAACAGTGATGAGGAATGGTCCAGATGAGATGACACGTCAAGATGTCCAAAATGCCAAAACCGTGTCCTGAAAGGTAGTGCTTAGTGTGCTCCAGAATCCGGTCTAGACGGCTCGTCAAACGGAGTCCCGGGGCTCTAGATATTGCAGTTTATAGAAAGGGTGTGTAGCAGATCCCTGACGGGTAGGGCTGCTGGGGACAAGTGGCCCGGGTTGATGTCAATGCATATGTGTGTAGTGATAGAGTTATGGAGCATGCATGTCTTCTCGGATCGTGAATCGAAGCTCTGGATAGCAAGTTATGGCCATTTGAAGATTTTCTGGGGGCCGGGTCTGAGCCCACTTGGCCACATTGGAATATGTGCCATCTGGCGGTTTTTGAGCCTTGCCAAGGTTCTCGGTGGGAATGTTTACCATGTGCAGCTAGTCGAAATCGACTGCACGTCCATCGGATGCTCGGTCGGTCAGATACAATGAAATGAAATTGGGAGCATTTGGGCGGTGAACAATCGCAGATGTTTTTTCCTTGTTTTGGAGGCCTTAGTTCGAGGGCGCCGAGGGTTTGAAATGCAAAGATGACAGGTGTAGACGGGGCCGGGAATGTGGAGTCTCCGTTGGTTTCTTTTGCTTGGCAATCGAGTCCGGGAGCCACAAAGGGAAGCTTATAGAAGGAGGCCAAAAAATTTTGATGGTTTTCATTCTTCATGTGAAGTATTTCATGGGGTTTGAAGGCCAAGGCATTGGAGGGTTCCACGTGGTGCACTGGATGAACCCACAGGCGGGAGCTGAAACTGTCGGACTTGGGCTATTTGAGCTCGGCCGTGAGGCTCTCATAGTGTCACAAAGGGAGAGAGAGGCTCCTTGGGAGCTCGTGGCCATGGCGTCCGTGCATGGCGCTGTTGTGGTGGCGCTGCAGGCAGAGGCACGGTGGTTTTGGGTGGCGTTTCCCGTGGACAAATTTGGTCCAAAAAATTTTTGAGGACAATGTGGGCCCTTAGGGGCAACGACGGCGCCGTCGTTGTTCCCTAGAGGCTGCTTGTGTGTAGAGTGAAGTATGAAGCCTCGGGATAAGCACCAAGCTAGTCAAAGTCAAGCTGAGCCTCCCAAGGGGAGTGCCACATGTCGGCCTACCACAAAAAATGCCTAAAAACTCAAAAAACGAGCCCAATAAGGGGGCTAAACTTTCTGTAACAAGGGGCTTCTGAGTTCTTTTGCACTATACATGTAAGGAGGAGAGAGAGAGAAGCTCAGAGAAGCATTGTAATGGGGTTTTGAAGCTGTTAATGAACAATCCTCTTGGCCAATTGTGTCGGGTGTCGTCCCCCCTTCCCCTTTTCTCTTTGTCGTCTCGTCTGTTGCCAGCCGCGGTGCCGGTGAAGCGTGTGTATGCCCGGATCGTTGGTGCTTTACAAAAAGGGAGAGAGAGAGAGAGAGAGAAAGAGAGAGAGAGAGAGAGAGAGAGAGAGAGAGAGAGAGAGAGAGAGAGAGAGAGAGAGAGAGAGAGAGAGAGAGAGAGAGAGAGAGAGTAAGTGTATGTGCGGAGGGAGGCAGAGGAGGTGCAATGAGGTGTGGACTCATTTTGCAATCTTGGAAAGCGTGTGTGCGCTTGGGAACTGTGAAAGTGAGGTGGATTATGCGCAAATTGTCGTTTTTGAAGGTGTTTTCGAGTGGATTGGGGTGTTGTGTTGACCCTGGGCTATAGAGAGGCGCTTTTGGTCGTGCCGGCTGTCGTCCCCCATTTCCCCTCTCCAACGTAAATAGTGCATAGAGAGAATTTTACTAGCATAGAGGCCGTCATATGGCCTTGGGGCCATAGGCTGCCAACATAGAGCATAGAGGGTTTTCTATTAGCACCTTGTTGCCCTTGGGATTCCATAGGTCCATAAAGTGGTTTTTGTATATGTAGTAGAGAATTCTCTCACAAAGGGCACCTTGGCCATCATCTAGCCCTTGGGCCATATGGTAGTAGCATAGAGGACACCATATAGCCCTAGGGTTTCTTTTTCCCAAGGGCCATACACTGCCAACATATAGTATACATGGTTTCTTTATAGAGCAAACCTTTTGGCCCTAGGCAATAGGGTGTCAACCTAGATCATATGATGTATCTTACTAGCATAGAAGGCACCCTATGAACCTGGGGCCATAGAGTATGAATGTAGGGCATAAAGGGTGTCTTCCTAGGATGAAGTGCACCTTGTGGCCCTAGGGCAACATGGTACCAACATAGAGAATAGAGGGTTTATTGCTAACATATCGGGTCTCTTTCTAGGATAATGGGCACCCTATGGCCATAGGGTGCCAATATAGAGTCTCTACAATGGCACCTAGGCCACTGAATTGCCTTGAGACTATAAGGTGGTCTTTGCAAATGTGGTATGGAATACTCTCTAAGGTCATGTTTTCCACCCCATGGACCGTGGGACCATAGAGTGCCAATAGAGAGCATATAGGGTTTCATACTAGCATAGAGACCACCCTTCGGCCCTGGGGCCATAGGGTGTCAACATAGTCCCTTGGGGTGGAAACATAGATCATAGAGGGTTTCTTACTATCATGGAGGACACCTTGTGCCCTTGGAGCCATAGGGTGCAAACATACAACATGGAGGGTTTCTTGCTAGCATAGAGAGCACCCTATGGACTTGGGGTCATACGGTTCCAACAAAGAGCATAAAGGGTTTTTTGTTAGCATAGAGGATAGATTGTTTCCCTAGGGCCATAGGATACCAAAATAGAAGAGTCTTAAGAAGGGCACCTAGGCCACTAAATCACGTTGGGGCCATAAGGTGGTCTTTGTGGGGAATGCTCCTAAAGGGTTCCTTGGCCACCCTATGTCCTCTGGTCCATAGGTTACCAACATATAGTTTAGATGGTTTCTTACTAGCATAGAGTGCACCTTGTGGCCTACGGTCTTTAGATGCTAATATAGAGTTTGAATGGTTTCTTACTAGGAATATGGGGCACCCTATGGCCCTGGGGCCGTAGGGTGCCAATGTAGAGCGAAAAGGTTTTCTTTCGAGCATAGGGGGCACCTTGTGGCCTAGGATTCATTTGATGCACCCTATGGCGCGGGGGCTGTAGGTTGCCAATGTAGAGCATAGATGTTTTCTTTCTAGCATAGAGGGCACCTTGTGGCCTAGGGGGCATTTGATGCTCCCAATGTAGAGCATACAAAGTTTTGTAGTAGCATTATAAAGGGTTACTTGTGGCCCTCAAGTCTCCATAGGGTGCCAACATAGAGAATACAAGGTTTTTCTTACTACCATAGGGGACACCCTATGGCCCTAAGGCCATAGGGTTTCAATATTGAGCATAGAGGATTTTTTACTAGCGTAGAGGCTACCTTGTGACCGTAGGTCCATAGGGTGCAAACATAGAGCATAGAGGATTTCTTAGTATCATAGAGGGTACCTTGTGGCCCTAGGTCCATAGGGTGAAAACATGGAGCATAGAGGATTTCTTACTAGCACAGAGGGCACCCTATGGCCCAAGTTCAGGGCATTCTAGAGATTACTTAGGGCAAGCCATATAATAGAGAAATCATGGGTAAGGCTACAAGTCAAGAAGAAATGGTTGCTACCCTTAACATTCAAAATCATGAAGAGCAAGTAAAGTTTCAAGTAAATTCTTCAAAAGACATGCATGCAGATGTTATCCTTGGACATCAGCGGCGGTTAGACCAACACAAGGCGTACAAAGAAGATACAATGCTAATACTCTCTTCTCCAAGAGGTAGCCAAGAAAATTTACAGGTACCATTAATGATAGATTCAGAGTTGCAGAAGTCACAAGAGTTGAAGAGAAATCTTGTAGACAAAGGTAAAGCTAGAGTGGCCCTCCATCGACTAGCAAAGAAGGTATGACAAAATATGCCTTTACATCAAAGAACCCTCATGGATCAGCTTCTTCAAACAAGTCAGGCTTTCAAAATTTCAACCAATTACTGACCCAACGGAAACCTTTAGGGAGACTCCCAGAAAAGCAAAGGTATATCAGCCAAAGTACTCAAGAAGGCAAAGGAAATTCAAGCAAGTGTTTGTTCCGAGCAGTTTAGTCAAATTCAATGATTCGGTCTGGATTAAAGACAAGAAATTAACACAAAAAGACAAACACATAGGATGGATAGCATCACAATGGAGCTTAAAAGAACAAGAGTACTATAGAGGTAACATACATATATGGGTACCAAAACCGCAGGTTAGAGCATATGAAGTAACTTCAAGTCCCTCCCAAAAAAGAAGGCCCACTAGGTATCAACCTCGACAATATTCCAGAATACCTGAGAAGCAGGTATACAACAGAACAACATCGAAAGACGCTGAAGTCTACCACAACTCACAAGAGGATACAGAACAAAGACGGATCTCAAAGAATGTTCCTCTTGAAAAAGGAATCTACATAGGTTATAAAACGATTTGGCTACCAGTCAAATGCAACTACACTAAACCTACATGAAGATACCAAGAGCTCAACAAGACCTGCAGCTCAACAAAGTCAACAAAGGAGATACAAAGGTCATCAAGATATTTGGATCCCTAAGTCTTTCAATGCTCCTAGTCAAAAGCCAAATGCCGACAATGAACAGAGGCGTACAACAACATCAAAGACTTCTTACAAATATAGGCCAATTGGAGAATCAAATAGATAATGGAGTCTTCACAGTCAAAGAAGGACAATCCAACAAACGAGAATGCAGATTCAAAGATGATAAAACAGGTATGGCGAAAGAAACCTTCAATGCCAACTTGGTCCTTCACTAATCCTCTTTTTGAGGATTTAAGCTTACTTTTACTTGAAGAAATATTTGTAGTAAGCAAAAGAATGTAAAAAGTCAAGTCGCTAGGGTGCAAAAAACACTCTTTGGCATAATTAGAGTTGGGATGCTGAGCCATAAAATGAGCAAAGCTTAGTCCCAAAGCTTCAAATCATATTAGACTCTATGCTAAGAGTTGTAGTTATTAGGCTTACGCTCAAGCTAGAAAAGTTGAGCATATCTAAGTCGTGTTGCTCATGCTCGATGAGATGAACATAAGAGTGAAGTCTATTAACTTACAAATGGTCGAGTGTCGTAGAGTCCAACACTCACACACTGTGCACATTAAGATGAGAGCACATATCCACGACAAAGAAAACCATTCTTAAAGGGGTGTCAGATTGCAAAGCCATGTCATGTGCTTTTATAGCTACACCATCTTTCTGAAGAACCCCTCAAAATCCTTCTTGCACATCATATTGTTTTCCATGCATTTCTGTGTATGCACAAATAGGATGTCCCATCATCAATTATATGCATTAGACACTCTTTTTTGCTCCCTTCTATGCATGGACGACAACAAGTAACTCAATGTTCCATCATGCTACCATCTCACATTTGCTGCCTTTTTATTTCCATATCTATCAACAAATAATCCTGTGAGTACTTTATTAATATTTCCCATGCTAATAAGTACTCCAATAATGCACGTATCCCAAAGGCATTTTTTTCCCACTAGATTTTTTCCCTTTGGTCATCCATGTATTAGACTCTATCTAGAAACTCATCATTCTACTTCCCTTGTACATACTTCTAACAAATAAACAGTAGCTTCATCATAATGCTACTACAACGGACAAATGCAAGATCATCTCTCACAACCGACATATTTGGACCAATCAAGATGCTTCAACAAATTGAACCTCATCAACAAATTCAACGACAAATGAAGACAATCAGACCATCAAAAACCAATCAAAACATTCCCTTGCCTCCACGGACACTTTTCGAAAGCGCCCAAGGATGGGTACTAAAATTGAAATGGGGGAATGTTAATTGAGTCAATGTCAATTAACAGAAGCCGCTAAAATGTACTGCAGGACATACAAATGCACATCAAAGATCAACATGAACAAGCAGTAAAGATTGGAGTTACACATTTTTCAAAATTTCCCAAAATGGTCATGTATTATAAATTCTCGATTTATTTCAATCCATTGTAATAATTTAATGTGTTACGGGCTCAATGGGAGTTCCAAACTGTAAAGAATAGGTCAATTAGTGTGCCTAGATAGCAGATTCAGTAAGTGGTGGAGCCCTAAAGGCCTTGGACACCCGGACATTGCATATTTTTACCCTTGGTATATAGGTAGTGTGTAAAAGAAATTAGGGTTCTCAAGCTCATTTGTTGAGAGCACTCTTTGGTGAGAGCTCTTGAGGTGTGTGGCTATGGAGTTCTTGAGCTTCTCCTTGCTCATGTGACTTGATTAACACTAATCAATGCTTAATTATATTTCACTATGCTTCTCTCATGCTTCTTATGATTGCCTATGATGCTTTGATTAGCTAGATCATAACTAATTAGTGTGGTTAATCCCTCTCTAATCTTGTGTGATTGCCCTCTTTTGCTTTTGTGTGCACGTCGATTTGATTGGAGTGTAGTGCTCGATAAATCTATGTGTGTGTGCTTGCGATTGGTGTATTGCATGGTAGGACTAGTGTTGTGTGTGTCTTGAAATCATTAGTGTGTGTGATTGGGTTGATTAGAGGTGAAGAGAAGTGGATGTGGAGATTGCCCTTCATTGTGGCTTAGCTCCTCCATAAACTGAGAAGCTCACCTCATAGAGTTAACCATTTGTGTTGCGATGATCAGCTCACTAACCGTGTAAGTTTCTCCATGCCCTAGCCGGATAGCTCACCCCTCCGGATTGATAATTTTGTTGATCATTGGAGCTATGCAATGATGGAGACCCCCAACACCAAGAATTGTATAAAGCATCTAACAATTCAGTATGATCTCAAACAGACCTACATCAATAAATGATGGAGCAATGTTTTGTAACATTTTGTCATTTACAAAGATCTTTACGTACTCAGAGACTTTGTTAGAGTGCAAAGGGTTTCAAGATATAAGGAGGTACATGATTAATAGTTTTTTTAATTGTCTATCAATGCTATAAGTAACTTTTGAGTTTCGTGTGCCAAATGCCTTTTTTTTAATAAAGGTTTTATAGTTCTTTTCTTTGAAATTTGAGTTCATTGTGCCGTAAAGAACAATCTACATGGTCATAAGGTCAAATCTCACTCTAGGACCTTAGGGGATTCGCACTTTATGGTCTCAACACCCTATGACTCTAAGGCCATAGGGTCGAAGAGGAAGAAGAATCATCCATAGGATAAAAAAATAGTTCCTCGCATACCATCACTTTTCTTGCTTAGCATAGCATAATAGCATAGTAATGAAGAGTAAGAAGATGGAAAGCTTAAGCATTGAAGCATGGATCTTGGTTAGATTTGCATTCCATCGCCATGAGTGTTGGTGTAGGCTTTCCACTTCTCAACAATCTTGGAGAAGGAGATAAAACTCTTGCACTTTGCACTTCACACAACGAGAGAATGTGTGTGGTTGTGGGAGAGTATACCCCCTCTCATGCTTGGTCAACCTCTCTCCCTCTCTCTCTCTCTCTCTCTCATATTGTTTAATTATATCATTTAGACATGTGTCCTCTTTTTTCCCTTTGAAATAAATAACTTAATTATTTATTTTTATGCATCTAAATTCTCATTGGACCCCTTTATTAAATCCTATATACCAAATCGGATTCAATCACATCATGAGGGCCATATGTGGAGGATTTTGACATGTGTCTTTTATGTTTATTTAGTCATTTGGTTTGAATTGAACACTTCAAACACTTAGTAAATTAAGCATGAAAACCCTTTATACCTCTTGAGAGTTTATCTTTGAATTGAACACTTCAAGAACCTTAGTCATTTAAGCATGAGAATCACCTCAAGCTTGGGCAAGGTTCCCACAAACACTTTAAGCATTTTAGTTAGAAAGCCGACAAGCACCTCATGGCACTTGGATAGGATTCCCACCTCAAGGTCAACCCTAGCTTGCCTAAGGTCAAAGGACTTTTGAACACTAACTTTTTGAGTTCTTTAATGATGCATGTTGCTCTTTGATAGACTACCTCCTTTTGGACCTTTATTGAGATGTAACAATCTCTCCTCTTGGTCCCTTGCTGAGGTAAATATAAAAGCACTTATTGCACATTGGTCTTTGGTAGACCGTCTCCTTTTGGACCCCTATTGAGATGCAACCTTTTCTCGTTTTGGTCCCTTGTTGAGATAGGTCTAGAAGCACACATCTATATCCTAACTCTTGTTCCCCTTTTATCTTTCCATATGAAATGAACAGTTTAATATGAGAAAATAATTTGGTAAAGTTAGATATTATATTTTATGACAGCTATGAGCAGGGCTTGCCAAGAACCTTTTTTTTAGTTGAAGAAAATAAAGAGACCTCTAGGAATCTTTTGATTCTGAGGTCAAAATTTGAAGCATTTGTCATTTTGGTCCCCTGTTGAGATAGTTCTAAAAGCACATATCTATATCCTAACTCTTGTTCCCCTTTCATCTTCCTATATTAAATGATCAGTTTAATATGAGAAAAAAAATTGATAAAATTAGATGTTAGATATTATATTTTATGACAGCTATGAGCAAGACTTGCCAAGAACCTTTCTTTTTAGTTGAGGAAAATAAGGACACCTCTAGGAAACTTTTGATTCTGAGGTCAAAATTTAAAGCATTTCTCGACATTTGCACTAAAATTTTCAAAACTTTTCTAGTTTTCTTAAAGAAAATCTCAAAATTTGACTTAGATTTTAAAATTTTATCTTGCTAAAAAATCACTAAATCCTAGTTTTTTGTGAGCACTACCTATGATCCCTCTCGATCGACTTGAATCCTATCCTTACAGCAATTAAATTCGGGGTCTTAGCACTCTTATTGGTGAGCTTAATATTGTACACACATGTGATTGCGCTCTTTGTGCAGTATCTGTGCGATTTATGCTCTCTTTTGCATGTACATACGGTGTGCATTTGCCTTAGATTTCCTTGAATCTCCCATCACCAGTTTGATTCAGCACTTGTCGTGTAGTCTATGACATCTCTTTTGGTACCACCAAGGTGGATTCTAAGTAATCAACTTGGTGTGGCCAAGGTCAAAGCCTTGCTTCCCGTATCTTCTTCTAAATACAAAAAAGGCCCTAATTGGAAGGATAGCTTCATATATGATTTTCCGCATCAAAGAACACCCACCTCAATAATGGCATGGCCAGCCTTGCGTCTACAGTCTAAGCGAGTGACTAAAAACCACATACTATTCATAGAACCCCTTCACTTGCAATTTCTTGGACACTTCTTTCTGTCCTTCAATGCTAGAAAAACCCATTGCAAAGTGTTAATTTGCTATAAGTTATCCTATATATACTCTTTTCTTATATTGATATCCCTATATATGACTTTTGTATTTGCCAACCCTCGGCTAACTTAGCTTTGGCTAACTTAGCTTTGGACTATAAAAGCATGCAACCATGCTACTCCATTATTAGTTTTCACATTTGCATTCAACCGTGTGAAGATGTTGGGAAGTATTTGCAAGCTGAATGTTGACCAACCGCAAAGAAGGCAAGGTGCCATGCAAAGAGAGAGTGATGGGCTACATCAAACTCTTTTTTTTTTGTACGCACACACACATAGAAGGGCCAAGATTTCTTTAAAATCTGTAAACATTTCAAAAAATGCATTGGTGCACATTATCCTATAGCATAGGAAAACAAACTTTTTGAGCATGATGCATCAATACAATTTCAACTTCACAATAAAGTCAAGGCTTTCAATTGTCTTGGTCTTGAGGTCCTTGCAAATCTCTTATATCGTTGTCACAATTGAGAGGGTACCCGAAGCCAAAACTTCATGACCGTGACCTTCGCATATAGTTATTGGCATCTGAAGTTCCCTCTTATGGCTTAGCATGCAACCTGTCAAAGTCAAATGGCAAAAACACCATGTAGTAGCTTGGAGTTCTCTACGCCTAGGCTAATCGCTAGACAATGACATATCTACACCGCAGTCCTAAAGAGTATACAATGTGCCCACTAATGTGGATATATTGTAGGCACATGCCTTTGTAGCGGCTCATTCAATGCAATCTCGAGCATCAACTATAAAATATTTTCATGACCATATTCAATAAGCAATTATGTGCATTCCCTCAATTTTCCCAGGCTGCATATTTTGTGTTGACTTCCATATATACACGAATAAATTTTAAGGGGAAAACTACAAAAATACCCCTCTAATTTGTAGAAATTCCACCAACTCAAATTCTACTTTTAGCATCTTGTACTGGTAAACAACCAGTCTTCTATGAAAAATTATAAGTTTTTTTTATTTTTGGAAATGTTTAATCTCACAATCAGGGGTATTCTCGGAATTTTGGAAAATTTGAAGGGCATTTTGGGAATTTATAACAAAATATTGGGGGTACTTTGAGAATTTTTGAAATTGAGGGCCATTTTGGAAACTTCCACAAAATAGAGGGATATTTTGATAATTTTCTTAATTGTAAGTGCTATTGAGCGCTCAAGCGGCCAAATAGATTGTCTTGAACTTCCACACACACACACACACACACACACACACACACACACACACACACACACACACACACACACACACAGACTCTTTCGATAGAAGATGACGTCACGGGAGAGATTTTAGTTGCAAGCCTATGCAGTAAGAAGGAAAGAGACTCACATGGGCATTCAATACCACAACACACAACTCAAGGCCTCATAGATCTGGCCAATTATTTACCCAGGGCCATTCGTCTCCACAATAAAGTAAACTTTGTGTTTCATTCTGTTTTAGTTGTAGAGTACCGAGCTCCATGCCATGGAGGTTTTGTGAATGCGGAGTGCAGGTAGTATGAGGTTCGAGTTTGGTGCATATTATGTGTAGGCGGCCCAAAATGGCATATGTAGCCATAGCCAAATTGATCATGCCGTGCCATAGCGACCTCGAAGGATTGGCGCACCCAAGACTGGTGCAGCCATGTGGGTTGAGGGGGGCAATGTGAGAAATGTTTGTGACGGCCTACAATTACCAATGAAGAGAGAGAGAGAGAGAGAGAGAGAGAGAGAGAGAGAGAGAGAGAGAGAGAGAGAGAGAGAGAGAGAGAGAGAGAGAGAGAGAGAGAGAGACAGGGATGGAGGGAGCCAGGGAGGGAGCTTCATGTACTGAGGAGGTGCAATACCACTCAAAAAGAATAGGCGTAGCGGGCATGTTGGCTCAGTAGGCCATGAGGGGCCTTGGGACGGTTTGCAACCAATAAAACCAAAGAGAGACAGAGAGGGGGGGGGGGGAGGAGAATCACCTTTTTTCCTGAAGCACTAACTCACCAATACTCTCTCTCTCTGTGCAAAAATGGTGAGACAACTCGAGAGATGTTGCATGCATATTCTTAAGTTTGCAAAAATCGCAAGAGGGTATTGCAACATTTAATGGGCATCATAATTTGTAATCAGTCGAGTATGATAAATTTTCCTAGAAATATTTTTCAAACACTACTGTACTTTTGCTTGTTGGTAGCTCCAATGCATTCGGAACCACCGTGCTTTTTTCAAACGCTGCTGTACTTTTCCTTGTTGGTAGCTCCAATGCATTCCGAGCCACCTTGCTTTTTGGGACAATTATCAATACCTCTTTTCTTTCCTTGCTTGATGAGTCATTGAGTCCAATGAGTCGCCTTACTTTATTTTTCACTACTTCTTAAAGTGAACCAAATGAATGACACGTGGATGCCCTCTCCTTCCTCAATTTTTTTGATTTTTTTTCCCAGCGCAAAACTCACAACTGTGAATGAATTACATTGAATAGCCCAAAAAGCTACAAGGTCTTGTCATGCTCTTGTTAAGCCATGACTTCATCCAGGGACCATACTTACATCGGCTATCAGGGCAGCCACCCCTACCAACCCACCCCCTCATCCTTGATACACAAGGTCCATAATCTTGTCATTCTGAGATCTTTTATTTACCGATGGCCAAGATTTGCCCCCATCCTAGGCATTCCATCTACTGACAACAAGGCACAAGTAGCCCTAGACCAATTCTCCGAGTGTTGCTTGTGCCCGAGTGTCCATATTAGCACTTTGCTTTCTTGTACAATTTCTGCAAAGCTTGCCACCTCAAAACCTCCTTCAAACACACGGCGGTTCCTTGTCTGCCATACATTGTGTAAGAAGAAGTATCTAACGATATGAGTGCTGACGAGGAGTGCAAGACTACCTGAATTTTTACCTCCAAGGAATAGGTCAGTCTTGAAAAAACTAATTTTCCATGTTCTTTAAACCCACTTTCATATTTTCCATGCGAGGCCTGTGTGTGTGTGTGTTCAATGACATTGTACATACTTCTATGGGAAAAGCACCTTTTGAGGTTAAAGAGGGAAGATCCAAAAGTCCCTTACTACTTAAAGTATATGGGAAGATCTTCACTGTTGGTGATGAATATAGCCGAGACTTACAAGAATCTTCTCCAAAGGTTAAAAAGCTTATATCCATCTCACAACAAAGGAAAAAAGGATTGTTGCTTATAGCACACAAGAGCCTTAGCCTTTAAGAAAAATGATTGTGTCCTGCTAAAGTTTCTCAAGGCTCATCTAAGGCGTACTACAGGCAAGAATCCTACGAGCCACCCAGAGTATTATGCTAAAGTAGCAAAAAGATACTATGGTCCTTTGTTTTAAAATTCTTAAGCGAATCAATGAGATGGCTTATTAGTTAAAGTTGCCTAACCATTGGGTCATTCACAATGCTAACCATGTGAGCTACAAGCCTTACAAAACAAAGGAGATCCACCAAAAGAACCAATAATGGAGGACCCGCCAAAGATCGAAGATCAAGAAGAGGTGTTGCAGCCCGAATGGATTCTCCGACACGAAGACAAGGTACTAAGAAACGGTAACGTTATCCAATGATATCTTGTTAAGTTTAAGAATTATCCTTTTAAAGATGCTAGATGGATGCAAGGAACCTAGCTTAAGGATATTAATATGAACACTAGAGTAAGCAAACAAAAATGCTTACAGTGCTACACTAGAGTAAGCAAACAAAAATGCATTTTAAATGAACAATGTTTTTACCTTATAAAACTCATTCTTTTTATTTTATTGTGTACAAAATTTAAGAAGTATGCATTCTTAGCATCATGTTTGAACACCATTTTAGATAATTTGGGAAAATCCCGTTTCCCAAATTCTAAACGTGTATGCTAGGATTGTGTTATTTTATGATTTCTAAGCTCTAGTTGCCTTTAATTTAGATAAATTATCATGATTATATGAGTCTATTTTAATTTCTCTACTTAAAATTTAAGAATAAACCTCCAATATAGTTTTTGGAAAGAGGATTTGTATGACATCAGTGCTTTTCAAAATTCAACAAATGCTTCTAGAAGTAGCTTCTCAAAAAATGAGGTGACAAAAAAACCAATTGATATGATTTTAAAGCAACATACAGATTGATTACAGCAATTAAAAACAACAATATTTAAAGGCAAATACTATTAAACACTCTTGTCATAAATTTGGTGACCTTAATCCATGTATAACAAAATACTTGGTCATGGTTTTGTAGCATGCTATCATGTTTTAAATACACGATAATTTAAACAACTTCAAACTAATATTTCACACTTAAAAAGTCAAAACAATACTATATAGTATCCTATGGCTATAAGACCATGAGATGCCATCTATTGCACCTATGGCCATATGGTGCTCTTTGTAGACATGTCTATGGCTTTAAGATAATCCAAAATATGTCTCTTTATGACCTCAAGGCCATAGGGTTAGGATTGTTAGCTGGTCCCAACGTATAAAGAGATCTAGTGCTTCAAAGCCATATGGGACTTTATTTATGTGCCACCCTATGTCCCTAAGGCGGTAGGTTGTCTTAGGGCCACAGGATGTTGTTCATGCCAATAAGAAACCCTTATATTCTCTATGTTGGCACTCTATGTCCCCAGGCGCACAAGGTGTGCCTTGTATGCTAGTTAGAAACCCTTTATTCTATATGTTGTCACCATTGGCCTTAGACCATAGGGTGCCCTCTGTGCTAGTAAGAAATACTCTATACTCTGTGTTTGCACCCTATGGACCTAGGGCCACAAGGTACCCTCTATGCTAGTAAGAAATCCTCTACGCTCAATATTGAGACCATGTGGCCCCAAAGCCATAGGATATCCTCTATGGTAGTGAGAAAAACCCTCTATGATCTATGTTCACAAACAATTAAAAAATCTAACTAATAATATAGAGTATCCTATGGCCCTAAGACCATAAGATGTCATCTATTGCACCTATAATTCCATTTGGTATTTTATTTAACTATACAAAGTTAAATGAGGCACTTACTTAGATAAACTATCATAATTCTAACTTTGAATTTATTTCTTAACATAAAACTACAATATAAAAACTCCTAATATAAGTTTGTGCCAAAGAATCAATGTTAAGATGAAGATTTTTTACATCAAGTACATGCTTTAAAACTTCACTCAAAGGTTTTAGAGATGGTGTCTCAAAAAAAGGTGTTTAAAAACACCATTTGATGTGAATAATATGAATTGTATACATTGATTATGTCAAAATAGTATAAAGTATAGACATAAAGATTACCACCAACTTGACAGTTTCATAAAAATGATGGTCTTCATCGCATGTACAATAAAGTACTAACTAGAAAGAGTATGATATCTCCAAGATTAAGGGTGTTCAAAAAACACCGTTTTGTAACACTACCAAATGTCAAGAACATTCTCATTATTTGGATCACTTAATAAAGACAATTAATAAGAAGAAAAAGTTAACAATACCATAGAAGCATCAAACAATGAAACCAAATAACTTGAATGAGACAAGTCTCCTCACAATAGGATGCACTTCATTAAAAAAAATGTTTAAAGATGTTTCAAGATATCCCACAATATTCCATCAAGTTAAAAATCTGGAAACTACACAATGCCAAATATGTGGTAGATGCTATTTAGAATACTTAAGTAATACACTTAAAATGGCCTCCTTCTCTTGAGGTTTTGAGTCTTTTGAGACATATAACATTGCATTACATAGTGAGTCTCAGGATCAGGATGGAACATTACAAAATTTCTTATGGTATAGTCTCTCTTGTCTTTAGCATAAAACCATCCACATAACCATGGAACAATTTCGTCTTTTAAAAAATGTTGAAGCAATTGAGTTCCTTGCATATAAACTTTGGAAAAATCATATAAGTTCCTTGCGTATTCCACATCACTCGATATGGACTATCATCAAATATTATAGTGTTGCCCCCATCTAAATAATCAAATAGCTTTCATATGGTCGAAAGATTTTTGTGATAGGCTCTTTTGTAACCGATCATGAAATTTGAATTTTGGTAGCACCGGCTATCCATAATCATCTTGAATTTGTGACTTTGTGTAGGAAAACAGGTCTTGATTATGTGTTGAGCTTTTTGTAAACGATGGCAGCTCCAAATCCAAACCTCAAAGAACTCAAAGCAAAATCTTAAGAAATACTCTGCATCTGGACGCACCGCATACACCTCATTGTTATCTTCTACAATGCACATGTACTTGGTCCAGGCTGGCCTTGATTGAAGCTCAAATGTTGCAAGAAGCACACCCTCTAAATCCAAGATAAGCGTTCTTTTGTCCTATTTGAAAGATGTTGGTAGATAATGAAACCATTGCTCTTGGTTTGAATGTGATATTTGATGTAATATGAAAGGGAGCTCCTCTATTTTGTGATAATCTAATAGCAAAACATTTTTTCTTAGAAGCCCTGAAATGAATAAAAAGAAAAAGTTAATATAGAGATCTTAAGTGTGTTGAAGACCTTAGGGACATAGAGTGCTAATTTATGGTTACACTTAGTAAGTCCTATGCAAGAACACATGCCAAACTATGACCCTATGGCCTTAGAGTCATAGGGTGTTGAGACCATAAAGTGAAATTCGCCCAAGGTTATAGAGCAATATTTGACCTTATGAGCATGTAGATTGTCCTTGATGGCATAGTGAACTCAAATTTCAAAGAAAACAACTATAAAAGATTTTTAAAAAAAGAGCATTTGTTACATGAAACTCAGAAGTTACGTATAGTATTGAAAGACAATTTAAAAAACTATTAATCATTTACATCTTCATATATCTTGAAACCCTAAGCACTAAGTCTCTAAGTACATAAAGATCTTTGTAAATGACAAAATGTTACAAAACATTGCTCCATCATTTCTTGATATAGGGCTATTTGAGATCATACTGAATTTTTAGATGCTTTATATAATTCCTGGCTTCATGTACTTTGATCACAGGCTCCTTGTATCCCAATTTTTGGGCAAGCATGATTGCTTCTGTAGCTTTCAAGGATGATAATGATTTGATATTCTTTAAGACCCTTACTTTTTCTCGATCACGTGCTGAAAGTTTCTTGTCTTGACTTCGAGTGGACATTCCACTAGTGCTAGATGTTGTAACTTTCTCATCGTGAAGAGGACGAGAAACTTCTAGTAGCCTTCCCGTGGAGTAGGTTTTTTAAAAAAACTACATTTCTCTCCTCCCACTTTGCAACAACCTTGTGTATATGGTTATAAAGCTCATGACCTTGAGCAATGGGTGCTTGTCCATATAAATGAGACCCTCTAGCTGTGCGAATGTCATTAACATGATTGAGAGCTTTGATATATGGTAGCAGCTCCCCAAGCAGGATATTATCCTCCTCATCATCAACATTAAATGATGGTGGAAAAATACAATTCAATGCAGGATTCACACATCCCTTTAATGGTTCATCATCTACAAGAAGCAATCTTCTTGCATCAAGCCCAAATTTTGATGATGCAATAGCCAACGGTTTGAAAAGTGATTCTACTCCTGGATTATCTAAGCAAGTGATCCTTGATTCTACGCATGGTTGACATTGGCTTTGCCCCAAGATCATAAAGAATGGAAATTTTTCTTTAGCTTTCTTTTCTAAAATCTTGATGATGTCCACAACAAGCATGTCATTAGGAGCTGACCATATCCCTACATTGAAATTGCTAAGTAGATCCTTTAAAAACTCAATGCATCCTGGACGAAGAACAATATGCTCATGTCAAAACTTTAAGCTCTTCATTTTCTTGGACTTTTGCCAGCATCTCCTCAGGAAAAATCCACACAAGATCACTATTATAGTCAGCATTGGTTTGTTGGTGGATGGAAGGTCTGACTCACCATGCACTTCGATTTCCAAATCTTGGGGTGCTAAAATATTTGTGTTGGATTCTCCTTCTGGCGTTGCACATGTTATGAAACTTCCATTGCCTTCTACTTCCATTGTGGTGTCATGCAATCCATGCAGACCTTCCATTGTGGATGGAAGGTCTGACTCACCATGCACTTCGATTTCCAAATCTTGGGGTGCTAAAATATTTGTGTTGGATTCTCCTTCTGGCGTTGCACATGTTATGAAACTTCCATTGCCTTCTACTTCCATTGTGGTGTCATGCAATCCAATTCCCAACTCTTGGGCTACTAGAATATTTTCATTGATTCTTCTTCTTGCCTTGCACATGTTCTGGAACTTTCACTGTCCTCTTCCATTGGATTACTCTTTAAATTTATCTCCAGTCGTTGTAGCAGGTCCGGCTCACCATGCACTTTGATTTACAACTCCATAGGGGCAAAAGTATTTGTGCTAGATTCTCCTTATGGCATTGCACATGTTTTGGAACTTGCATTGCCTTCTACTTCCAATTTACAAACTTAAACAATGGTTATACATTATACAATCATTTCTTTGCAATAAACCTTGATACAATGTTCCGATTGCTACATGACAAGCTAAAAAATTCTACTAGTCCTAGCTTCCCTCTATTGAAAAAAGTTCAAGATATAAATTCCAATTCTCGACATCATCTATAAGAGAAACAAAATCATAGTTTGGAACAAAATACTCGTACTTTATATATTTGAATAAAATATTATTACAATTAAAGAACTAGATCTTCACATAATCCAAAGGACAAATGCTTCAATAACCATTTATACGCGATGTTTACTATCTAAGCAAATAATTGGCATTTACAAAAAATGTTGAATATATGTTTAATCTAGTTAGTTACAATACAAAGATAATTATTTCAAAGCGAATATGTTTAATCTAGTTAGTTGCAATACAAAGATAATTATTTCAAACGCTTACACCATCACTTCACAATAAAAGAACTTACACCCAACAAAAAATGATCATACATCAATTGTTCAAACTCTCATTTTGGAATTTTGAGGACTAAATACTTTTTAGTTTTTTCTAGCTTATTTCATTCTCAATAGAATATTAAACCTTAATCACAAGATAAGAAATATATGTCCCTAATGTATATGGACACAAGATATAAGGCCAAAGAAATTTTTTTTTGAAACACTTAAAGAGTCTTTAGGTGACCTAGAATAACCAACGTATGGTCTAAAGGCCATAGGGAGTCATGTGATGTTTTATAAGATGTGTCCATAAGAGCTAGGTGATTTGCATCCATGGGGTGGTTTAAGTGCCCCTGTGGAGATTCTATGTCACCACCCTATGGACCTAAGGCCTTAGGGTATCCCAAATGCTCTTGGATAACTTATGTTTCCTTCTAGAATAGCCCAAATACTCATGTGACCGTTTAGAGACTTTATGTAATCACTCTATATGCATAAGATTGTAGGATAGATGTGTTGACACCCTATGGCCTTAAGGCTGTAGACTAGCCCAAATGCTTATGTGACCTTTTAAAGACTCCATGTAATCACCCTATATCCGTAAGATTGTAAGGTGGCCAAATGCTTTTGGGGGATTCTATGTTGACACCCTATGGGCCTAAGGCTATAGAGTAACCCGGATGCTTATGTGCCCTTTTAGAGACTGGTGTAATCACCCTACATCCGTAAGGTTGTAGGATATCCCATTTTCTTCTGGGGGATTCTATGGCCCTAGGGCCATAGGGTGTCATGTCTACAAAGAACTCTACGATCCTCAAGTCTACAAAGAACTCTATGATCCTCAAGTCATAGGGTATTCTTCCCAAACCTCATATGATCAATTAACTTTAAAGTATTACATAATACATATCTTATACATAATATATATCTTATGACCATATATAAATGTAGAATTCTATTTACCACAACATGTCCATATAATATCATACACTTAAGTCTAATTCATTTATTGTGAAAAAACTCAAACTCACAAGCTCACATTTTTTCAAAGAAAATAAATTGAGAAAAATAACGAGCCAAACATCAATGTTTTTAACATCATGGGCAGATTTGAGGTGGGACAAATAAAATAAAATGACAACAATAATAATCTAAATATCATTAATGTAATATCATGGGTGGCTAGCTTAACCTTTTTCCTGTAGAATTTCTAGAATGGCCTCAGCACTTGCATCCAATGGTTCTTCAATTTCTTCTTCCTCTGAATCCTTGGCATTGACTTTATATGTGTTGTCCACACTTGCCCACCTTCTAAGATCAAGGTCTTCTTCCACTACGGAATGGCAAAGAGATTCCAATTGCGTCATTTGATCACTACTACATGCAATTGATATCACCTGTCTCTGTTGTTGTAGTGCCTCTTTAGTCCCATAGCCTAATGAGAAGATGTCTATTACTTGATCATCTTCTTTGGGACAGATGCATTTGATTGCACGACATACAAAAAAGGATTTGTCCGTCGTCCACAGCATCATACTCGTCGTCATTGATGTAGAGAGTATGCATTGGCTCCAATAGGGACTCTTTAACACTAGAGTAGTTGGTGTACTGCTCTCCTTGACTGAAAAATGCCCAAACCCCAAAAATTACTTCGCAAAGAACACATGTTTGGATGGTCTATGACCCCATTAAGGAGCTCAAAGGTAGAACATGCATTTCATACCAGGCCATTTAGCTATTTCAGAAATTGCCTTCTCTAGGGAAGCAGCATGATGATACTTGACTAAGCCGGCAATTAAAAACTCTGATGGTTGATGTGCTACCCCACATACTCCATCAATTACTTTACCAAATTGGGCAGCACTCCAACCACTAGATGTAAGACTTTTGTGTGTTGTATCTATAAGCAAACACCAACACGAATTTTAGAGCTATTCTCACTGCAGAGAAACTCAATGCCTTCCAAATTCTTTCCAACACACTTGATTGTCCATTGTAAAATGAATTGCAAACTAGAAGTGCCATTCTTTTGTGCAATGATCCACTGCACATATCCCCTAGTGATCTCAGGAATTGGCTCTTCCTCCTTTCCTTTTTGTAGTAGGAGATTTAGCCATTGCGTACAACTCATGAAGAGAGATTTGTAAATCTCATCTGTAATGTTATAATGAGACTTACATTTATCCCATGAAGTAACTGCTATTGCTGATAGATCTATCTCTTTAAATGCCATCAACATTTGAGGCCCAAAAACCCATTGTCTTCTTTAAGACCGTTGCTTCACTAAGCAGATCTTCTCATTTGTCATTCCTATTGTAGTATCTTGATATCATTATCTTTTCAACCATTTAGGCATCTAAAGGTTTTTATGCTTGGTTGTCGCCCACGAGCAGTTGATGTCTGATTCTTCTCCAAGATGTTTATCCATTAATCATAGATTTCATCATCGTACATGATCATGTGTGCTTCTTTGTTGGCAAATGATTTATGGTTGAGCACGATGTTCGCCACATTTACAAAGGCCTTCAAAATAAAGAAAAGAAAATTAACTTTATTTCAAGCCATATTTGTAACAAAAACAAGCATAGGGAAGTGGAACTTACATACCAATGTGCTCGACTCGGATGACTGACAAGAACACCTGCCTTGGGTTTTGTTGGTTTAGAATATGCAAGCCATTGACTACGTACATGCTTCAAGACCTCCACATAAGGCTGGTGTTTCATTGCTGTTATTCTCTCCATGCTCTCCATTTTGGAAATTCATACAGCAACCTCTTTCGGATCCTTGCAGTTCTAAACTTGTAGAACTCTTTTCTCAAAGCATACTTAGTGTTGTTGTTACGCAAAAAATCTCTAGCCGCTATGATGGAATACTGACCAGCTAGAATCCAATAGTGGTATGTTGATAGCTTGTCTCCATGCACTTCAGCTATTTGTAAAGGCATTTTTGTAATTGGGTTATACAGCATCAAGTCTGCTGAACTCGAGAGTGGCCTAGAGTGCCCTGCAAATTACTTCAAGAGATATTTCACATACACATCTGACAATGGTCTGCATTTATAGCCATCTGGTGCAAGGTTGCATTGCTCAATTGGGATCAATTGGGTAAATTGTACACCAAACGTAAAATAGTGTGAAATTTTGACATATCCATCCAGCACACTCTTAGAAGTTTTGGCAACTTCTTTATCAAGATCTTTTTCTTTGGGCTGTATAATAGATTCCAACACAGCTAAGGATGCTGAGTCCACAACCACTGCCACTGAGGGGGTTCCAACTGTTAGGGTTGCAAGTCCACTAGAATCTCCTGCTTCTTGAGTCTGTAAGGGTATCACTGAAAGATTTTCTTCGGCCACATTTCCACTATTTTCTCCAAGTGAGGGAGTTTGACTCTCCTTGAGCATCTTAGATTGATTTGTTGTACCTGTGTCTTCATTCTTTCGCTTCTTATTCTTCTTTGTGCTGCTCAATTTACCTAAATATTGATTGACTTTCTTAAAGCCCTCAATATATAAGTCTATAAAGTTCTCACTTGGAGTGTCGTCTTGAAGCTCCACCCACCCTAATTTTGTCATTGTCACTCCTTCATAATCAACCTTCACCAATTTTTGAGCAAAGGCCACAGGCTCCAACAAGTAGGAGTCACCATTGAGTAGTTTTACTCCAAGGCATGGAGACATTTCAAGATCTGAACAATCTTTCTTTATCTCCTTGACAATACCACAGTCCTTGAAGGGAAATTTCTCTTTATCTTGAAAGAACAAGTGGACTTTCTCATCACTTCCACCATTTGGTAAGTGAAATTCTAGATACCAAGAACTTGGTGTTGAGCCTGTTGCATCGACTGACTTTGACTTTCTCTTTTGAAACATTTTCTGTAAAAAGAATGACATATATTTAGACAAAATGGATATTGTTACATCCATATGGACCTAGGGCCATAGAGTCCCCTCTATGTTAAACCATGTGGTCCTAGGTCCAAAGGATGCCAACAAAATGGTTCTACAAGTGTACCAAGGTCACTCTATGGTAGTGTGATCACATGTTCTCTTATGACATTAGAGGACCCTCAAAGAAGTTTCCCTTGAATGGCCTAAATACCCGTTTAGAGCCTCTACACCAACACCATATGGCATCATGTGGCCTAAAGTCCATAGGGTCCCCTGCATGCTAGTAAGAACCTCTCTATGCTCTACATTGGCATCCTATGGCCCCAAAGCCACAAGGTGGCCTCAATGTTTTAAATAAACGCTTCATGAGGGTGTTTTGGTAACCTATGACCCCAGGGCCATATGGTGATCTCCATGAAAGTAAAAACCACTATTTTCTCTATATTGAGGAGACCTTGTCGGATGAAGTCCATAGCGTCCCCTCTATGCTAGTAAGAACCTCTGTTTACTCTATAATGGTACCCTATGCCCTCTATGCTACTAAGAATCTCTTTGTGCTCTATGCTCTATCGTCTATGCTCTATGATCTATATTGACTTCTTATGGCCCCAAGACCACAAGGTGCCCTCATTGTTTCGAAAAACACCTCATTGTTTTGCTATGGCCCCAGGGTCATAGCTCTCTATGCGGATATAAAGCACCATTTTCTCTATATTAGCTCCCTAAGGCCTGAAGGCCATAGGGTTGGCCTCAAGGGCCCCAAGGGTGTTTTGTATGCCAATGAAAAATACTATTTGCTCTATATTGAGAAGTCCTTGTGGGCTGAAGCTCATAGGAACCCTTCTATGATGGATTTTTGACAACCAATCCCCCTAGGTTAGGATGTTCTATATGCTAGTAAAAACACTATTTGCTCTATATTGGCACCCTTTGGTCCCCTATACTTGAAGGCCATATGGTCCCCTATATTCTAGTAAGAGCCTCTCCATGCTCTATATTGACACCCTTTGGCCTGAAGGCCATAGGGTCCGATATTTGCTAGTAAGAACCGATATATGTTCTATATTGGCACACTATGGCCTGAAGGCCATAGGGTCCCTTGTATGCTAGTAAGAACCTCTCTATGCTCTACACATCTGATGACCCCAAGACCACAAGTTGCCCTCTATGTTTTGAAGAAACCCTTCAGGAGGGTTTTTTGGCAACCTATGGACCCAGGGCCATAGGGTGCTCTCTATGCCATTGAAAAACCCTCATTGTTTTGGTACCCTATGGCCCCAGGTATAAAGCACTATTTGGTCTCTCTATGCTAGTAAGAACTGATATTTGCTCTATATTGGCACCCTTTGGCCTCAAGGCCATAGGGTCTACTCTGTGCTAGTAAGAACCAATCTATTCTCTATATTGGCATCCTAATTCAGGCCATAGGGTCCCCTATATGTTAGTAAGAACCTCTCTATGCTCTACACATACTATGACCCCAAGGGTGCCCTCTATGTTTTGAAGAAACCCTTCATGATGGTTTTTTGGAAACCTATGGACCCAGGGCCATAGGGTGCTCTCCATGCTAGTAAAAACACTATTTTCTCTATATTGAGGAGACTTCGTGGGCTGAAGGCCATAGGTTCCCCTCTATGCTAGTGAGAACCTCTGTTTTCTCTACATTGACACCCTGTGGCCTGAAGGCCATAGGGTTCCCTGTATGCTAGTAAGAAGCTCTCTATGCTCTATGCTCTATATTGACATCCTATGGCCCCAAGGCCACAAGGTGCCCTCATTGTTTTGAAAAAACCCTCATTGTTTTGGTACCCTATGGCCACATGTATGAAGCACTATTTGGTCTCTCTATGTTAGTAAGAACCGATCTATGCTCTATATTGGCACCCTATGGCCATAGGGTCCCCCCTATGCTAGTAATTAACTCTCTATTTTCTACACATCCTATGACCCCAAGGCCAAAATTTTCCCTCTATGTTTTGAAGAAACCCTTCATGAGGGTTTTTTGGCAACCTATGGACCCAAGGCCATAGGATTCTCTCTATGCCATTGAAGAGACCTTGTGGGCTTAAGGCCATAGGGTCCCCTCTATGCTAGTGAGAACCTCTGTTTTCTCTATATTGACACCCTGTGGCTTGAAGGCCATAGGGTTTCCTCTATGGTAGTAAGAAGCTCTCTATGCTCTATGCTCTATGCTCTATATTGACATCCAATGGCCCCAAGGCCACAAGGTGCCCACATTGTATTGAAAAAACCCTCATTGTTTTGACACCTTATGGCCCCATGTATAAAGCACTATTTGGTCTCTCTATGCTACTAAGAACCGATCTATGCTCTATATTGGGACCCTATGGCCTTCAAGCCATAGGGTCCCCAACCTCTCTATGCTCTACACATCTTATAACCCTAAGGGCACAAGGTGCCCTTTATGTTTTAAAGAAACCATTCATGAGAGTGTTTTGGCAACCTATGGACCCAGGTCCATAGGGTGCTCTCTATGCCAGTAAAAAACATTATTTGCTCTATATTGAGGATACCTTGTGGGCTGAAGGCCATAGGGTCCCCTCTATGCTTGTAAGAACCTCTATTTTCTCTATATTGACACCCTGTGGCCTGAAGGCCATAGGGTTCCCTCTATGGTAGTAAGAAGCTCTCTATGCTCTCTACTCTATGCTCTATATAGAGATCCTTTGGCCCGAAGGCCACAAGGTACCCTCATTGTTTCAAATGGAATGTAGGGCACCTTGTGACCCTAGGGAACATAGGGAATTCTATGGCTGTTGAGATTGTAGATTGTCACCCTATGGCCCTTGGACCACAAGGTCTTTAGATGGGACAGAGGGCATCCAAGGTCCCAAGGGTGGCCTACGTACATAGGGTACACCATGGTTCATATTAACGGACATCATGGCAGCCCCATGCACCTAGGGCTCTAGGGCCATAAGATCTCCAAAAGGAACATAGGGAATCATATGGGCCTTGCGATTGTACATTGCCACTCTATGGAACTTGGGCCATAGGGTCGTCAAATGGAACGTAGGGCACCTTGTGACCCTAGGGAACATGGGGAATCCTATGGACCTTCAGATTGTAGATTGTCACCCTTTGGTCCTTGGGCCACAAGGTCTCTAGATGGGACGTAGGGAACCCTATGATCCTATGGCTCTAGGGACATAGGATCTCCAAAAAAAACATATGGAACCCTATGGCCCTTGAGATTGTACACTGCCACCCTATGGCCCTTGGGCCACAAGGTCTCAAGATGGAACATAGGGCACCTTTTGATCCTATGGCCATAGGTTCCTTATGTTCCTTTTGCAGATCCTATGGCACTAGAGCCATAGGATCTTTAGAAGGAACATAGGAAACCATATGGCCCTTAAGATTGTACATTGCCATCCTATGGCCCTTGGGCCACAAGGTATCTTGATGGGACATAGGGCACCCTGTGATCCTATGTCCGTAGGGCCATATGTTCATTTTGGAGATCCTATGGCCCGAGGACCATAGGATCTCCAAAAGGAACATAGGGAACCCTGTGATCCTATGTCCGTAGAGCCATATGTTCATTTTGGAGATCCTATGGCCCGAGGACCATAGGATCTCCAAAAGGAACATAGGGAACCCTATGGCCCTTGAGATTGTACATTGCCACCATATAGCCATATCTCCAAAAGGTCTCTAGATGGGACATAGGGCACCCTTTGATCCTATGGTGCGAGGTTCCTTATGTTCCTTTTGGAGATCCTATGGCCCGAGGACCATAGGATCTCCAAAAGGAACATAGGGAACCCTATGGCCCTTGAGATTGTACATTTCCACACTATGGCCCTTGGGCCACAAGGTCTCCAATAGGTCACCCTTTGATCCTATGGCCCTAGGTTCTTTATGTTGCTTTTAGAGATTCTATGGCCCTAGTGCAACCCTATCTCCAAAAGGAACATAGGGAACCCTATGGCCCTTGAGATTGGACATTGCCACCCTAAGGCCCTTGGGCCACAAGGTCTCTGATCGGACATAGCGCACCATGTGATCCTATGGCCATAGTGCCATATATATGTTTTGGAGATCTTATGGCCCTATGGCCATAGGATCTTCAATCAGAACATAGGGAACCATATGACCCTTGAGATTGTACATTGGCACCCTATGGCCAAATGGGACATTGGTCACCCTATAGTACGATATGAGACCACCTTATGGCCTTATGGTCATAGGGTGCCTTAGGGCCATATGTTACTTTTTAGTATGAGGTGAAACCCTATGTAGCCACACCCTGTCTGCCCTTTTAAAGATTCTATGTCTAGTTTTATTTTAGTGACTACAAATGAATTTTAAGAAACTATATTACACCATATCTTACAAACACATATAGTGTACACTTTCTTTCCCACCTTTTTGCTTCTTTTTTTTTCCATCCTCCTGCAACTAATCCAACAGCGTGCTCTACTCGTCCTCTTACAACGTATGTCCAACTCCCCACAACCCAATTACAGGTATCCATAGTTTCATCATTTTCTATAGTTATTGTTTTTTGTATTTGCAGGTTTATAATTTTTTTGTAATTAGAGAATTTTGTAGTTAAAGTTTTACAGTTTTACAGTATTAGGTCACTTATGAGGAGTTTTTTGTTTTACAGATTTAGGTCCCTAGTAAGAGTTTTTCGCTTTACAAATTTAGGTGCTTAATTAGTGTCTTCTGTTTTACATTTTTAGGTCTCTAATTAGAGTATTCTGTATTACAATTTTAGATCTCTAATTAGAGATTTTTCTGTTTTATAGTTCTTCAGTCTACAGTTTTAGAGATGTAATTAATGATTTTTGTTTATTGTTTTAGAGAGAGGTGATTCACAACTTAGCTAAAACGTAATTAGATTAAGAACAGTTAAAACCGAATTAGGAAAAAAGATTAGGGTTTCTATAGGTTACCTATGAGTAAATCTGTGTTTGATGAAGAGAGGCTGCAGCAGTAGCAAGCAGTCACTTAGGTGTGTTGAGGCCGCGGCGATGATGGTAATAGATTTGTGTTTGGGAGGTCGTGGCATCAGTCCTTCTATTGAAGGTTGTGGCGATGGCTTCACGTAGATATGTGCGCGTTGCAACGATGGAGTAGATTTGTATGCGTAGGGAGCGAGGAAGAGAGAGAGACAGAGAAAGACAAGCTCTGTGCAGGTTTCTCTGTAGGTTTCGAGCAAGAAACGAGATAGAGAGAAAGATAGCGACAGCGCAAAAAAAATTGTGGTAGAGAGAGAAAGAGAGAGATAAGGTTAGTTAGGTTAGGTTAGAAATTCAAAATTTGAATTTTGAATTTAGGGGCTATTCTCACGGGGTTGCAGTCAAGATTACTAGACCTCTAGGCTTTGTGCGAAAATGAGACCTAGCTCATCGGCTCCGAAATTGAAAGAGCTTTTCACGAAAAAAAAAAAGAGTATGGAAAAAAAAGTTGGTGCAAGGCTTTGTCAATGTCCATATCTTTGTAGTACGAGTGGAACGACACCCATGAAGCAAAATTTGACTCCAAAATCAAAATTTGCATAGTAAAAAATACACTAAAAATAGCTTTTTTTTTAAAAAAAAAAATCAAAAATTGTGCGCTATTTTTTTTACCGATATGAATAAGTGTATTTGAAAACCCATTATGACAAAGTTTGTCGCAGCATAAATTTATATATATATATATATATATTTTTAATTATTTTTTTATTTATGCCACTTGCGGATATCCCTTGAATGGCTGAAATTGTTATGAAGACACCTCCGCAACCCCCGGGCTCCCACCATAGGAAGGCAATGTTGGAGATCAAGGATCAAAGCGTGCACTCAGTTCCATTTGAAAATCCTATGTCCTAGGGTTTTCTTCTTCTATCTTGTGAGATCCTTGTGGCCCTACGGTGGCAATGTGAAATCTTGTGGACCGAGGGCCATAGGGTAGCAATGTATAAGATCAAGAGCCATAAGTTTCCTTATATTCCATTTAGAAATCCTATGGCCCTAGGGTTTAGGGGTGACAATGGATAAGCTCCAATACATAGCCCTATGTTCCAGTTGGAGATCCTATGGCCCTAGGTCCATGACAATGTATAAGCTCAAGAGCCATATGTTGCCCTACTTTCTAGTTGGAGATCCTATGGCCCTAGGGTCATGGGGTGGCAATATGTAAGATCAAGGGCCATCGGGTGCCACATGTCCCATATGGAGATCCTACGGCCCTAGGGCCATGGGGTGGCAATGTATATGCTCAATGGCCATACATTGCCTATGTTCCATTCGGAAATCCTATGGCCCTAGGGTAATGGGGTGGCAATGTATAAGCTCAAGGGCCATAGGGTGCCACATGTCCCATATAGAGATCCTATGGCCCTAGGGCCATGGGGCTACATTGATATCTTGTCCACCCTTGAACCCACACCCTTGAGCTTAGGGGCCTTAGGTTGTCTTATTGTATGTTGTAAGATCTTGTGGCCTTAGGGCAATAGGGTGGCAATGTATAAGCTCAAGGGCCATACACTGCCTATGTTCCATTTGGAAATCCTATGGCCCTAGGGTCATGGGGTGGCAATGTATAATCTCAAGGGCCATAGGGTGTCACATGTTCCATATAGAGATCCTATGGCCCTAGGGCCATGGGGTTGCATTGATATCTTGGCCACCTTTGACATCTTGGCCATAGGTTGTCTTTTTGTATGTTGTGAGATCTTGTGGCCCTAGAGCCATAGGGTGGAAATGTATAAGCTCAAGGGCCATACGTTGTCCTATGTTTCATTTGAAAATCCTATGGCCACAGGGCCATGGGGCTGCATTGACATCTTGGCCACCCTTGGGCTTAGGGCCATAGGTTGTCTTTTTGTATGTTTTGAAGTCTTGTGGCCCTAGGGCCATAGGGTGGCAATGTATAAACTCAAGGGCTATACGTTGCCCTATGTTCCATTTGGAAATCCTATAGCCCTATGGTCATGGAGTTGCAATGTATAAGCTCAAGGGCCATACATTGCCGTATGTTTCATATGCCGATCCTATGGCCATAGGGTCATGGGGTTGCAATGTATAAGCTCAAGGGCCATACATTGCTATATGTTTCATATGCCGATCCTATGGCCCGAGGGTCATAAGGTTGCAATGTATAAGCTCAAGGTCCATACATTGTCGTATGTTTCATTTGGAGATCGTATGGCCCTAGGGTCATGGGGTGCCATAGGATGTATATATACTTGACATGAAACTCCCTATGGCCCTAAGGCGATAAGATGTATATATACTTGACATGAAACTCCGTGAGGTGATCTTGAGGACAACTGTATGGCCTTCAAGCCTTAGGGAGCTAATATAGAGAAAATGGTGCTTTATATCAGCATAGAGAGTTATGGCCCTGGGGCCATAGCAAAACAATGAGGGTTTTTTGGAAACAATGAGGGCACCTTGTGGTCTAGGGGCCATAGGAATTCAATATAGATCATAGAGCATAGACGATAGAGCATAGAGCACAAAGAGATTCTTAGTAGCATAGAGGGAACCCTATGACCTTGAGGCCATAGGGTGCTTCTCATGAAACACCTACATACATACTTGTTATGCTTTATGCTACGTAAATCAATATACTCTGCAAGCGATTTTTTTAACAAATATTCTTGCAGGTATGGCTAATTTCAATCATCGTGATAGAGTGTGCATGTTTTTAGTGACACAAAAGGTTGCCATTGGGACTGTATTTGAAATAAATCCAAGTGCATATTGTTCTGGCATGCTTATTGGGGAAGGCAATGTATCAGTGTCAGTTGATTTGTGTTCTGAAAAGAAAGAACTCATCCCTTTTCCAACAATGGATGCATTGACAGTGGGAGATGCTTTTCCTAGTATTGTGAAATAGAGTAGTGGGTTGTTGCAACAAATAAATGACATGCAGTACAAAGGGGCTTCTATGCATGAGGCTGACAAAGCAGAAGGAGCATTGGATGCACAATGTAATGGAATGAGCTACAGAGAGGTTTGGAAGGATAAGAGGGTTCAACTTTGGGATGAAAGCAAAACACATGTAGTAGCCGAAGGGGTTGTCATGTATGTGTGTCCGTTTGACTCTGTAAACTTTGGTGAGCTAGGTGAAGATAACATTGGTATTGGTATCGAAACATCCTATGCAGATGAGGCTACTATTTCTGCAGAAGCTAGTATATGCAACATTAATCTAGTTTGTTGGCTTATCAAGAGAGTGACAACTATGGATGGAAAATAATTGTTATGCTATGAGGATCTACATGCTATGCATGCGTTACAAGACACATGCATTGAATCAGCTTATTTGGTAGAGCCTATTTCAAAAAAGCGGAAATATTGCTTTGTAAATAGGAAGCCAAAAATGTCAGTGAAAGCTTCTAAGAGATCCAATCAAGCATCTCTAGCATCTGTCCAACTTATTTCAACCATAGATTGTTGTTCCAAAAGGTGTGGTCAATATGCCAATCGAGATAAGGTAATGGCTATGAGCCATGAATTTTGGGGACAGAGTTTGCAAAATAGAACAAACTATGTGTATGATACAATGTTGACTGCATGGCGTGAGAACAAAACAACTACAAAGACATGCTATGTGTTTTCTTTTAATGGCAGTGAAGTTTGCAGTAGAGCTTGGTACAAAATTCATGGCATTCCAAAAACTTCATTTTATCGTTACCGTGAACACTTTGAGAATGGGGTTAGACGCTCAGTGCATGGTAATGATGGTGTCATGAGAAAAGGAAGAGACCATACAAAAATGGGAAGGGCATTGATGCGCTCTTTTGTTGATGAAAACTCGGAGAGAATGCCACATAAGAGTAGAACCACGGAAGATGGTACTAGGGAAACTTTGCTTGCAATACCAAACACGTACAAGCAAGTAGACATTTTACATGATGTCAATAAAACACTTGACAGTATGAGTCTCAAGCCAATGTCTAGCACGACATTCAATAGGATTTGGAATACAGAGTTTGCTAATGTGACATTGTCAAAAACAAGTGAGTTCTCCAAATGTGTTGTGTGTAGTCGGATAAAGTCTCAACTAGAGTCAACAAAGGATGACGAGATGATTGCACGTTTGAAGGATGAACATGGAATTCCCATGTTGCAACAACAAAGTTGTAGGAATGTGTACTACACCTGGTGTAAGTTCTCCCACTTGCAAAAGGATAAGTATTTATTCATTATACATGATAAAATGGATCAAAAAAAGACAGCAATACCTAGGTTGCGTGTGAACTCAAAAGATTATGCGAATGAAAATTGCAACTATTATTAACAAGTATGATAACACATGGACATGGTCATGGAATGTATGGTCACTTCTCACTTAATGGTCTATGGCCTTCAGATCCCAATGCTACAATTGGTTCCTTTGCATTATGCTTACAGAATCTGGAAAGAACATAAAACCATGGACCAGGAGATTTATGCCATGACGGTATGCCACGCAGAAATGTAACGTTATTCAATGCATTGAACTCAAGGAGAGCTCTAGACCTCCAAAACAAAATGAAGCAACAGCGTGAGAGGAATGCATCAACAATGACACTACCATTGGCCATCCAAGAATGTAATGAAGAGATTGTACACATAAAATCAACTTCCTCTCAATGTGTTGTGGATACCCTATCCACTCCTGTATTTCAAAAATTGCCTGAGAAAATTTTTCTACAGCTAGATAATTGAGTAGGAGAGAATAAAAATCGATATTTATTTGCATACTTATACTTGTTAGTAGCAAAAGGAGTTTTCAAAACTGTGCATTTGGGATTCTTAATGGTGGGTTATACACATGAGGACATAGATGCAATGTTTAGTAGGTTCTCAGAAAGATTGCGAACAGGAATGACATTCACTTTTCCACATCTGATGGACCATTTTCAAAAATCTGAAAGCTCAGCTCCAGTACCATTTTTGATGACACAAGTTCCCGACTTTAAATCCTTTGTGCAAGGGTACATGTGTGACGGACAAGATGCTCAAGTCCGACACTCTAAGCCACTTCAATTTCGTTTCTATATGCAAGGTGAAGTCCTAGTAATGTAGTACAAAATTCATCCCAAATCACCCGATTGGATGCCAAAGGAGTTAGGAATTGAGTTGTGGAAAAAAGATGACCATGGAAAACCAAAATTACCAACAGACTGTCCAGATGTGATACCTATAGCAGACTATGTGAGAGATATTCCGCTTGTTATTCAAGGAATTAAGTCATATCTTGAATTTTGGAAAAGATATTCTCTATTAAAGGGAAAGGACCACGACTCCACAAAATACATGGAGCCAGTTATCATTTATTGGCAAAACATAATCAATGAGCTTGAACAACCAACCAATAAACACATTGGTGAATATACAACATTTTGGCCAAAGACTATAGGGAGTCATCGAATGCAAGAGAAAGAGGAAGAAGGAGATGAGTTTCAAGGATATGAAGAATTGAATGATCACTATGTTGGTCCTCAAAGTGCAAGGCCACAAGAAGCCTTTAGGCCTCAAATTGATGTAAGAAAATGGGATCTTGTTCTGGTGAGACCCGCAGATCATGAATATCCGATATGGCTAGGAGTGGCAGAGTCAAACGTTGAATCATCTCCTAACTACGAGAAAGTTTTGATTCAGTATTGGGCACCAAAACATCGAAAAAGAAATCCCACAATCCAAGAACAGTATGAGTATTGTTGGAAAAAGAGTTGGTGTTGCAATCTTGCTGACCCAAAGCGCTGGGAGTGTGTTGATACAATTGTATGGTCATGGACTCCAAGGGGTGGAAGAATTGCGGAAACAATCAAGATCCCATCAAATGTCGTGGAGAAGGCACAGGCTAGCTTAATAGGAGAAATTGAATAGCATTTCATATCTTGCTCATTGTTTTATTTCCCTAGCTTATGTATGATTTTATGAAGTATTTTTAAACACCCACATAAAAATAAAAATTCTAAAAGGTGTTTCTCAACACCACCATTTTCTTGAGAATCTATCTCTTTTATGAAGTGTTTTGAAACACCCACATAAAAATAAAAATTTTAAAAGGTGTTTCTCAACACCACTATTTTCTTGAGAATCTATCTCTTGTATGAAATGTTTTGAAACACCCACATAAAAATAAATTTGTTTAAAGGTGTTTCTCAACACCACCATTTTCTTGAGAATCTACCTCTTTGTCACATTCCCAAATTAAATGAAATTTTTCCAAATTTAATGGGAAATAGGAATCCATAGGCGTTGAAATTAGTCCCAAAGTTGTGGGATTTTCCCATTTCATCTAAAATGGTGTTTTTGTGCTAATGACGTCTCCCAAACACCAAGTAGAACTTGTCACTCTACTCTGGAAGTATGATATGGCCTGAACAATAGACATGCTTGCGGCTGCTAAGTCTCCCGATCACCAAATGGATTAGTCATTCTCGAATGATGTCATAGGGTAAAAAGGAATTCTCTACCCGCTAAGAAAGATGGACTAATGACTAAGCTTTATCTTCTCTACCTCATAGTCGAGGACGACTATGATTTCAAGAGAGAGATAATGTCATGAAATATAATATCTAGCTTTAACAAATGATTTTCTCATATTAAACTGATCATTTAATCTGGGAAGATAAAAGGGGAACAAAAGTTAGGATATAGATATGTGTTTCTAGAGCTATCTCAACAGGGGACCAAAAAGGAGAAAAGGTTGCATCTCAATAGGGGTCCAAAATAATACGGTCTACCAAACACCAATGTGAAATAAGTGCTTCTATATTTACCTTAGCAAGGGACCAAGAGGAGAGATGGTTACATCTCAATAGGGGTCCAGAAGGAGGTAGTCCATTAAAGAGAAATGTGCATCTAATGGATCTTAAAAGACCTTAGTGTTAGCTTCATTAAAAACCTCCAAAATTTAATGTTAAAAAGTCCTTTGACCTTAGACAAACTAGGGTTGACCTTGAGGTGGGAATCCTACCCAAGCATGAGGTGCTTGTCGGCTTTCTAACTAAAGTGCTTAAAATGTTTGTGGGAATCTTGCCCAAAATTGAGGTGATTTTCATGCTTAAATGACTAAGGTTCTTGAAGTGTTCCCCACTAGCTCTCTCCGCCATCGAAGGTGTTTGAGGCTTTGGGACTGAGGCTTGGGATAGTTAACGCTTTTTGCAAAGTTTATGTTATGCTCGTGATTCATGAAGCTTTTCATATTCATAGCATCACCAAGGGCACAAGGAACACAAAGATTGTATTGTACCAAGTTTCTCTTGATTGAAGAATCTATAATACAATCGCCTTTTGGAGGGGGAACCCCGTCTCTAAGTAAATCCGGTCCTCAACTATTGTCATGTTCTCTAATACTCTCTCCCTTGCAAAATTATTTTTCATGCCAAGTTAATTAAGTACTATGTTCATGTTGCTACCATCAATTAAGTTCACCCTCTATGTTCTCAAAGTAATCTCACCAAAATGCTCACTCTAATTCTCTTAGTTTCGCTTTTCTCAAAGTTCATAGGCCATTTCCATTACATAACCAACACTTTTATGTGGTTAGTACAATGAATAATAAGGGTCACCACACTACATTCGGATCTTTTCTACACCCTTGACTCCTTTATATCTATCCTCTGGCTAATGCTGCACTTTCACTACTCTATGCACCCTACCCCTATGTCTATGTCACATGGACACAACTCTTAATTTTTGGGATGGAGATCCTACTCTAGCTAATGCTGCACTATCACTATTCTATGCACTACACTACATCTGGGTCTTATCTATTCCCTTGAGTCCTTTCTTTGTCCTTTGGCACCCTACCCCTATGTCTATTCCACACGAACAGAGCTCTCAACTTTTGGGATGGAGATCCTATTCTACCCTACGACAAGTCCAATTTCTCAATTTCTCTCTATATTCTCACTCAGACACATAACCTTTGGCGTGCGGGTCTACTCTACTCCATGACAAGTCCAATTTTCCATTTTTTCTCCCTATATTCTCACTAATAAGCACAAAAACATACACACAAGCGTGCACAAAAGTAGGTGTTGTGCATGAGTATATACAATACAAGAACTATGTGTGCATGCATGTATTGTTATGCAGTGGTACAATTGTGAATTCTCTCTCAAACATTTGCTCTTCCTCCAACCTATCATTCAAGTTTGTATAGCATACATGTAAGTAACAAGAAGCATGAAATAAGAGTTTAAATGAGAGTATAAGTCCATGAGATGAGAGCAGGGATTTCAAAATGACGTGATCACACTATAATTTTAGGTTAATAACAATAGAAATGCAAAATAACAATATTTTGTTAATTGACATTCATCTTTTTTGACCTCCGGGGAGACCTAGAGACCGGCTCGTAGCCCGCCGGGCCCGCCGGGCTAGTGAGTCTTCCCGGCGGTCACGCCGGGTAAAGCTATTTGCCCGCCGGGCCTGCTGTAGCTCAATATGCTATCTCTTCTTTCAAGTATTATTCAAACCAAACATTAGTGTTATAATCAATATCACACACAAGCGTAGTAGTGAAGCCTGAAGGGAATAAACCTCAATCTACTCAAACATGAGCAAGCAAATACAACGGTGAATCAAATATGTGATCAGTCCATCCCAAAAGTAGAGATATCAACCCAAAGATTCACCTTCCTACCTCCTTTCATGAATCAGTCCAGTCCAAAAAAGAACTAATGACCCATGATTGGATCTCTAATCGAAATAGCAAGCAAATACAGCGGTGAATCAAACATGTGATCGATGCATCCCAAAAGTAGAGATATCGACCCAAAGATTCACCTTCCTACCTCCTTTCATGAATCAGCCCAGTCCAAAAAAGAACTAATGACCCATGATTGGAGCTCTAATCGGAATAGCAAGCAAATACAGCGATGAATCAAACATGTGATCAGTCCATCCCAAAAGTAGAGATATTGACCCAAAGATTCACCTTTCTACCTCCTTTCATGAATCAGTCCAGTCCAAAAAAGAACTAATGACCCATGATTGGAGCTCTAATCGGAATAGCAAGCAAATACAGCGGTGAATCAAACATGTAATCAGTCCATCCCAAAAGTAGAGATATCGACCCAAAAATTCACCTTTCTATCTCTTTTCAAGAATCAGTTCAGTCCAAAAAAGAACTAATGACCCATGATAGAAGTTCTAATCAATATAGCAATCAATTTAGCAAATATAACGGTGAACCAAACATGAGATCAGTCCATCCCAAATGTAGAGATACCGACCCAAAGATTCACCTTTCTACATGAGATCAATCCATCCCAAATGTAGAGATACCGACCCAAAGATTCACCTTTCTACCTCCTTTCAAGAATCAGTTCAATCCAAAAAAGAACTAATGATCCATGATCAGAGTTACATTAGGTTTTAATTTTTTTTTAAAGACTATTCATGTTTTTACCTTTAGTTTTTCTTCTAAATTTTAAAGGATGACCAAATTTAGAGGAAGAGGTGATGTGATGTGATGTGATGTGAAGGGTTATATAGAGCCGCCAAATATGGAGGGGGTACACGACGGGCCCGGCGGGATTCTTGCTTGTCTCGCCGGGCCCGCCAGGTTTCATATTAAACCCGACAGACCTACCGGGATTATTGGTTGTCCCGCTGGTTCTACGTTTTCTACTAGTTTTCATAGGTCATGACATTAGATATGTTATTAACATGAAAAAGAATAGTAATAATAACAACAATAATTAACATTTAACAAAATGCGTCATCGCGTAATTAAAATCCCTGGATGAGAGGAAGCACATGGTATTTCTTTGAGTATATGTTACTCTCACTTTCATCATCAACATCCTTTCATTGTTTGTTTTGTTCCTCCTCACAAGTCTTCAACCCGAGCTATTGGAGAGAGAGAGAGAGAGAGAGAGAGAGAGAGAGAGAGAGAGTATAATTGGATAGAAGAATGCAAAGCAGGATGGGCGACTTGAGTTGCGATGGAGGATGGCAAGCACCGTGTTTGTGTGTGTGTGTGTGTGTGTGTGTGTGTGTGTGTGTGTGTGTGTGTGTGTGTGTGTGTGAGAGAGAGAGAGAGAGAGAGAGAGAGAGAGAGGCGGAGGGGAGGAGGAGAAGCGCGCGGTATGTGAGATGGTGGAGAGGGGGAAAGGGAAACACACCCATCACACAACACAATGCATCACTATAGCCCAGGGTATACACAACGCCCCAATCCACTAGAGTTCACCTTCAAAACTCGGCACTATCCGCAAGCAAACCACCGGATGCACACGACCATATGCACACACGCTCTGCAATGCACCAAACAGACCCAATCATTCCGCTCTGCCCAATTCAGAGCCTTCTACACACACACAACATCTCTCTATCTCTCTTTGCACGAAAAACTTCGGGGGGTACACACGTCGACACACGCTCGGAAACACACGCACACAAGCAAAGAAGCGAAGGGGGAAGGATGCCAAGAGACAGCAATGATGAACTCTCTTATCACCAATATGACCATGTACAAAAAAAAAATTTGAGCCAGCACAATCCTTGGCCAAAAAAGCTTAATGGACAAAAGTCCCAATGGCCACCGAAGAAAGCCTATGGAGAAAAAGCCCCTGAAAAATCACATTCATCCCCTTTTATAGAGGGGGCTAATTCTAAAAAAAGAAAAAAAGGGAGCTTCTCCAGCTCCTGCAGTTCACCTTTGAGTTCATTTTTAGTATCTTTGTGCATTGCTTACACTTGCTCGACTCCTTTTGGAAACCCGTGCATGGTAGACACTTCTCCGTGTTTGTACGCTTCGAACTGCCCGCTTCAAATGACCCTCGAGGTCACCCGCCTTGGCTTGTCATTGCTCGGCCTCCCTCTCTCTCTCTCCCTCTCTCTCCCTCTCTCTGCCTCTCTCTCTCTCTCTCTCTCTCTCTCTCTCTCTCTCTCTCTCTCTCAGCCGACATGGGACACCCCCCCAAGGCACTAGCGATATCGCTAGTGGGGGGCTCTGTCCTCCTCAAAAAATTGGGCGCTTAGGGGCGCGTGTGAACTGTCTCTACTCATGCGCAACCGCCATGTCATCTCATTGTCGTTAATTGCCCACAAGCGCGCCACCGGTCGTCACCTCAACAAAAAACCACTGATGTTGCCACCCAACAGCATGCGCACAGCACCCGAACAGAGCCGTCGATAGGGCCGCCATAGCCCACGGGGTGAGGGAGCTCCCCTATCTCTCTCCCTTTGTGTAATGTAAATGGAATCATGCTCCGGCCTATATAGGTACCAGTTTCCACCTACATCCCCCCATGTGGGATAAATAGCTCGCCACGTGGTGCCCTCCTGGGTGGCCACCCCCCAAGCCTCACAAAAATTCAAAAATGTTACAAACCTTCCAGCCTTTTGCCCTTTTTTTCCATGCTTGCCAACTGTCACCTGGTGATCCAATCTCCGAGCTACAAAGCCCAAGCAAAAAAGCACATGATTGGCTCCGCACTCCTCCAGCTTTTCCGCACTTCAAGATTCCCCAAGACCCTGACCTGAGGCCGCAAAAAGTATGGGAAAAGCATTTGTAGCCAAACTTGAGCAACCGCAGCCCGACTTTGATCGGCCATAACTTGCAGTTTGTAACTTTGTTTGGCGAGCAACCAATTCCTGTTAGCTCCATACACCACATAGAACCTTCTCAAACTCGGTTGAGGCCCAAAAAACACCAGATGACACAACTCCCCATGCGGTTAGGTGGGCACCAACCCGGCTCTCAGCAAAACTTGAAATGGCCATAACCTGCAATTCATAGCTCTGATATGCAATCCCAAAAAGCGAGCATGCTCCATAATTCAAGCACTACGCGTCTATACACTGACATCCACTTGGGCCACCTATCCCTAGCTGCCCTGTTGGCGAGGATTTGCAATGCAGTGAACTTTCAAACTCAAATATATTGGGCTTCGTAGCTCGGTTTGATAAGTCCTCTGGACCTGCTTCTTCAGTACTTCAAGCTCTACATATCTAGACCCAAAGACTGTACCTCGAACCTCTTTCCCCAAATTAGACCTTTTTGGAGCCTTTCTTGGCCTATAAACCACATCTGCCATACATATCCGTTGCTACCTCTCTGCCCAGGATCTTTATAGCTGCTCTAGCCCTTTGCCATGCATCTGCTAGCCTGCATATACCTGCCCATGTCATCTTCTCTGGTCGACCAACTTTGGCTGCACCAACAGGAAGAGAGAAGAGAGAGCGACTCGATTTGAAATCTTTAATAATGGAAGGGGCTCTGGGTTTTGTGACGACCTCATAGCCAATAAAACGTTTTGGCAGGCTAGCTTCTTTTGAGGTTAACTTTGTGAGTTTGTTTGTGGCAATGTATCTAATTGTGTGTGGGGCTTATTAGCTACCTTTTCTACTTCATTGACAAGCGCTAGTCTTGAGATAGACTCAACGCTTTGCCTAGCAACAAAAACAAGTGGTTGTTTACATCTAGCCATGATGAACATAGATTTTGTTTGATGAAATCTCTGTGTAGCAAAAATATAGTCACAATGGCTTCTGTGGTGTTTTTGGCAGTCATTTTGATCAAGTACGCATTATTTCTTTGAGACCTTGAGAAGTTGGAAAGGCCCTTGTAGAGAAACTCTTTCTTGTTAACGAGAGGGCCAGTGAAGCATGTATTAAGGCTTGTTTTTTGAAAACTTGTAAATGAAATGCTTGCTCAAACCTTAGATAATGTGCAAGCAATATTGTGGGACTAAAGCTACAGTATTGAAACCCCATTTGCGCATGGTTACAAGGCGTGAGCCCAATGCACTGTGAAATTACTGTGCATGTGATATATATAGCATATACGCGTGCTGAGGAACAAGCCAAAAAACTCTCTTGCACTGTTTAGAACCTTTCAACTATTTATGATAAAATTTGAGGCCTCTAGAGTGTCAACCAAGTTTTTTAAAAATCAGATGTTGCTGGAGGCTTTTAGCAAGGTCCTTTTTTGCCTAGGAGTTGTCAAATTTCTCATCTGTTGCATGGTGGAAAGATCATTCAAATAGTCTGGGAGTTATATGTGTTTTTTCAGGTTTCAATGGTGGGCGAGCCTAATGTTCCAGCAATTTATGAAATGCATTTTGGAGTTGTCAAAATTCGTATGTGATGCATGGTGGAAAGATGGTTCAAACACTCGGTGTGTTGTGTGTTTTTTCAGGTTTCATTGGTGGCTCCAGCAATGTATGAAATGCATTTTGGGGTACCAATGGTCGGTGCAATTCTTCACCTTAAATGTTTGCCTTAATGTTTCAACAATGGCAAACGTGCATGGCCTGCACACCAATCAACGCCTCCCAACTCAACAGGTGGAATTTGCTATAGCTGGATACGCTCATGGTCTGCCACCTCAGCTTCCAAAATCTCTGCCATGCCAGCACTCGGAATCTGCACAGACTGTACCTGCACTTCCCTTGACCTTTGACGGCCGGGAATGGCCCTGTAGTGGCCATTCCTTGAAATAATGTGCTCCCACCATGGCTCCCACGGTCGCCCATTATTTCAAGGAATGGCCACTGCAGGGCCATTCCCTACACCTTAAGTGTTTGCCGTAATGCTTCAACAACGGAAAGCCTTCTGAAGCATTCTGGTTCAAAGGTTGTCTTTGCTGATAGCCACTATACTTACCTCTAGCACTAAGCTCTATGAAGCTTCTCATGGAGTAATAGATACCAATCGTTATTGCTATTGATAACCCATTGGATTTTGGAAATAAGTTGAGCAGTACAGAGCTTGAATATGAAAGAATCACTAAAAATTGGTGATCCGCAATTCCCAATTCGAATGGCCAATTGAAGCATCACAGCTAAGAGTGCCTTTGAGGCCCCCTTGTGTCTTGAACATACTCACCTCTACACCCACCAACAAAATCAAACGGTTATCATTCACAGTGCATCTTCTGACTGGAGGTGCACATCACCCGCGTCATATTGAGATCTTCCCTTCAACACTGCATCAAGCTCTCAATATGACGTTGTTGTGCCCACTACTCATGTATAAATAAATGTACGATGTCACACCAAGCTTTTGCATAATTGAAAAGAGCGGAGGAAGCGGCTAGGAATAGAGACTTAATTATCGTCCATGATGCGGGTGATGTGCGCCTTTTCCTGCTGCATTGTGTTGCAAAGCTTCTTAATGCATTGTTGAAGGGCATCTCTTAGTATGACATGTGATTGTAAGCACTCATTCATACCCGCTTCTCATAACTCTCATCCCCCCTGAAGATGGGTCTTATCTTCAGAAGGCCTTCGTGACTTTTCACCTTGATTTTATTTTACTTCGTTTTAAAATAACAATGTGTACTTTTCACGTTGTTTAAGTGAAGTCCTTCATAACTTATGAAGCACTAGCTTGTGCGATCTGTTTACGAGGTCTCTCTCGCTCTTATCAATGGTACAATGTTGAGGCCTCTGTGTTAGGTTTTAAGCCCGTACCAATGAGAACATGCTTTATGGAATGTAGATACACTCAGAATTGAGCCACCCTTAAGTGGCGATTGCATTGTGGCTAGGTTTCCTATACATATATATATGCAAAAGGGCCTCTCAATAAAATATAGCAAGCATTGTTTTTATCATCGTCCAATATCTCTGCACTCTCTCTCGTTCTTCATCTCTGCACCTCCATGTCCTAAAGCACCATGGCTCTTCACAAGCTTCACCCACCATAGCTTGGATCCTCACACAGGTATCAGAGGAGCTACAGGCGGTGGTACTTCTCAAGATGCTTACCGTTAGTGGCAGGTCTACAGGTGCTGCAAACAGGGCATTTTAAAACACAGGCAAAGTGCGTGTTCTCCTTGGTGTTGTAGGAAAAGCACCCGTTCTCCTTGGCATTTCATCTCAAAACATTGCCAAGGAATAGAGCTCGTGGACGGAAGTTGCATCTCGAAACAGTGTCTGCAGGCTTCTCTCAAAGCATCTCGAAATGTGCACGAAGAGCAAAGCGTAGGTGCTAATGTTGGCAGAGATGGTGCAATTTACAAGTCACTGTAGAGATCGTCCTTGTTATTTTTCACACTATTATTAAAAAATTGACACTATATTTTGAGCCTTGGCCTTGTTCAAGAGGGTCTTCACTCACCATTGCGCTTGACTCAAAGAGGTGGTGAAGATGGCACAATTTTGGACAAATTTTTCAAAACGCTGCAATTGTGGGCAGCTTTCTCTAGTTCCCAATGTTGGTGCTTCACAAGATCTTCAAGCATCTCAAAAGCTGCAGAACTCAACAATAGCTTCATTAATTAAAAGGTGAAGGTGTCATCTTGCGTAGCTTCTCAAAGGGCAGTATGCAACAAGTAGTTGGCCAAACTTGAAGCACGTCAAAACACCGCTTAATAAGAGGTGATCAGCAAGGGTTTTCTGTGGCATATCACAAAGCATATCAAGCATGGCATCAAAGGTGGATGAATTCAATGGATCCGGCTTCCACACCTGGCAAATCAAAGTGCAGGGTTATTTGATGCGAAAGAACCTATGGAGTGTCGTGAAACCCTTATCAATCGATGAAGCTGTCACATCCGCTAGAGTTACGAGAGCACTATCTACCAAGAAACAATGCAAAGATGAGCAAGCATTAGGTATTATTATGACATCTTTCAAAGATGACCTTATTCATTACTTGGATGATGTGCAATATTCTATAGCTACCTAAATACAGCTAGAAAAGGGTTTTGGTTCTAAAGCTAAGTATTCAATGATGAGTCTAAAGATGGAGTTATACTCTCTTGCTATGCGTGCTGATGAAAACATTACATCTTTAGTTAACCAACTGAAGAGTATTAAAACTCAACTTGTTTATGTCAAAGCCCCAATGCCAGAAGAAGATCTCATAGCTATTTTGTTAAAAAGTTTGCCTGATAAATTCCATCAGATTGTTGTTACTATTTTAAAAGAGAAAGATCAGCTGCCCTCCTTGGATGGTATTATCAATTCATTGCAGGAAGAAGAAAGAAGGGTATCCCATACCAATTCTCCCATTATTCATAGTGTATATATAGTCTCCCCTGCAGTATCCCCCATCCGTTCTCTTGGTACTCCCAGTGCCTATACAGTCACTAATTGTTCTTCAACCTCAACTTCATCTCAACCATCCATTGGTACCAGATCTTGTGCCATTTGGGGGTGCAAAAATCACCAGACAAAGGACTGTTTCAAGAATAATCCTTGTGTTCACTGTGGTAAAACAAATCATCCTTCAAGTAGATGCTTTCAAAAGGGTAAAAATCAAGTTCATGTATTGATGGAGACACCGAATATCAAAGATCCTTTATTGATAATATGATGTTTTTTAGATAATCTCTTTTCAAGTTTTTCCTAGTCAAATTAAATTGTATGGGCTATAGACAGTGCCACACATGAGTGGTAAGACCTCCCAAACTATCAGTTTTGTTCAAGTCGTATTTCTTTTGCACTTCTCATGAGGTTGTTGGGTACCCCTTAAATCGAAGGTTTGGCAGTGAACCAAAAACTCCATTTTTTGGTAGCTAATTGTTCAACCTACACCCTATCTATTCAAGGGGGGGTTTACTATCATAGCACCAGGTTATGGATACACCAAAATCCTTGGTTGTGAGAGAACCTAAAACTCATGGTTGTCGAGTACACTAGAAACTCGAGGTATTATGAAAGTGATGTATGTAGTTCGAGCTTGAGGGGGGATTGTTAGGTTTCAGCTTGTTACCAATGGGAACATGCTTTATGGCATGTACATACACTTAGGTATGAGACACCCTAAAGTGGAGATTGCATGGTGGATACGTTTCCTATATATATGTAAAAGGACCTCTCAATAAAATATAGCAAGCATTGTTTTTATTGTCGTCAAGTATATGTGCATTGTCTCTCTTTCTTCATCTTTGCACATGCACGTCCTAAAGCACCATGGCTCTTCACAAGCTTCACCCGCCATAGCTTCGATCCTAACACTCCGATGGTGCTCAAGCATGCCAACACTATCTACATAAGCCCTACATTTAAAGAGAGAATCTGTGTGTGTGTGTGTGTGTGTGTGTGTGTGTGTGTGTGTGTGTGTGTGTGTGTGTGTGTGTGTGTGTGTCTCCATTGTTATCCCATTCCATGTATGACTCTGACAAGAAGACCTAGAATGCAGCCACACCCTATGAGGTGAAGATGATGATGGAGCATCGCGAGAAACTACAGTAGGAATCTATTTATCGCATCATCCAAAAGGAGAACACAAGCTTCAATGCTCAAGGTAGTGGCAAACCTCACGTTCCTCAAATCTTACCATAGATAGTGCACAATGCCACTTTGAAGAAGGCTCCAAATAAATGAAATAGAAAATGTTAACATTGGAGCACTATCTTCAAACACCGGTACAACAATGGGACTGGCTTGTTGAAAACATGCTTCTTCATCATCTTCAACTTCTTCCACTAAACTGATTCTTTGAGCCATCATTGGTCTCAATGACATTGAAAATTTCTTTTTAGAACTCATCAAAATTTTTACCAAATGCTTACCCACTTTGAGAATCACTTCATTCTTCTCCCAATCGTGCTTGAGCTTTGATGTCTTAAACCATGGCCTTCCCAATGACATTGGATATGCATTACCCGCATCTGCATTCTCAAAACAACAAAATTTACTTGAAATGACAATCCATGCAATTTGAGATTTTGTCCCAGTTGCACTCTTCGATGATCTGCCATTTTGACTTGGAATGGTGCAGGTTCCAACTTCACATTTGCCATATTCAAAAATTTAGTTTCTTACAAAATGTTAACCCCGGATCCGCCATCTAACAAAACATCTAAAAATGTACAAGCATCAAACTCAAGCTGAATAGCTCGTATAGGAAAATCACCATCGTCAGGACTGATCTGATACCTTTCCACATTTTCACTCAATGCCTTCTAAATTTTAAGAGCATTTTTCATTCTCGTAACAGAAGAGTAAAACTTGTCTCTAAATATCAAAACCAATGAGAGTAAGTGATCCAATGTAGAAATCATATAGGTATTCAGCAGTTCTTCAAACAACTCTCTAGATGATAAATCAAAACTCTCCACGTTTTGAGGCTACTTTTGCTTCCATCTTGAAGTCATATCCTCTTGTCTTGACTTTACCACTTCCTCAGTCTTTTCATCTCTTAATTATTTCTATTCCTCCCAATCCAAAGGTGGTTTAAGATTTTCTTTAGAACGTGTAACTACCAATACATCTAACTCACCCAACTTACATTGCGAACAATCGCACTTCGAAAAACAATCCACTAACACTTGATTTGCCCCATTTTCATTTTCTCCATGCTCCTGAGAAATTTCAACATCAATCAAATTACTTTGAGGTGCTTCCTTTGCTTTCGCCTGCTGCATAGGTGGTAGAAGAAATTGTGGCACCTACTTGTTTGGTGTTTGTTGATTCCATCCTTGTGGACTCCACCCTTGTTGATTCCAATTCTATGGTTACTGCGAACCATGCTATTGTGACCAAGCTTGCTGTTGATTCCAATTTCCTCCCCAAGGCCTATAACCCTGAAATTCGCCGAATAACCTTGGTTACAATTCCTCTAAATGGCCTATTTTGATTAAAAGGTGATCTCCATCTAGAACACAACTGATGTTGATTTTTCCATCTTGATTTTCTTCTTCTTCTTCTCCCCAAAATTCCTTTTTTAAGAACTTGAATTTAAAACCCCAAACCTCTTCTTTGCCCTTGTAGAAGTTTCCACTAATATACCAGGCTAGCTCCGACATCCAGGCCCAGTCTCGCATTCCGTAATTCCTTTGCAGGCCTTTCATGTAATATCCAACCTACATCTCAATTTTAGGCCTCTCTGTATTTGCAAGCCTGTTCAAATATTTATTAAACTTCTGAGTATAATTCTCCGCAAACATCTTTTTCTGCTTTATTTCCTTAATTTTTGTGAGAACATCATTCGGAGTTTTCTTCTTCTTGAATCTATTCAAAAATGAATTTCTCAATGCTATGTAATCCACAAAATAAGCAACATTAAAATTACTCAGCCACTGCATGGCTTTTCCCCCAAGTGTTGCTTGAAACAGCTGCATCTTGGCTTGCGTATCATATACTCCATCTCTAGCCTGCCACCTTCTCTCAAATTGAGCTACATGGCAATTAGGGTCTTGTTTAGACTTCCCTAAAAGGTCCCGAACTTGACGTGTAAATTTGCTCTAGACGCTATCGCCATATTCCTTAGCATATTTGGGGTTAATTTCTCTATTGACGATGATGATGAGGATATCAATGATACTCATTGTATTGGCACACCTCCTCCAATGTCCAAAGGGTCAAATTACAAATGTCTTCTTGCCAAAAAACCTGCTACAATACGACTCTTCCTACAAACCTCGCATCTAATTCTCTATCATCCTCTTGTGCATTAAAGATTCCACCATAGTTCTCCACATCTTCTAATTCCTCCGTATTCAGATCCGACTCATTTGCAGATTTGTCACTTTGCATCCTCTCACTGCTATAGACCTCGCTACCTTGCTACCAACCTTGTGAAATATGAATGTGACATTAGGAAAAGTTTGGACTCAAAAATGGGCCTTGTAAGAATTGTTGATGTGGCATAGCTTTCAAAAAGTGGGGACTAGTAATTTTTTTTGCAAATAAGATCCAAACTTGTCGGAGGTTGGATATTTAGAATCTACTCTTAAAATGCTATCTATTGATATATAGCATGCATGTATACGACATTGCCTTCATGTATATCTAGAAAAAGGTGATTTTACATTACCATAACAGTAACAAAACCTGGCTGATTGAAAAAAAATGGCATAACTTTCATAGAAGTCATCCAAACTTTTCGGACCTTGGCTCTTTAGAATCCATTTTTCAAGAACTTTCCAATGATAGGTCATATCATGGGGTGCTAAGCAGTATTTAGAGGGGTCTACCGGGTTGCTTTCTTTTGTACAACTTTGATGATGTGGCACTCTTAAAAGGCCCAAAAATGAGTTCAAAATTTTCCTAATGAGGTTGTTGTTAGTTCTCCAGAACTCAGTATTTTACTTCCATGAAATTGTAATTGCCACTGTAATCCACACCATAATTGTTGCTCATCCTCTTCTTAGCATCCCTCCTTCTTATAGGAAAGATTAAATTTTCTCATGACGCCCCGTCATCAACACCGTCATTGCAATGTATAGTGCGCTTGAGAAAGAACATCTTTCCTTCGCAAACTCTGACAATCCAACCTAACTTCCACTATGACAAAACCTGAGTTATAGCCTACCAAACAAACATTTATTCAAACCACACACACACTTTGAACTACACATTTCCACATTTGCTTCATGTACAAAAATGAGGAATCCACAAGATCATGAGAACAAAGAAGAAGACAAAGAATAAGATAGATGATCTGACAAATTGCATCTTCATCTAGGAATCCGCCATTGCTACACAGTAAATCCACCCAACACCATCACGCTACATAACTACATAATCCTCTCTACATGAAAGACCAAAACGACATTCTAACTTCTCAAGATTTGAAAAGTCACCATACCAGACTAAGGTTCATACATATGTCAAAAAGTAATATGCCCAAGTAGTAGCCCTTAAACATAGGGTTTGCAAGTGGGTATGAAGGACTTTGAAGATCATCTTGTTTACGGATGACTTGATTTTGGGAGGGAGTGGTATCCAAATCCAGACCGTTTTGGTGTGCACACAAATTACCATATTTTTCTACCTAAACCAGGTCTTATGACTAAATTACTGTAGTGAATTGATTTTTTATTCTTATGTGTATATATATAACATGTTTCAGGATCAACATGAGGCATACATGCAATTTCAAATATTCAACATCATGTATTTGACTGTGTGTCAATCAAATGACTACAAATTTTGAGAAACAATCATGAGGATTTTGGAAGTATTGACCACTCCACATTTTACCAATATTCAACAAGGATGGTACAAAACATGGTGGGTTCGTGGAGGCACTTTCACCATCAGGGACGAAAGCCTAGGAAAGTTGAGGAATGATGTCCACCGCCTTAAATGGTGTGAAGAGATGAAGCTGGTCCATTACTATATCTTTTGGCCAACCAACTTCAAGACAATGATCGCAGATGGAAGCGTTAATCTCAATCGATGGGTCTATGACAAATTCATTGCAGCTGTTCCAAAAGATGAGTGGTTCTTATGGAGAGAAATAGCCACTTCTTGGGCAAGGGATCAATGACCCAATTACCACAACCTCCTGCCACTTATCGATTCCTAGCCCCTGCCAGAGAACCCCCGTGTTTTCTATTTAGAGATCACCCAAGAATATCATGGCTATGTTTATACACAATAAAATTATACTTATTATCATAACTTTGTAATAAGTTCATGGACCCCATCACTGTAAAAGGTTCTTACATAAATAAAAGACACCGATTTTTCTTGTAAATTCTCTTGAGTGGTGATAAATGGTTTACTTATGAGCTTGTTGGGATTTGATGATCCTTGTATGTTTTAAGATAGTCGTTGATGCGACTAATGTTGCGGGCTGAAAACCTGTTGATGCATGCGAAATGATGAATCAAGCTCTAGTAAAAAATTTACGTCACTGATGGTCAATTTTTAAAAGTGATTAATGGATAACCCGTTAAAGATAGACTTGACTTCTATCTTGTGTACTAGAACCAAGGACAAATGGAAGCCCAAGCGGCTCGGAAATACAGGGGAAGAAGTTGCTCCTGAAGCAGATGTATCCCCCTTCCTTTAAGGGTGAAGGGGCTAATGTTGAAGAGGATTATGAGGCATGGATAGAATCCATGGATGACTCTTTTACTACCACTAAGACGCTCAAGCAAATCGATCCATGCTGGGAATTTTTTAGTTGATTGGAGAAGCAAAGTTATGGTGGAAACAGTACTGCCGTGACAAGGGTGTTGCGGAAGATTCTCGGTCTTGGGATGAAACCAAACACTCAGTCAGAGGAAGATATCTGCCCCCTGGTCATGAATCTTTAAAGATGAATGAGTTCTTTAATTTAAAGCAAAATGTGTGACCCTGAGGAGTATTTCTCCATGTTTATTACATTGAGGAGGTATGGACCAGTTTTGACGAACGTGCAACAAGTTGCCCGATTCTAACAAGGGTTAAATGCACCTTTGAATGCTAGGCTTGAAGCCATGTAGACCACATCATTGCAGGATGCACTATTGCATGATAGGCCTTTGGCCAAGAAGAGGAGATTTTAGCCAACCAATTCTCATGAGACCTAGAGTAGAATTAATCCATCCAGATTCCAAGGGAGAAGACCCCAAGGTTATGGAGCACCTGCCATAAACCAAGGACAAAGAGATCTCTGATGTTTTGAGTTCAATGAACTAGGTCATTACAGGTGACAGTGTCCTCGCCTGGCATTTAATGCAATAGCTGAAGCTAGACTTGGTGGGAATCATAATAGAGGAATAACTAGAGGACGTGCATATGGACGTGCATATGGACGTGGAAGAGGTCATGGTCAAGTTTCTAGAGCTTATGGAAGAGGAAGACCTATTCCGAGAGCGTGCTCATGCAATAAGAATACTTACCATACTAGAGGAAGAAATGGATAGAGCGACCCTCCATGCTGCTATTGACAATCCTTAGGCTAAGGAATAGTTTGTAGTTATTCAAACACCGGCCAACCGCCAACGTGAATCTTTCTCATTGTTCATCGATTGTGGAAGCACGCATTCATTTTTGTCTCCAAAATGCCTACGAAAGTTAAGGCTATACCAAAATCCAACCAGTCCTATGATAGTTGAAATGGCAAATGGGAAATCAATTATATCTAGCCATACGGTGGGAATCTAGATTTTGAGTCAGGGGGAAGACCCAGTTCAGAATTGTTTAGAACCTTACCAGTTGGGATATACGATGGAATATTGGGAATGGATTGGTTAGTAGCAAACAAAGGCAGAATCTTATGTTCAGAAGGAAACGTAATTTTTAGGGATAAATCTGGGGAAGAAGCCCTAATCCAAGGAATGAGGGGAACTCCAAAGCTAGTCGAGTCCTAAAAGCCCATAGAAAATCAAGACAACACATCTATGTAGTAAAGCTTAACAAAGTGAACCCTGAGAAAGCAGAAACTAAAAACCCATGGTTAAGTGAGTTTGTCAATGTATTTCCTGAGGAACTCACTGAGCTACCACCAAAAAGGGATATATATCATGAAATTGAAGTTCTTCAAGGAAGTGCACCTGTGTCAAAAAGACCTTATAAAATGTCCTTACCTCAAGTGATTGAGCTAAAAGAACAGCTTCGCCAGTTATTGGGACAAGGATACATTCGACCCAGCAATTCAAGTTGGGGAGCACCTAATCTATTTTAGAAGAAGAAGGATGGAACTCTTCAACTTTGTATTGACTATAGAGGATTGAGCTAGGTTACGATAAAGAACAAGTACTTGATCCCTCGCATTGACGAATTACTAGATCGACTTCACGGAGCTAAATTCATTACAAAGATAGACCTAAGGTTAGGTTACTATCAGATTCATGTTAGGTAATAAGACATTCCAAAGACATTTAGCACTCGCTATGGACATTACGAGTTCATTGTTATGTCTTCTGGATTGACGAATGCCCCAGCTACCTTCAATCGTCTTATGCAAGATATATTCAAAGAACACCTAGATGATTTTGTCCTTGTATTTTTTTATGATGTTCTAGTTTACTCAAAGGAAAAGAATAACATGAGGGTCATGTATGAAAAGTTTTGCAGATCCTACGCCAACATAAGTTGTACACTAAGGAGAACTTTTCATCCCCAAAAGTTGAATACTTGGGATTTATAGTATCAACTAATGGAATTTTAGTGGATCCCGACAAGGTTAAAGATATTTTGGATTGGCCACGACCCCAAAATGTTAGTGAAAGCAGAGGATTTCTTGGTATAACAGGCTGGTATTGCATCTTCATCAAAGATTATGCTGCAATTGTTGCCCCTTTGACTAATCTTCTAAAGAAGGGAACAAAAATTCAATGGAATGCTTGACACCATATATGAGAGTTTCAAAACTCTAAAACAGCACGTAACCTCAGCTCCATGCTTAAAGTTACTTGACTTCTCAAAGCCTTTTGAAGTGGTTACAGATGACAGTGATATAGCCATTGGTGGAGTGCTTACGCAAAAAGGAAGACCTATTGCTTTTACCTCTCGAAAGCTGAAGATTCATGAACGGAATGATCAAACTCATGATCTTGAATTATTAGCAATCATTAATTCCTTAAAGCTATGGAGGCATTATCTATTGGTCCATAGATTTACTTTAGTGACTGATCACAAAATCTTGAAGTGGATTTTTACTCAACCTCTACTCAATATGCGACAACGACGATGGGTTGAATTACTTTGAGAGTTCGACTTTGCAATTGTCTATAGGCCAGGCAAGGAGAGTTCAGTAGCGGATATCTTCAGTCGTAAAGCCCACATCATCCCAATAAAAACTACCTATACTGCCTCATGTAGCCCAACTCTTGTCAAAGAGATTTTTCGGCTTCTTGGACTTTCAAAACGGATAGTAAGTGATAGCGGGAAAAAGAGCAGTGCAATCGGGTGGCCTCTGTACTCGTGCACACTCCACAAACCACGCCTCATGCAAACAAGCAAAGAACAAAACAAAGGGGGCACCACCCTAAATTAAGAGGTTTAGGGACCTCACACATAGTGCACATAGGCAAGTGAGACTTCTGGCATTATGATGGCATCAAAACATATGGCAAAACACATAGAAGCGAAGCTTAGGGACCTTATGTAGCATATATATGCACAAGACATCAGCTTAACAATACAACGACATCTGATCATACATAACAAGGATATAGAGAAGCAAGCCAAGGATGGCATAATCCCTTGTCAAAAAAACAATCAACCCAGCAAGTAGGTATGATCCTACTAGCAACACATCAATACCTTAGAGAATGATGGCGAGGATGGTGGCCATGGAGCATGAGAGAAGACTCCTTATTTAGGTTTTAGGGCTAGTAATGTAGCATACTAGAGGGAGAGAGAGAGAGAGAGAGAGGGAGAGAGAGTAGAGCTCCATCCATAGCTCCTCGTTGTGAGCAATGTCGTCATAGCTTCGTTGCTTGGTGAAGTGGGTGAAGTGTTGGTTTTGAGTGAGAGAAGGCCTCCTTATATAGGTTTCTGAGAGGGTTTAGGATTAGGGATAAACATGCTTAAATCCGCTGATTGGGGTTATTTTTTGCTTAGGGTGGTCAACAGATTGAGGTCACCTGATATGTCACCATCAAGATATTCTCTAGAGTGATGTGAGAGGGGAGGGTAAATGCTGATTTTTCTGATTGTGACACATGGGGATAAGGCCTTGACCAGCATTTAAGAGCAGGTAAGGTGGTTGTTGAAACTGGAGGTTCTGCACATGTCAGGGGGGGACCTGCTGGGTCCTCCTGAATATCAAATTCTTAAAAAATCCTCAACCATGGCTTCTTTTGACATGTGTTCTTTGAAAAAATCAACATGTCTCTTTTCAACTCAAAATTCTTTATCCCTGTTGACTCACCTTTACCATAAGATTTTCCCCTTTTCTCCTCCTGTAACTGCATTGTTGATGCCCAATCACTGCTTCTAGTAACAGTGAACTGTTACCTACCAAATACTTATGGTGCAGTAAAAAATATTTACCATGGGTAAAAACAGTTACTGTAGGTAAAAAGTGATTTGTATTTACCATGTAGGTGAAAAATATTTACTATGGTAAAAAATATTTACTGCCGGTAAAAAAGTGAAAACGGAGTATGCTGTGCTGTGAGTCCACACGAACATCCTCATGTAAATTTCACTAGAAGTTCACACCTAGAATGGGCTATTCTGTAAGATATAGGTTGTAGGCATGCATAAGAGCTCGTTCCCATGTATCTTCTGTCCATGGCACTTTTAACTCTTTGGTGCTTGTGAAGTAGATTTTTCTTCTCTTTCGAGATCCCTTGGACTAGAGTATCCTCATCTCCCCAACAACTGACTGTGCCTTTATTGCATCTTCAGAAGGGGTCCTAAAAACCATGCATCATATAGCCCTCCCCCTTAAGCTAGAGGTATTTGATGCCTCTAGCTGTAGGTTGTGCTACAATAGGGTTCTCTTGAATACTTACCCACTTGGTACCAATTGAATTTGCCATCTTACTGCTTTCTTGGCTGATGCACCCTGTTTAGTCCTTTCTGATGAATAATTGTATCCATCCATGACTAACAACTGGTCTCCTAGACCCTTGAAAGCCATACCCCATCCATTGTCAATATCCGCTTTCACTGGTAGCATTCTCTTTTTTTCTTTTCTTTTTTTCCTTTTTTTTTTTTTTTTGCCCAACCCCTCGTTGAGCATTCATGCTCAACCATAGTATTATTTAGGTAAAAGATGACTGTATAGAGAGAAGTATAGTGGCTATATAGATAGGATAGAGATAGAGAAAAAAGCATCTGCTACTGCATCACCCTACAGGGTCAAATGGAAAGCTCAAAGCTCCCCCACGCATGGTGTAGAATCCACCTGGATCAAAAGTAAAGCATTGCTCATTGCCATCAACCTATAAAACATGTATATCCAAGCCTTCCTTTGCACTTGTAGGCCAATAGACAGGCCACCCTTCCAGCTCTTTATAGCACGGAGCTTCGTCACCCTGCATCCATAATCCTTCGTGTCCACTATAAGCATACTTGCCATCACTTGAGAAACCTGAATCATAAGCAGCTATCCTACCATCTGCTACAGAACCCTCCATGGTATAGTCCACTTCAAAAAAACCTCGCCATTGACACAAAAATATATGTAAAGCAACCTCCAATAACACATGTATCCATAGCATCACATAACATAGCAAGACCCTGCCATTTGCCTCCACTTGCTGCATAGCCAAGCAAACCTGATCACTTTTCAAACCTGTATCCAAACCCTCCACAACCATCTCTTTATACTCAGAAACATGACCTACTAGAGCTTCAACCTGTGCAAATACCTCATCACTAACAAGGTTGACGGCACCTTCCTTTAATTGGATATGGTGTTGGGTTACCGTCACTCCTTTAATGTGCTCGTAATCAGTTATAAAGAGTCCAGCATGCTTCTTTAGTACCTGCAAATAGGGTTCTCTCTCTTCTTCTAGTAGGTCCTTAGCTAGCATCTCCTCTAAGCCTGTGGCTTCTTCCTTGTTTAGAGAGTCTTGACCACCTTCTCCTTCTGGGTTTCGCAGTATTATACCCATGACTTCCAAAGAGCTAGCATCCTCCTCAGATGACTCATCCTCAGATGAAGAGCAGCTGCTTGTGCTCCATTCATCCATAGAAGTCTCCATCTCTAGGTCTTGTTGTCTACCCTGCTTCATGTCATACACAATTTTTTGTTGCTTGCCACCTACCTTATGATTTGGTCGCAACTCAAGGGAACATGTCTCCCAATCTTGCCTAGCTTTCATAGCCATAAGCCAAGGTCTTCCAAGGATTAGCGGATAGCCCTCCCCCTTAGTTGGGATCACATAAGCATCAATTGAGATTGCCACACCAAAAGCTGAAACCTTCACTCCATTAACCTTTCCCACACAAGCCACCCTTACATTATTTGCCATCTTAGCTTGTAAGGAAGTTTGCTCGTTTACTTCCAAACCCAACCTGTGCATTAATTTCTCTGTCATAACACAAATCTCGGCTCCACCATCTACGTACACATTGGAGACTCGCTGACTCTTAATCTCTGCATCAATGACTGGCACGATATCCTTCATGCCTCTTGCACTAATAGACCCAACTGACTTTGCCTTAGCCCTCTTGGTGCTGACCATCTTAGACCAGGTTCTACGCATCTTTGGGGAAAGGTGGAGGAGTTGCTGCCATGAAATCTTTGGTCCTTGCTTACTCACATTTGCTACCAGGTCGTAAGGTATGGATCCTACCCCAAGTGGAAAGTCTTCTACTCCTATGTGCCTCCTTGACCTACTCTTCCTTTTCTTGTCTCCTATCACTTGGGAGGAACCCTCATTCCCTTTATCCGGCTCTGAAGCTTCCATTTCATCAGTTCTTTGTCTCCTAACTCTCTTTATTGGCATGGCAACAGCTTCCTCCATTTTTTCTTTCCCTTTATCCTTACCATTGTCAAGACTTATGACAGAGACAGCCCTGCCCTCCCCTCCGGATGGTAGTGGAGGGATCTCTGCTGGTGCTTGTGGTGGTGGAGGAGGGGGTCTCAATATTTGGATTGGTGGAGCCACGTGTGCATTTTGTCCATTTAGTGGCCTAGCTCGAGGAGAAGTGACTTGCTGGCGAGGAGGCCGTCTTTGATTACCATTTCCTTGATAGCGTCGTGGATGGGGGCAATAATACATGCTGTGACCTACCTCTCCACAGTTGTAGCAAATGTACTCACGTGCTTGCCTTTGTCCTTCTTGTCTATTTCGTTCATTTCCTGGCTGGGGAGCCCTTACACCTTGAACCAGATTGATGGACAAATTGTAATGCCCAGCCAAGGAATTCTTCAGCTTCAACGTGATAGAATCTTAGAATCTAGGGAAAGGAACCTTAGAAACAGATCCCTTAGAGAGCATCTGATCCAATGGAAGGACTACCCTGAAGAAGATGCTACTTGGGAGGATGAAAGATCTTTTATGAAGGATTACCCATATTTTCTCCCAAAATGAGGACATTTTGATTTCTTAAGTAGGGGAGAATGTAATGTGCCTGACCCCGGCAACAACTGTACCCATTGATAAATTGAAAACAATGCAATTTTATTAAACTTAAAGTATCCATTTTTATGAGTTTTTGGGTTCAATCATAGAAAATAGATGTGCTTGTCAATGTGTGACCATTGTAGTCCCCGAGACGAGCTTTCCAATGCACCTGAGGACACTTGAAACCGACCCCGGATGAGCATTTTAGGCTAACTTCAAAGTTAGGGCAAATATTGAAAAAGGGGAATGCTAAAGATAAGTGCATGGGACTTGACACTTGTCCCTCCCTAAGCTAGGGGCGCCCCCTACACTCCATAACCACTCTCCCACCTCTGGAGTTCATCTATAGTCAGCATGGAGCCTCCCCTAGCCTATATAAAGACCCCCAACCCCCTCACAAGACACATTGCATGCTCAGAGAGCTCTTTATGAGGAGGAGACTCTGTTGAAATTTACTCACACATTTGTGTGTGCACGCACACACACACACACACTCGCACACACTCACTCATGGAGTTAGAGGAGGTTCTCGCTAGGCAATGTGAGGCAACAAAGTGACGAGCTGCGATCGACATCATAGAACTTGTAAAGAAGGAGACCAAAGGTAATAGAATGTCAAACTTAGCATCTATGCATACACTTGTATGCTTAGGAAAACACACACTCTCTCTCTCTCTCTCTCTCTTTTCAAAATCCATAAATTTTCTCTCTCTATAAATTCTTGTGTTTCTTGATGCTAGGTAGCATGCAACTCTTGCATGCGTGCATGCAGCCTTTAGGAATGACATGCATCTCTCAATTTTATAGAAATCTCAGATGCATGCTCATTATGCACCCATACTTATCTTATCTGTGCATACATGGGCCTAGATGGGCAAGTATCATCAAAGATATAGCATATAATTGTCCATAGGTCATTAGATTCAATAAATTAGTGATTAGATACTATAAAATCATATAATATTACAAAATTTACTAATCAATAGCTAGTTATTAATTAATTAACAATTAATTACGTATCTTATCAAAGTTTTTACATCACTAATTTTATAATTTTAAAAAGTAATTTGTGCATATTAAAAAATTATCAACATTTTTTCTTGAATTTTTTAAGATATTTCTTTTTCTAAAATAATACTTTTAGGCATAAATGAATAGAAATTACACTAGAAATAGGTAATTTCAGCTTAGTAAAATTAGGGAAAAACTAGCAAATACCATTTGAAAACTTTTTGGATATTTTTATAGAGATTCTTGAGATTTTATTCATCTCTACAAATTTTTGTGTGATTTTTATATGTATGCCTAATTTGTAATAAATAAATTTCTACTAAATTACCTATAAAAGTTGAGTTTTCACTTGATTTTTGGGACAAATAGGTCCACCAGATCCTTAAAAAATTAAGTTATTAAATTATTGGAGATTTTGACTGAACTGAGCACCAGACTCACACTTATTATGAGGAACTTATTTTTCCCACTAATTCTATTTTTGAGCTGCGTAAAGGCCCTGAAAGTCGCAAAGAAGAACTATAACGGAGCTGGCCGAAGCCATGCTCCAGTAGACGAGGCGAATCAGCCACAGCAGTAGGAAATTGTCGAAAATCCAAACCAGGTACCAGTAATTTTAAGTTTTATGCATCATAGATAAGCATGACCTAGTGGAGCTTAGGAAACCATAAGGAAAACACTGGCTGTATAAACCAAAACGCATGTTTTTGTTAATAGAAACCTAGGTAGGATTTCTGTTTGATGTTAAAAATACTCCTTGCGTCAAGTTTGGGTGAAGAAGAGTTAGATTGCATTTGAATAGAGACTGAATCAATTGGATGGCAGCTTGATGCCACGTTGATGCGCAATGTGGGTTGGTGCCCATGCCGCATTGTTGTGCAATGCGGCATTGGTGCCTGATGCGGGTTGGTGCCCATGCCGCATTGTTATATGATGCCATGTTGGTGCACAATGATCGGGTTGGTGTCCGAAGAGGTTTGTTGTCTTGAACTAAATAATTGATTACGAATGACAAACCTTTATACAAAGGCTTTGTTGGTGTAGAGGAAAATCCTATTGTTGCATGTTTGACCATGATCAGCCTCGTTAAGTCCAATAAGAAGACTGTTTTCAAAAGAGATTGTCTGTAGAAAGACTGTCTTGGTGAATTTTGTAAATATTACTGTGAGAACAAAAATCGTATGAAGAATTAATTAAGGAATTGTTTGTAAATGTTACATAGTGTGGTAGTAATTAGAAAACAAAGATAAGGATGTGTGTGGGGGTGGAAAGCGGGGATTGGTTTAGAGCCAATCGTCAGACTTAAATGACGATAGATAACATAGAACTAGGTCCTAACCTTAGGGGATCGACTAACGGTTGTGCTTTACACTCAATGAGGAAAAAAGCATCAGTCTATGAACCAAGGGCTCTAGTTATTTGCGATTCCAAAAAGGATAAGCAACCCCTTTCAGGGTGACCACGCTAAAGGATGCGTAGAGTTAGGGCAGCTCACCTGATTGTTCCTCGGCTTTGCATTGCAGAGTCGATGTGGATGTGTTGAGCTATCCCATTTAGCGATCTTAGACGGTCAGGGATGTTACAGTCTGCACCTCCCACCCTCACAGTGCTACATGATCATCCATCTCCCTTCCCTCAAAATGCGCGTGTGCCACACGTGCCACGCACACGCACACACACACACACACACACACCCTCAAAAGCATCGATGCCGCATCATACGCTATGGGAAACTAGATTTCCACTTGTGAATAAAGTGGAAATATTCTCTTGTGCAAGGTACAAGAAAGACACCTAAGCTTGGCCTACAATCGACAAAAATAATCATGTTATGATTATGGTATGGCAAGTAGATTATTCTTATCGTTTTGCAAATATGGTTTGGAAATCATGTTATGGTTATACTTGCAGTTTTTCACTCATGTTTTAATTATGGTTAGAAAATCTTCATGTCCTTGTGCGTATGGTTTGGGAGTCGAGATTATGATTATGCTTTTGAAAACTTGTCATGTTTAACCTTTTGATTTTGTGGTTTTGTTATGCTTACAATTTTGCTAATCTGTACTCACTTTCTCTTCAATGTCAAACTATGAGTGGAGTGCGATTGATTTTGCACTCTTTCTTTGGGATGAGAGGGTTGTTTCCTAGTGTTGCATGCATCATTAATTCACAGCCCTCTCTGCCCAATATTGTTTTTCAGGTTTTGGCACCAGTATACGTATCGGTATAATCATCGGAGTGGGCATTGAAATAGGCATCTGTACGTCAACTTAATTTCCTGCGCTTACTTCAACGTTTTTACCAATGCGGATTTCATTGCTTATTGTGACGTTCCGCGTATCGATGCATATAATACCGATATTCGCATTGATTTTTGTGCGACATGTTGTAGTGTATCTTTACATTGCACACTAAGTAATACTCTCTCTAGTGTGTGCCTTAAGCTTTCTTTGTCTTTTGCAAGTTGTCTAGATTCTCTTGCAACCGTAATTCCAACACTTAGTACTAGCATACATTTGGCATATATAAAAATGTTCCATGCAAGGATGAAGCACATTGAGGTGCACTACCACTTAGACTAACCTTAGATACATGAAATGAATAAGCATATTGCAAACATCAACACAAAGGCATAAAGCTACGGCCATTTGAACTATTTTCATGGAGTACAAGAGATGGTGCCGCTGAGCTTGGGGGGAGTGTTGAGATATCAAGCTCAACAGATGGTACACATGGATGACTTCTCAATTACATTTATCATTGACACAAGATCAGAAACATGAGGATCACGCCATTGGTACTGAGGCGGTCCGGGGCGGGCAACAAGAAGAGCAACCTCTAGACACCCTTCAAGGCTCCCGTGCTGCTCAATGGGGCTGGGGCACAACACAACACAAACCAAAACAACAAACCCACAGCCAAATCCCAACTACACAAGGGGCACCACCTAGTTTAAGAGCGAACTAGGACGCAAAAGAGGAGAATCGTTAGAGCAACCCACAAACAAGCAAGGAATCTACACTAACCCTAACACCAATGGAACACTCTCACACACTAAAACACGAGAGAGAGAGAGAGAGAGAGAGAGAGAGAGAGAGAGAGAGATGGTGTACAACTTAGCTTCAACTTTATATTTTGCACAAAAAGGAACTTAGAGATTGCGGAATCAAGTGACAAGATTTGGTTATAGCATCACTAGCACATTGTCTTAGGGTTATGGGAGCCCTCTTACCATCCACCTTCTTACAATGGTAGCCAAACAATAGCCAATGAATCACAAGCAACAAAACAACAACCTTCAATGAAACAAGTCACCTTATGAAGCTGAATGAGTTTGCCAAGCCAAATTGGAGGAGAAGCGTGAGCCTTTGGACATGAATTACACCCAAAACTACCAATTCATTGATGTTGGGGTAGATACAACAATGGTAGGAAGAATATCTTCTACTCGCACTCACTCAAACTAGCTCAAGCTTTTCTATGCACCAAGGTGATGGTATATAGAAAGCTTACTCTCTCTTTACAACCAAGATAGAACTGGCGTGTGGTACGCTCAATCTAGTGTGCAATGGTATAGTGATGTCTTTTACAAGGAGGAATGGGTTCTATTTATAGGTTTTAGAAGCCTTGATTAGGATTAAGCCTAATCAATTTTATTAGGAAAGATCAAGGATTATGAATTTTTATGAATTTCAAATGAGAATGGGGTCTCTTTTCTCTTGAGTCACATGGATGTGGGCTCAAGTAAGAGAATTATTGATGTAGTGAAAGGAGAGAAACTTCCATGGGAGTTAGTGAATTTGTTTTACTTGTGCGGTTGCCTACTCCATATGTTGATAGTGTGGGTGCATTTTTACAAGAGAAGTTAGTTGTTAGTGGTAATAATCACTAGAATTGTTAGTGATACATTTACAATGGGTAGGATGAGTTGATTTGATGAAGGAAGAGGGGTGAATTAAAAGAGAATCATTGAGATGGTGAAGCTTTGAAGAAGATTGAACTCACCCTTGTGTAGATTGTGGAAAAAATGACCGTTGGTATTCTTCTTCTTCTTCTTCTTTGCTTCTTTACGCCGCCGCCACGGTTGACCACCACGATGAAAAGAGGATTTGTTGATGAAAAATCCTCAATTTGCAGAAGTTATGATGGTCAAGATACTGAATTTTAGATATTTTTAGGAGAGGTAAATGAACTTGTAACATAGAAGCAATAGAGAGAGACATGGAGAGGGTGTATGTATGTAGAGGTTCATAAAAGAACTATAGGGATGAGAGAGAAGGGTAATGGTGAAGAGGGTGGGAGAAGCCATGGAAATTGCAGGTTTGAGTGAGGGAAGGAGAGGGAGGGATGTGTAAGAGTGAGTAGGTGTGTGGAAGGGTGAGAGAAGACTAAAAGCTACTTGTGAGAAAAGTGGGCAGACTGGGGTCCACTCAAAAAATTATAGCTCACCGCTGGTAGCTTCAAAAATCATGAAACAATTTCAAGTGATTATTCAGAGCGTGGGCTACATTTTCTCTTTAGACCACCACCCCAAATTTGGAGTGGAGATAGGTGCCAAAATTCTCACCAAAAAGCCTGTTTTTTATGCCTGCAAAAGTCTTTTAGTGGCCCCCTCCTTTGTTGAATTTGTACAATGCATCCAAGAGTGAGCCCCTCCATTGTCATATTATAATACAAAGCATCCAAGTTGCCCTTGACCCATGCATGGAGGAGGATTATTGGTGAATAAAGAAATATATACATGGTGGGACTAGTGTATGGACTATTCATGGACTTTAGCTCAATGAGCACATGGTGTTAGAATAATGAGTAATAATAATAATAAAAATATGGAGAAGTTATGGATATGGAAAGATATTGGAATCATATGATATGGTCCCTCCTTGAATTATTTTGGGTGAAAGAGAAAAAGGTATGCAAGTAAATAATATAATAAAAGTAACCAATGAGTAGAAATCAATTTTTTGTTTTCACGAGGGTGAGGGTGAAAATGTTGGAGTGATTTGTATAAAGGAAAAATATGAGGTTAGAGTATGTACAATATTGGCAAAAAATATAATTATGGTGTAAGAGAATGAAAGAAGGTGTACATAGGTTTAATAAAACACACACCTAAGTAGAATATTTAAATAAAATACCAAAATAATTATAAAAAATCCCTATATTTAGGCCATATATACAATGAAATATTTACACACAAAGAGGCCATAATATACTTTTATTTTTTTTATTTTTTTGGCTCAACTAGCCCAGTGACTAGCTAGCTGAGGGTTTTTAAGAAGATATGGGAAAAGCCCCCTAACTCACACACGCCTATGTACAGTGAAATGGTAGGGATAGCCATAGCATTTGGGTGAATTTGGTAGGGTGGAGTAACTTACTATGGCAATTATGGAGAGCCGAAAAACGGCTATCAGTACTACAACTAGACTTCACCAACATGGTTTACCTATCAAGAGTGATGGCCACTAATCTTTCCATCAAGCTCGTTAGTGGTTTCACACTGACTGTTGTACATTTCCATCTCACTTACTGGTGGTTTGACATATAAATTGACAAAAAGAGACCTCCTAGTTTCAACACAAAATCCCTACCACAACACTAATGCATGTTGACGACTATGAGGGCGATGCCAGGGACCTCCAGTTGAACCATCCTCAAATGGTGGCTACATTGCAATTGTTGACATTACTCATGCTTGAGATAGATAACAAGACACGACTCCACCTACTCTTTGATGTAAGATCAAGGGTATGATAATGTTCAATATTTCATACAAGGATACCTTAACCCCTATAATTACTTCCTTATTGGATCAACCTTTTATTTTGCATTCATTAGACTAAATTGAACTCGATTTTCCAAGGCCAATTGGAGGGAGTTCTCTAATTCACCCTTAGTTCAAGGTCATTGATGCTTTTTTCTCGGAGAGGATCAAGCACATCAGTCAATGCATTCCCCTAAGATGTTGGTTATTACCAACTACTCGTATCCCATGTTCTCAAGTATGATCCCTACTATGAAAATCGAGATCCCTTTCCCCATTTGTAACTTTGCTTAATATACAATATAAAATATGGGATCAACTTTCCAGCCAAAAATCGCGAGTGCGACTTGAATATGCAGCTTCTGTTTTTTAGGTTAAGAAGTTTCCAAATAATTTTTTATCCTTTGAGTGATTTGATTTAACCCTATTTCTTGTAAAACTATTTTGAGATTATACCAATTACTACTCAATTTGCATTGGCATCACCGTTCAAAATAAAACTATTTTTACCTTAAGTCTATGGCTTAGATGTATTGTTTAAGAGTAGGGCTATGAGGAGGCCCTTACAAACTTCCCAAAAAAAATGAATATTTCCTCAACTCAAATTAAACATTAAAGGAACATGAGGTAAAGCTTCGACAGCAAGATACATCTTCGACGTCTAGATTATGTTAGCTCCCTCTTCCTTATAAATCACAATCCATCCTTGCCTCTTGCGGAAATCTTATCTCAGTTTATCTACTTTCTTTCGTTCTCTTGATCAAGAAATTTTTGGGTATTGTTGGACTTATTATCTCCTTTTAATCCTTTAGAAAGTCTCCTTGCTCAATATTACTATCTATTTTTTGGATTCTCAAGAAGAGTTGGTTTTATCAACAATGAACATTTCTTATTTTCAACAATCAAGATAGTCTGTGAGGAGGAACTTCATGAAGCAATATGAGTGCGTGCTCTTTCCTCACATGAGAAATTCTATAGCATAGGCCAAATGGTGGATGTATCAAGGCATAACAAGGATGACACTCAGGGATCGATATCCCTTTTGAAACAATGTTCGCTTCGCTATGGTTGTTGAAGCTATGGGTTTGGGTTCTCTATATTACTAAATGGAGGGGTCAAAGTTTCATGGGTTCTTTGAGCGGGTCTTCTTGATTGCACAATTTCTTACTCACCAAAAGATATGCCTTTATTCCATTTTTTTCTTGCCTCAAGTAGAGGTACTTTTGACAGGTCACCTCATGCCAATGGGTTGGGTTCTTGGATAACTCATCAAAATATTCCAATAGATCAGTTACCATATACATGCACCCCTTGAAATAGTTGTTTCTATGATGGAGAGGCTTATGAGATGTGAAAAAAATATATATATCTTTGTTGTATCTCTTTGACAAGATTGTCACATATTAAATGTTAAGATCTTTGTCCATGTCTTGAGTATCTCTTTTGTAGAGGCTTCACTTGATGAATATAGTTAATTCTATTCTTTCTTATTCTCTTAATTCTTGTGTTTTATAAAATTCCTTGAGAGAATTACAATCTTAACTATTTTTTATATATATTTATCTTGTAGCTCGATACAATGATCATTGTACTTCCCTAGTTGAGCAAATTCTTCTTTGGTTTGACCGTGATATAACTCGTTCTCTTGTATTGAAAATCATAGGATATCTATTCAAATGAGCATAGCTCTTTTTCCACACACTTGATCTCTTAAGGTTATCCCTTATTATATGAATCTGGTGATGCCCATTTCTTCAAGGGTACTCTTAGCTACAGGAAATGGCATATTTGGATCAGCCATTTTGAGCAGAATATGGAATTCTCGTCCATAAAGAGATTTAAATGGAGGCATTCCCTAAGTTTCTATGGTAAGAGGAACTATAGGCAAATTTCACTACGGTTAAGTACTTGATTGTAAAGATGAGAGTGCTGACCACATAAATAACTTAGCATATCTATAATGACTTGATCAATTCTTTCAATTTTTCCACCTATCTTTGGATGATATATTAAAGGTTAAGAGGGGCTAAGGGATTTTGAATAAGTTTTGTCTCTTTTCCATCATAGGCAGCACCATTACCAAAGGCAATGGGAGTCTCAATCATGATGGGCCAAAACTCCACTACCTCATGAAATCCTACTCTTTTTTCCCATATAAAGCTTGACAAAATTACAATGCATCAAGAAAACTTATAATGAGATCACATTATTGAAGGGAGAATGTTAAATTTTGTGTAACGATCTAGGTGGCACTTGATTTATGCAAAAATTGAATGTTTCTATGACAGGAGAAAACATATCTACTCAACTATCACTTAATGAGCAAAGGAAAACTTTTCCCCAACCACCTTTGAACCATCAAGAGCTTATCACAGGGTGTTGGCCTTGGTTGGGGAATGTTGAGAAAAACTTTGACCCAACCATAATAGGTTATCACAGGGTGTTGGCCTTGGTTGGGGAATGTTAAGCTATCAAATTTTCTTGATGTTTGCTCTTTACTACATACACTTTGTCTATAATAGCTTCACATAAGGTCTTTCCATACACTTCTTAACGTGCTCTGTGTAAGGCCAAAAGAAAATTTGTTTAAGAGAAGCAAACATTTTTTGATAGCTTTGGTGAGCTGCAAGGTGGAGTTCCTTTAGAATTGTTATGCATAATCGATTCTTGATTCTTGAACATTAATAGTCAATCTTGAATAGAGTAATCTTTCAAATATTTTATCTCAAACAATCCATCCCTAAAATTCCTTAAAATTCTTCATCTTGAGTATCCAAAATTGACGAGAACTAGAATGACCTTCGAGTTGAAAGGGAAGGTCAATACCTTGCTCGTCTATGAGAATAGTGGATCCATTGGCCCATGATGCTCTCACCACCTTACCCTTGGGCCGAGCCTCAAGTTGCAATCTCCTCATGATGAAATTTAATTTGAAATTATCTTGCTCACTCTTTCTTTTGTTTCTTAAAATTTTTTATTTCCAAAATGGTGTTATTAACTTCGATTTAGTTACAAAAATTTGTTACAAAAGCTCATTGACTTGATAAGGGAGCTTTTCCTATTTTTCCTTGCACTAAAACTTGTTCACCAATTATTTGAGTCTTAAAAAAGAAACGATTCCTTTTGGAGGAAAGATGAGGTGAAAAAAATGTTCTAGGATGGACTTGTTTTCTTTTCTAGAGTTGCTACTTTCATTTACTCTTGCATAATTATGAGAAATTCTCATTCTCGTAATTTCTATGCCTTTTTTTTTCTCAGTGTCTCACTATCTTTCTAAAAAAGCTCTACTAAAAATATTTATTTGGTCAAGGATAGAAACTGTTCTCCGCTACGACTTTTGAGGGCCATACCAGGGACCTTCAGCTGCATCATCCTTCAAATGGCTACACCATGATTCTTGATATCCCTCCCACTTGAGACTAACACCAAGAAAGGACTCCTTCTACTCTTCAATGCCAACCTAAGGGTGTGTTAACATTCCATTTTTCATACACAAATCCCTTAATCTCAAGGATTACTTCCTTACCAGATATACCTTTTGTTTTGAAGTCGTCAGACTAAATTGAACTTGACTTTCTAGGGACAAGTTGTGTGAGTTCTCTAATTTACCCTTAATTCAAGATAATCGGTGTTTTTTTATTGGGTAGGGCCGAGCATAGCCGTTAATGAGATTCCCTAAGATGAGGATTATTACCAACTACTCATATCCCATGCTCCAAAGTTTGATCCCCACTACATAAATCAAAATCCCTTTCCCTATCTTAACTTAGCCTAATATACAGAATAAAAATTGGGATCAAGTTTCCGGCCAACAATATAACCCTTTGGAATCCACCCTCCCACCAAACCATTCAATAAATATACATTTCCAAGGTAGTACTTTGATACTATAAAAAAAAGAATCCAATCAAGTCAAACCAAAGAATACATTTCAAACATTTGAAAGTATCATGTAAACTATTGCATACCCTTGCAAAGTGTGCATTTATCCGATCGTTTATATATTTTCCCATTATAAAATATTTTTATTTCTAGTTATTCTTTAGTAATATTAAAATTCTCTAGTTATCTTTCAAGCAGTCACATATACTTCTCTAAGCATATTCTTATCCTCGTCCCAAGACTCGGATATCCCATCTCCTCCACCACATATAAAGGTGGCGTCTTAACACAAATTTCAATTTTTTTGAAAAATCTTATTCAGGAAAGGCTTAAACTAAAAATATACTTTATGTTCCTTTTAGAAAAAATCCAAGTAGCAGAGCAATTGTCCAACTGATGTGGACATGTAGGGTAGCATAGTTACGTTCCTAGACTTTTACAAGGTTCCTTTTTACCAAACAATTAAAAAAGTTCCTTAATTTATCATATCTTCCTCCCTTATATGACTCCTTTCTAGATCCATTTTTCTTCCTCCTTTCCCGTTGGCATTAGGCTTACCCAGACAAGGCTGATTCGTAGAGGCATCTGCCAGTACTTGCGTTGCATTCCACACATAAATACATGTGCCGGCCTTTTCACCAATCATTTTAGACAAATGTCACACTTAAACTTCTATGTTCTGCTAGGTCTATCCTTATCAAATCTTCTCAGTGAAGTTTTAATTTAAACTAGATTCATTGAGCTATAATTCCATGGTTCTTACTTCATTTTAATGTCTACCCAAACAAAACCTTAAGAAGACACCGAATTTCTTGGGAGTTAAGGTTTTTTTTATAACATAAGTTTTTAGGGTAGCCCCATCTTTGATCCTATCCCAAAGTTTCTTTGTTGCATAATTTGCCATCCATAAGGCATTCCACATTTATCCTTTAAATTCACTAATAACTATACTTCATGTGATCACTGCCTAAGCTTCAGATAGGTCCACACTCTTAGTTGGTCAAAGCCTCTCACTCCTCCCTTAGGATAGCGCCTCCCCTGCCCGTCCCCTCACACACACACATGCATTCTGTTGTGCATATACATATTGAAATGTCTAGAAAATAGAGAACTTCCAAAATAATTTTCACAAGGGATTTCTCATGAATGACACCATTGCAATTATACTACTTACTAAAATATGAAACCATATCACCAATATATGAAAGCAATCAATGAACTAACCCATGTTAATTGCCTAGTCACCACCATATCATGTACTATCAGCGGGTCAAACAAATAATAAACTCCATCAAAAACCCACATAAACATCATAATCTACACGATAAACACGTGCTTGCACAATCGCACACATGTTCCTGGATTGCAAGAATTTAGTGTTAAGCAATGTTTGTTTATTGGCATAATATGGGTATTGACTCAAACTAAGAAGAGGACTTCACTGATGTGGAACCATCTTCCAAGTGCTATGGCAAGAAGTTCTTGATAGGTGACCAATATATTACGTCTGGTCACTCTTATTGCCAAGGGAGACAAAAATGAGCTCTTAATAGTCTTGCATCATCAATGCTCTTGTACTATACAAGAAATATCTTTACTCTTTTGAGTTGAAAAAATTGAGAGAAATCAAATGAAAAAGAATAAGCTCGATATATGTGATGCAATCTATTGAACAACCAATGTTCATGTTTGAACACTTGAGTTGGTGTTAAAAATCAATACTCCTGCAAGACATTAAACAACTACGATAAGTAAACATGAGGGCAGTTTGGAATTGTTCAAACACTTTTTTTTGTGTGGGGGGGGGGGGGGGGGGGGGGTTGTTGTGGTTAATGGAAACAAACCAAGTGTTGGCATAAATATGGACAGCATAATGATCGCAATAATCTTCAAGAAAAATCCAAGGATAGCCATGTCCTTAACTCTCAACGACTCTATTGCAAAAGCCATGGCATTAGCACCTGTGGCAGTGGGCAACATGTACGAAAATTGTGACCCCAAGCCTGCTGGAACCATAAGAAATAAAGGGTGTTGGTCTATGGATAGGGCAATCTCTGCCATTAGTGGCACAAATATAGAAGCTGTTGCGGAGTTTGATGTGAACTCCGTCACAGTTCCAGTTATAAGCGCAATTGTTGGTGTAATGGCCCAATAGGGTAGAATTTTCAATAAGCTCAACTCCTTTGATATTATGTCTGAGAGACCACTCGCCTCTATCCCATCTGCAAGAGCAAAACCTGCAATTACTTTTATCAATTTCCATTAGATAAAAACTACAAAATCTCTCTCTCTTTCTCTCTCTCTCTCTCTCTCTCTCTCTCACACACACACACACACACACACACACACACACAGCTCTCTTGATCTCTCTCAAACACACACAAATAGACACACAATTCTTATGCTCTCTCTCTCTCTCTCTCTCTCTCTCTCACACACACACACACACACACACACACACAAAGCTCTTTTGATCTCTCTCAAACACACACAAATAGACACACATTTATTATGCTCTCTCTCTCTCTCTCTCTCTCTCTCTCTCTCTCTCTCTCTCTGTGACACACACACACACACACACACATGTACACACTCCCCCCCCCCTGCCCCCCCCCCCTCTCTCTCTCTCTCTCTCTCTCTCTCTCTCTCTCTCTCTCTCCAAGTTACAGGAGGTCATTCTGGTCGTTTGAAGTTGGCTTAGAGTTTGATCGTCACGGCACATATCACTAATGATGGATCAATCAATCAATACCAAAGATCTAGATGCCTATCAGTCCACGCCCAAAGCAAAGGATACATTTAGGGAAAAAAGTTGGGGTAGCACATTTTCACTCAATTCTCTTAGAGCAAGGAAACTATCTAGGGTAATGGATGACCTAATATTTGAGAATGTACAAGTGAGGATTAAGATGGAGTTGAACCTTATGGGGGGAGACATTGAAAAAGTAATGCATGAAAATGTGGAGAATTATAGAAATGATATGTATACATATACGAGGGAAGCGCTAGAAAAAGAGATGCTTTTGGTAAGTGTGATGAGATGTACATGGCATTGAAAGGGGAGATGCAATCTATTGTGAGTGCAAAGGTGCATGTAATGGAAGCTGTGATGCAAACCACTTTAGAGGATGCTATTGCTACTGGTGAGTCTTGGAGATTAGATATGCAAAAATAAGTAAGTGCAAAAGATACATTGAGCGAATTGAAGGGGGGATAAATTCTTTTAGATAGTATCAATGACCCCTATGCTATAAAAGAATTAGAAGATTAACATTGTTAATCCATAACTTTTGGCTAAGGTATAAAAGCTAATTTTTATGAAATCTAAAAAAGGTTTTGAATAATAAGCATAAGACACTTTTGAAAAGCACTCTCTCGTTCTTCCTTCTCAAGGTCATAACTCCTTTGTGAAGTATAAGTTTGAAGTTACATCTTCTTCATTGTGTTCACAAGTGAAAGCTCTTTGCAACATTGTAGGTCTTTCCCAATATAATTGTTTTTTTGTTGTGGCTAACCTCCTTCTCAATTTGCTCCTAACTCAAGATTTACATTATAAAATTGCATTTTATGCATAGGAAGGTTGTTGGGGTATCATTGCTAAGCTCTAGGGCGTATTCGGGATCGAAAATAATTAGATAGAATTTGTTTTGTATATGATAAGCATGATTTTGAAAAGTGGTCAAAAGAGAGATTTGAGGGTATAGGTATGTGTATTTAGGCATTACCTATCTCACCTAAAAATTTGGTTGTGTTTTGACTTTGTTTGCTTAGTGAATCAATGAGTTTTTATTGTGATTGTCATAGTTAGCGTTTTCTACCTAACATGCAATTGAGTGTATTTTCGTGTAGATAGGGATTGAGTGTGTTTTCTAAGAGTTTGACAACCTCTTGTAGCCTCTATGTACTGGTCGAGTCGATTATGTTCCATGCTATGACATTTATGTATGTGATTCTTCTCATTATTTCTACAATGAGATAGTGAGTCTTGGTAACCAAACGAACTCACATTTTGCTATCGTTTCACGTAGAGCACAAAAACCAACTTTTAGAAACCGTACGATTGAGGTGTGTTTACTTTGATTATGTAGAGATGTCTTGGGAGTAGTCATACTTACTGAGGACCTTTAGGCTTAAATAAGGTGTTTTTGAGCGGTGGATAGCTTTGACTATATCGGAATTTGGGAATCAACACTCTATTCGGAAAAAAAAAAACAGTGCTAGAGGACATGTTGGAGAGGGGGGAATGGGGAGCACGCCCTGCACGCTAACAAGGTTGCCTCCTATAGCCCAGGGCACACACTGCACCCCAATCCACTTGAAATCCTTCTTTGGTCGACGCACCGTCGACCAACCGATCCAAAATCACACCGCTACAACGCGCGCACACCCGCGCAGAGAACCACACTTCACACACGTACCAATGCAACAGCCTTTGCGCTCTTCCATACGCTCAAAACACCACTCTCTCTCTCTCTCTCTCTCTCTCTCTCTCTCTCTCTCTCTCTCTCTGTGCACCACTTTGTCGGGGGGACAGCACTTGCCGTACACGCCCGCACGTACACACACGAGAGCAGAAGAGAAGGGGGGAAAGGGGGGCGAGGTGATGCAAAAAAACTCGATTGCAATGAGATAACTTCTCTCTCACTCACACCAAAAGATAGTACAAGACCGCCGCCACAACCGACGTTCATCAAAAAGCACAAAAGAGGCAAGCCCCGCTCAAGCCCTGCACAGAGTTCTCCATGGCTCCTGCTCCCTCCGTGAGCTCCTCTTGATTCAAACGGGTGAGCCCAAAAGGCCAAAAAGACCCCACAATCACGACCACATTGCGGCACAAAACCAAAAGGGCATGAGGGCGAGCACCCTCCAGCCGCGCAACTCCTTCAAACTTTCATGGCCTTTCTCTGTGCACGAAGCTTCTCTGTTTGCTCGTACGTACAAAAGGGCGAGCACCCTCCAGCCGCGCAACTCCTTCAAACTTTCATGGCCTTTCTCTGTGCACGAAGCTTCTCTGTTTGCTCGTACGTGCAAAAGCAAAACGACCCCCTTTTCTTTGTCGCACATTCCCCAAAAAGGAGAGACTCCCCTTTTTTTTCCTCCTTCTTTTCTTCTTTTTCTTTGCTTCTCTACTTTTCTCTCTCTCCCTCCTCAACGGCGACGCGTCTCTTCTCCTTCCCTTTCTTTTTCGTTTTTTCTTTTCCTTTCTTTACTTTAGAAGCAAAGACTTTCCAAATCAACTCGTGAGGCAATGACGGTGCCGTCATTGCCTGTTGAGTTAGCCCTTCTCTTTTTTTCCTCTTTACTAAAGTTCTCAAAGAGGCGGGTCCCATACCCTCACACGAACGTGCACCTTCGCAGGCATGCCTTGCCACCCTCTGCATAATCATCCAATGCACCGGCTATTTGGTCCAGTTAAAACCCGACATTCCCAACTCCAATCGCACCTCTCGGCTCCGCATCATGACGCCTCGACTGCCTCAAACGACATATCCCAAACATGGAAACAAACATCCGACCATCCACGTTCCCTACGAACTACCGACCTCGGCCAAACATATCTCCATGCTCTGGACTCCGATTCAGGTGCCGTCGACTCGGACTAGCATCACATGCTGCATGCTACCCACCTGACACCTGACGAGCTCGAGAAAACACCAAATGACGTGTTTCCCAATGCGGACCAACCGCCCTGAAACTGGCCCATGTCAAAACTTGATTGTCCGTAACTTTCCATCCAGAAGCCCGATTCTCAATCCGAAAAGACCGACCTGCTCCACAACTCGAGCAGTTCTCATGCATCATTTCACACCCGCCTTGACCAACCACGTGTGCCCGCCCAATTCGGTGAGGATCTGCAAACGCATCCCACTTCAACTTGCCATATCTTCCACATCCGGGCTCCGTTTGACGAGCCGCCTGGACCTGCTCGAAAAACACATCAAGCAACACATTTCAGCACACAAAACCATCACTTTTGACACACGAGTCCACCATCCAATTTAGCGCCTGGCAGCATACCATCGGCCTAAAAAGTCTAGCATCAAACATACATTCCCACATCCACCTCGCTACAGCCACACTTCATAGCCGCACTACCACCATACCATGCACTAGCTTGCATATATATCACTGCATGGGCCATCTTCTACCATCGACAGCATTTGGTTGTACCATCATTGCCTACCCACCCCCTCGTTGAGCATTTATGATCAACCAAAAGCATACTCGCTGCATATCAAAACGGCATAACCACACCAACACTGAGCAAACCTTAAACCACATCACAACCTGTATGTACAATATATACATAGCTCCTCTGCTGGCCTTCCTTTAGGCGGGTTTCCCAACCCGCTTTATCCACTATCATCCACTAGGGTGAAACACCTGGCACTAATCTTGACCATCCACAAGTAGCAATTCCCTGTAGTGTTGCACCCCAACACAAACACAATAGTGCAACCAAAGTGCACACAACATAGCCTCACTGATCCACGCAGCCACTGGCATCCAAGCACTCAAAAGAGCACTATCGTGCTCACCACTTTGCCCAACCGCCACACCAACAAACATACCAACATCGATGGACAAACCAACATCGACGGAAAAACCTGACCCTCCCATCCAACCATGTAAAGTGGAGGACTCCTCCACAGACTCCTGTAAACTGGCGACATGCCCAGTGTAATGCTGTTCTCATAAGCATGGCTTTCACGACCCAATGGCACATCTCCCTTGACGGCTTCACATCACCCATAGCCTGCTCTTCTTCTTCACCCTGGCCAAATGCACATGTTCATCACCCAAAGGCCTCTCTAACGGCATCATACCATCGCAGTCCATGCCTGTGGCATCCTCAAACACCGTATCCTCATGCTCATCCGAACCAAGAGAGACACATGGCTCCACCAATGCCTCTTGCAGACCATCCTGTTCAACCTGTTCACTTTCCACCTCCATGGCAGCTTCCTCTTTGGCCAAGCTCCGTACCTGCTTCACTATCAAAGCACACTGCACGACCACTTTAACCAACATCACCATAAGCATGGTGCTGCACAAAACCTTTGCATGCATATCCTCAGCCCCAAGCTTGGCCACTTCCACCTGCTCTTCATCCACATTGGCAACCATCACATCTTTATATACCAAACTAGGCAACTCTACCTGTACCATCTCAGACTCACTAGAGTCCGTCTCTTCGCCATAGGATGTGGACCCATCCTCTTCACCTGTATCCCACAAATGGGAGCTCAAACTCCCATCACCATCACTACCATAGGCCGACTCGCCACCTATATTCACATCCTTTAGCAGCTCCTAAAAAGCTTGGCTACTGCCAACTTGGCTCTGCACACTCTCATCTTCCAAATCCAAGCTCTTGGTACCTACAACTTGGCCATAACCTGCCATATTCTCGAGCAAAGACTCCACAAGAACAGGCTCTACTACCTCTTCAAGCTTCACTTGGCACTTGGCATCTACCATCTTCGTTGCACACAGATTCTCTTGAACACATGGCTTGCCCTTGTTGGCAAGCACATCCACCATTGGCACTAGCATCCTGCAAACAAGCACCTCCGAACAAGCAAAACTCATTATTGGCCTTACCTCAATAGGCTGCATACTTCGCATCATTGGCACCATCCTCGGCGGGCCCAAAGAACAGCGTGCTGCTACAATAGGCGCATACTATACCGGATTAAGCAAGCCGAGCTCCATCTTTCTTTTGATTTTCTTGCTCTTGATCGTGGCCACTTGGACCACTTCACCATAACTTCGCGGCTCTTGATCATCAACCTTCTCACGAACCACAGGATGGAGACACGCAAGAAAATTTTCCATCTTGAAGCAATCGCCATTAACCACATGCGTAAAAGCCACCAACTGCCTCCAGCAAGCTTCAAACTCAGCCACAAAAACCTCAAAATTGGCACTTGTCTCTTGCCGCAGGCCTTTAATCTACACTTCCACTTCATTCACCAACACGACCTTGAGAAACTGCAGCAGAAACCGCTCTTTAAAACCTATCCAAATCTATTTTTCTGCTGCCTACAGACTATCAAACCAAGCCTTCGCTTTTCCTCGCACCACCAAGGGCACCATACACACCTTGTCATCATCACCTGTCATCTGCAATGATAGCAAGAACGACTCAAAATCCGCCAGCCAGTCGTCCGCATCCTCGCTTCCACTAAAGATCGGGCCACTACTTTGCCACATCCTTGCTTCCAATCACATCACCGAGGAGCTATCAGTGCACTCCTCAGTGGGGGCACTAGAAGATGGAGAGGGGGAATGGGGAGCACGCCGAGCGCACCAACACGGTTGCCTCCTATAGCCCACGGCACACATTGCACCCCAATCCACTTGAAATCCTTCTTTGATCAACGCACCGTCGACCAACCGATCCAAAATCACACAGCTACAACGCGGGCGCACCCGCGCGGAGCACCACTTCACACACGTACCAATGCAATAGCCTTTGCGCTCTTCCACACGCTCAAAACACCACACACACTCTCTCTCTCTCTCTGCACCACTTCATTGGGGGGGCAAAACTTGTCGCACACGCTCGCACGCACACACACGAGAGCAGAAGAGAAGGGGGGAAAGAGGGGCGAGACAACGCAAAAAAACTTGATTGCAATGAGATAACTTCTCTCTCATTCACACCAAAAGATAGTACAAGACCGCCTCCGCAACTCACGTTCATCAAAAAGCACAAAAGGGGCAAGCCCCGCTCAAGCCCTACACATAGTTCTCCATGGCTCCTGCTCCCTACGTGAGCTCCTCTTGCTCCAAACAGCTAAGCCCAAAAGGCCAAAAAGACCCCACAATCACGACCGCAACACGGCACAGAACCAAAATGGCACGAGGGCGAGCACCCTCCAACTCCCTGCAACTCCTTCAAGCTTTCATGGCCTTCCCCTGTGCACGGAGCTTCTCCGTTTGCTCGTATGTGCAAAAGCAAAACGACCCCCTTTTCTTTGTCGCACATTCCCAAAAAGGAGAGACCCCCCCTTTTTTTTCCTCCTTCTTTTCTTCTTTTTCCTTTCTCTTCTTCTTCTTTGCTTCTCTACTTTTCTTTCTCTCCCTCCACGGCGACTCTTCTCCTTCCCTTTCTTTTTCCTTTTTTCTTTTCCTTCCTTATTTTATTTCCTTTAAAAGCAAAGACTTAGCTCTTGAGTTAGCCCTTCTCTTTTTTTCCTCTTTACTAAAGTTCTCAAAGAGGCGGGTCCCATACCCTCACACGAACGTGCACCTTCGCAGGCATGCCTTGCCACCCTTTGCATAGTCATCCAATGCACTCACCGTTTGGTCCGGTTAAAACCCGACATTCCCAACTCCAATCACACCTCCCCGCTCCGCATCATGACGCCTCGACGGCCTCAAACGGCGTGTCCCAAACATGGAAAAAAGCATCCGACCATCCACGTTCACTACGAACTGCCAACCTCAACCAAGCATATCTCCATGCTCCGGACACCAATTCAGATGCCATCGACTCCGACTAGCATCACATGCTGCATACTACCCACCAGACACCTGGCGAGCTCAAGAAAACACCAAATGTGTTTCCCAATGCAGCCCAACCGTCCCGAAATTGGCCATTGTCAAAACTTGATTGTCCATAACTTTCCATCTAGAAGCCCAATTCTCAATCCAAAATGACCGGCGTGCTCCACAACTCGAGCAGTTTCCGTGTATCATTTCACACCCGCCTTGACCAACCACCTGTGCCTGCCCAATCCAGTGAGGATTTGAAAACACATTCCACTTCAACTTGCCATATCTTGCACATTCGAGCTCCGTTTGACGAGCCGCCGGGACCTGCTCGAAAAACACATCAAGCAACACATTTTAGGACACAAAACCCTCACTTCTGACACATGAGGCCACCATCCAATTTAGCGCCTGGCAGCATACCATCGGCCTTAAAAGCCACATCAAACATACATTCCCACATCCACCTTGCTGCAGCCACACTTCATAGCCGCACTACCACCATACCATGCACCAGCTTGCATATATATCACTGCATGGGCCATCTTCTACCGTCAACATCATTTGGCTGTACCAACGTTCCACTACTTTTGGATGAGTTGACTAGGAGTAGGGTAAGTAGATTTTGAAGAGGAGTTTTGACCCATCTTACCCTCTTAATTGTCATCTGTAAAGTCTATTACAAAATTTTAGAGATTTCAGGTACACAATTTGTGCGGTGAGTTCAAGGTATAAAAAACAACATTTCTAGTCTTCATTGCTCGTGGAAAAGTTGTAACCACTTGTCGGTAAGTCAAATATCAGCTTTCAAGAAATTGGAATAGAAAATTGGACCAACAGAAAAAGATCATTTGGAAGTATGGCCAACCAGCGGGGCAGTGTAGCCCAAGAAAGACACGTCAATGATGAAAATTGGGAGAGAGTGACAAAAACCACCATAAATTGAGGAAGAACAATTAACACTAGGACTAGAAGAGGTCCACACCAGTCAAATCTACCAAGCAAGTGGATTGAAGGCTTAGTCGGAGAGCGACCAACTAGAAGAGCGAGTGTTGAGCATAAGCGTAGATCAAACTAGTTGATTTCCAAAATGGTTCAAAAAATATAGTGGATCTAGGGATCCATCCAACCACTTATAAAGCTTTAGGCAAGTACTAAGCGTAGAGGGAATAATGGAATTACATACTCAGTTTGAAGGTTTTTAAATGACTACGGAAGGTAAGTCTTTAACATGGTTTCGCACCATATCTCCTGGAGCTATTATACATTTGTCAGCATTGGCAATGAGATTTGTTGTTGTATGCTTGAAGATGAGAATCGAGCACAGCATGGTAGCACAAATCTACAACTTTAAATAAAAGTAAGGAGAGTTTGTAAGAGACTGTTTGTGTAAGTCAAGTGAGACAATATATTAAAAGATGTTTGGTTCAAAATTCCAACCAAGGAGAGACTTGTCTCATTTTTTTTAGAGGTCTTTCTCAACAAAGAGACGCATGATATTCTGTATAGCAAGAAACATACCACCCTAGAAGCATGCATTCTAGATGCTATAGACTTGGGGGATAACTGAGAGATCTTCAATGAAGGGAGGATTGTTAAGGATGCACAAAGCAAGCAAACCACATCTACTGTGCAAACACAAGTAGGACCTATTGTGGATGCTTTTATGAATACCATAGAAGACATGCTCAAGTGTATGAATGATATGATGAGCAATATGCAGAGAATGCCAGTGTGAGGGCCATGATATGATCCACCACAAGTGCAGCCCATGAGATCCATAAGGCCATCTAAGTGGTGTTCCATAGAAGAAAAATGGACAAACCATGCAACCAACGAGTGCAATTATAGACCAAAATACGATGGAAAATGTCCAATATGTGCCAATGAGACAATAGTGATGACCTATGTATAGGTATCCACCCTAACATGGGACAAATGCAGAAACCACCCATGGATATGGAGAGACCACAACTAGTACTAGGTCAGCAACCACCCCTGCTGAAACATTGTTGTGCTAGTTAAGTATATGCTTGCTAAAATGGACAAGTGGAAGAGGATGCTTTAGTTCCGGTTATTTCCTACGAAGAGGCTAGTTTGTCGACTATGGTAGCAGAGGAAGAATGATACATTCAACCACAACCTGCCACAATAGAACCAACCTATCAGGCACTTCTAGAGGTAGCATGGGTTTACTTTATTGAAAAACAGGAAGCTAGCATCCATGATGAAACAAATACCAAAACCAAGAACTCGGAATTTCCATAACTGTGGATCTGATGATGATTGGAAAAATGATTCTCTAGAGCCTGATAAGAATGCTAGGCTAATAAAGGTTTATTCTATGCAATGTGGCATAATAGGTGGCCAGTATCCATCATATTGTCTTGTGAATCCGGCAAACAACAAAAAAATGGCCATAATCATAGTGCAAGTCATGCCAGTTAGCTCCTCAGATTATGTGAGTATCATATGTGAGTGCAGCAGAAGGGGTTATTAAATTTTATTTTTTCTCATAGTTTCACTTACAAAAGGGTATCGTAAAATGGAATTGCAAAAAAAAAGATACAGATTGAATAGGAAAAGGGTTTTTTTAATTTATAAAAGATTTATAGATAAGGAGTTTTAGAAATAGCCCATGAACACACGCGATATACACAATTTACACATAGTGACCTCCCCCCCCCCCCCCCCCAAGGAATCCAACCAAGGTGATGACCAAGAGTTAGGCCAAGAAAAAAAAGTAGTGCTACTGAGTTTGATAGCAGCAAGAAGTCTTCAAATGACTCCAAGAAAGAAAGATGTAATGCTATGGGCTTAGGAGACAACAACAGTCGAAGAGAAAGCCCAAAAAATATTTGACGAAAAAGCAAAGCCAGTGTCGACTGAATTCAAGGAACCAAAGCCAAGATCAAGAGGATCAATGTTGGTAGACAAAATATATTAACCCATCAATGACTCCATAGAAGTTGAAGTGGGTCATACACCGGAACCAAAATGGAGAAACTATCCAACACTTGATATGGAATCTGCAAAGCTAAAAGCTTATGAAAACTTGGTGCAAATCATGCAAACAATGCTGGAAGCATAAAAACCAAAAATGAAAACAACTGAAAATCCAGCAAACAAAGGGAGAAACAAAATCAAAATATTTTGGAAACAAAAGACACTAAAGAATCGAGGGAGTCTTTAGTTGAAGATGAAAATCCTGAAATCGTAGTACCACACAATGCGGAAGGGATAGATGGAATCCCCTTGGTGGAGGAGGATTGGCGAAATAACCTATGGGAGAGAGTTAGGGAAGTAAACGATGGAAGCCTGCGATACTAAAATAAGCTCCAATCACCCATGGAGCTAGATGGACAATCTCTATATGGAGATTAAGAACCAAAACAATCAAGCTTGTCAAAATCCCAAATCCTCAAGGCATGACCCTCATCCGAGGGGATTACTAGTACCTTTTGTATGGTGGCACCTGAGCGCACAACAGGGGGGATTTTTTCAAATAGCCATAAGCGTGTACAATAGGGGGTGCCCCAAAATTTGGGGATGCATATACCGTACATGGGGGGGGGGGGGGGGGGGAGGGGTTGTAGGTTTATCACCCTGTAAATTAAAGGTACTTTGGAATTTTCCCCCCCAACGCATGCCATCAAATGGCTAATCTCGGTTTTGAACCAACTCGAGGCTAAGTTAAGGCAAACCTTACTGGCTTAATCATATTGCAAAATCCTCACAAGATTAAAAGGTTTTTAAAAAGAAAATTGGTAAATTTTAAAAAGTGTTATAGGAAATACAAGTAAATGCAACAAATTTAACCATGTTTTAGTAAATTTTCATAGGAACAATCTTAACCCATACCTCTTGATCTCTGACAAGTCGGATCATGACAAGTGACTGCAACCCAAGTGCCAACAGACAATCTTGTGTGGGCTATCATCCACACAAAATAACACATCCTGCGAGTGATCCTGAGGGTCCAAATGCATGACCAAAACTCTCGCTAGAAAGTAGGGAGGATGAGTTGATCTTGCCATACATGTTAATGAAGTGGACAGTGAGGTGGGTGTCAAGTCTACAATATAAGCCTTCTCTCGAGGGCTTGGAACTCCATCATTGTAGAAGGGAGTATTACCATGAGTGGATGATTTTTTTGTTGATTTGAGATACAATTTTTCAATTAAAATCAAAATTTAAGAGATGTCGCTTGAGCTTGGGCCTATACTTGCTCACAACATCCACATTCACTAGGTTATGGCTGGAGACTCTAGAGATTTATTATTTTCTGAAACATGGACCCCTCTCTCTTTCACTGTCATATTTGAACTTTGTAAGTTAGGTTGGGTTCAAACTTTTGGGACAACAAGAAGAGGTATGTGTGCACGTCTGCCATGGTAGGTAATGGTTGGAGGATTAAAAAAAGCCTTGGCTTTTGTACCCGCCATGGAAGAGGTGGCCTTATACCCCCAGAAAGTGTAATGTCGGAGGAAAAGCTACCAAAAAGAACTCGCTACCTCTACCCACGATGCCCAAATTCATTTGCTAATCTAGAAATAAAGTTTAAGGCATGGTGTGACCTGAAAAAGAATGGGGACGGTGTGGGAATACTAAACCGGCCATTATTAGGGGTTTCAAGGAGAAGATGCAGGTCATGGCCGTAGCAGAGTTGAATGCGCGAGCAAAAGGATGAAATTGGATAGAAAAGGGGCAATGTTAGCAGTGTTTGTATGTCAATGTGTGATATTTTCTTGGCAACTCCATGATAAATTCCCTTATAAGTATAGAGAATGGGGAAAATGTACTATGATAGCCCCTAGATGTGTGTAGACAATGTGAATATCATCAAAAAAAGAAGAAAATATTGCAAATATTACTCTTTTTACAAGGTTTTTGGCAAAAAAATGATAAAAATAGAGAAACCTGCAAAAACATGGACAAGTATAGTGTTTATGTGTGTTTAGGTAATTTTTGGATTGCTTTTTTATTTTTTAGATTAGTGTTGTAAATTTCTTTTAATTTTCTTAATAAAAAGGCTAATTTTCCCAAACTAAACCAAAGTGAACATGGGGACTCTTCTCGACATGAGGGACAAGCCCAAATGCTTCAAGGTGGCAAAAAAACGTCACTCCTAGAGTTGGGAGCAATAACATTTTTATCAGATGGAGTCATGTGGAGTGGACTTGGAAAGGACTTATGAGCTGTTAACTTTAATCAAGGACAACAAAATGAGGGACTCTTCTCAACATGAGGGACAATCCCAAATGCTTCAAGGTGGCAAAAAAACGTTACTACCAGAGTAGGGGGCAATACCATTTTATCAGATGGAGTCATGTGGAGTGGACTGGCAAGGGGCTTATGAGCTGTTAAGCTCAATCCAAGAAGACAAAACTGCAAGAATCTCACATTCTACTGGTCAAACCATTGACATCAACATTACTAAAGGGATTGTGATTGAAGCATTGAAGCTTCCAACTGAAGGCAAGTCAATGAGATGCAAGGAGAAAGTGCTCCACCTAAAGGTAGAGCTACTCAAGATTACATGTCAAAAACTCTAACAGAGACAATTGAAATCTTCAAGAGGATTCTTGACATTGTCTGCATCATGTTCATCAAGATTGCAAAAATGATTCTCACATGAATACAAACATTTCACCAAGCAAAATACACTAATTCTCCATGGATGGCCTTCCTCGAAGGTAACCAAGGGCTCTATTATGACTTGTCAAATCAACAACCTGATGAAGTTCTATATGGCATCTTTTCCAAAGTCAAGTTTCTACCATCCAGCTATATGCAAAACATTTGAAGAGGCTTTCTACATGGGGTTCTTCACTTTCAAATTCCATATTTTTGGCCTCGTGGTAGAAAATCTGTGAGCAAGATTTGTTGTCTACACAGTCATGGAGCTCAACAACCCCATTGACCTACAATTTTTAGCATAAACAGACAAAAAGTTAAACATCAAGTACTATAGATCCCGCAAAGCTTTATGAAAGTAGTACAACGCACCAAAACCGGATCACTATCCAGTCCCTTGAAGCTATGTTGCAAATGACCCAAGCTATAGGAGGGGGAGAAATGTTAGACACATTGCTAACACCGGAGCTTATGTAATAGCCTATGTTGTGATTTAGCTTTTATTGAGAAAAATGGATGCGCGTCTCTATCCCAAAACCTTTGTAATTTATTGATTCTCAAACTAAAAGTGTACAAGATTATGCAATTATGAGCTAGTTGAAGCGGGGCTAAATGCTTCTAGATTGTATCAATGAATACCTAGGTTGTAAGAGAGCTAGAAGATTACCATTTTTAACCCACAACCTTTGGCTAAGGTATAAAACCCATTTTTCTATAAAACCCAAAATAAGTTTTTGGATAATAAGGGTACGACGTTTCTCCAGAGCACTGTGTACTCTCCTTCTTCCATCCCAAGATCATAACTCCCTCGTGAAGTTTCCACTTGAAGTGCCATCTGCTTTCATCATGTTCACAAGTGAAACCTCTTTGAGACATTGTAAGGCTCTTAGAAAAAAAAGGTGCTTTTGTTGCTTCTAATCTCTAGCTAAATCTGCTCATTACTTAATATTTACATAACAAAACTGCATTTTATGCATAGGAGAGGTTTTGGGGCATCATTGCTAAGCTCTAGGGTACATTTAGGACTAAAAATAGTTAGGTCAGCTCTGCCCTATAAATAATAAGCAGGACTTTGTCTACTGGTTGAAAGGGCAATTTGAGGGCATGGGTATGTGTCTTTAGGCATGACCTATCTGACCTATAAGATTGGTTGCGTTTCTACTTTTTTTTCTTAGTGAATTGATAAGATTTTCTTGTGGTTGTTTTACTTAGCATTTGCTACCTCACATGCAGTTGAGTGTAGCTTTGAGTAGATAGGGATTGAATGTGTTTTCCAAGAGCTTGACAATCTCTTGTAGCCTCCATGCACTAGTCGAGGCAACTCCATCCCATGTTATGATATTTATGTATGTGGTTCTCATTGTGTCTACAATAAGATAGCGAGGCTTGGCAACAAGAGAGATTACAATATTCTTGAAAAGGAGGGAGAAATTAAGCCCTTAGTGATTAAATAACTCAATAAGATCAAACAACAGGTGAAAACTAAATGAGAAGAGGAAGATAAAAAGTTGATAATATCCTCTTCATGGGCAAATGTCCTCATCAAAACTCCAAAGAAGGTTGTTGAAATTGAAGAATGGATTGAGGTTGCAAAGAAGGGAAAAGCCAAGATGGTTGAAGCTACACCAACAACCACCATCATCGATATGACCATTGAGGAAGAGTAGAAGAGGAAGACTACATGTTACAGGCCTTAAGGAGAGTAGAAATGTGGAAGAAGAAGTGAAAGAAATCTTGAAACAAATGGGCATCTTTAAAGCTACACACACAAGTGCATGGAGAGTGGGGAAGAAAAGAAACAATGGGGAAGGAAATTCTAAGCAAAGTGCACACATTTTACGTCTCCCTAATGTGGAAACTAGAAGAGAATTCTTGAACAAGAAAACAACTCTTAAACAAACTGGGATATTTCTTGGTGATGACCTCACTTTAGCACAGATTGCACACATTTAAGAGTTGATGCCATAAATCAAGGCTACAAAGGAGAAGGGCGAAATTGCTTTCTATAGAGGGGAAGATTGGTAATCTTTGAAAGACAAAGTACATGATGGTGCAAGACCTATGGGACCAACCTTAAAATGATAATATGGAGCTGTAATGGACCAATGAAGCTAGATGTTGCTGCATTTGAGGATAGCTTCAAGGGAAGAGAAATTATTTTCTACTTTGAGACACATCAAACTCACAGTGTATACCATTACGGTAGACCACTTATAGATAGGAGGTGAAATTAGAGCATAGAGGATGTGGGTTAGGAGGTGTGGTAGTTTTATTCAAGAAGAGTTGCACCCTCTCATCCGTATTGTTTGGAGAGATGAGCATGCTAGATATATGTGGTTAAGGGTGAGAACAAAGATAAGGAGGCCAATTTATATTGCAATATGCCATTTCTCCCCTAGCACACCTCTCTATGCAGCATCACCCAAGGAGCAGTCACCATGCATGATTCTAGATGAAGACATATGTGAGTTCTCTAGGGATGGGGATGGCATCCTCCTAGGGGACTTCATTTCTATGATAGGACACTCTCAAATAGCCTTCTATGATACCTCAGAGGATATGCTCAGAGGTCTAGATGTCAATGATCTGGGATTAACTAGGTTCTTATAGGATGTGGTGCTTAATGAGTATGCAAGATACTTGATAGACATGAAGAGTACACATAGATTGGCCATCCTAAATGACCTATAGAGATTTCCAGCAGTGAGTGGGCTCACTTGGCCCCCTTGAAGACACGGGACTAGAAACATTGGACAATGTGATGGCTTAGCCCAATTTTATACCATCTATTCAAGATTTTATAGTTGGCCTTGGTCCTATTGGAGTAATAGTAGATGATGCCATCCTCACATTTATAGTTTCATTCCAATTTAGTACAACTCTATTGGCCAAGGCATCTACGCATACTTGGTTGTTAACCACTGTCATCCACTTCTAGTAGTCATGGGCTGGGCTTGTTGGTGCAATAAGAAAAGGGTAAAAGTCGAGTAGTCATGGGTCGGGCTTGTCGGTCCAATAGGAAAAGGGTAAGAGTGATCGCCGATGAGATGCGCACTCTAACTGGAACATTCAAGGGTTAGTTGGCTAAGCCTGGGCGCCCAAGTGTGAATGGGCGAGCTCATATAAAAGTCAGCTAAACCTAAAAATCACTCATTCTCTCATTTGTGCAATTGAAGAGTGCTCTTGCTCCATCTCCATCATCTTCTTCATCTCCTTGTGTGTGTGTGTGTGTGTGTGTGTGTGTGTGTGTGTGAGAGAGAGAGAGAGAGAGAGAGTGATTGAGCATTGCGACGGCACGGTGGCGGTGAGGCGATTGAGCGCAGCACGGTGGTAGCTCCCTCTACTTCACGGCAAGGAATCCTCCACGAAGGCGAGCGTAGGGCAGTGAGTGACACACCCTTGCTCTCTTTAGCTTTCTAGATTAATCTGTTTGTGTGCTTGTAGCCATTTGTGGCTCGCACACAGTGTACGACAAGTCCTTTGCTTTGACACGCGCGATAGATGCACACATTTTTGGTGTCGTTGTCGGGGAGATGCCCTGCATTAAGCTCGAATAGCACTCTATGTTTCTTTGTGGTGCAATATGAGATGTAAGAAAGGTAGAGAAAGAAGGTGTGTGCCTATTGAGAAGGATTTGTGAACTTTGTTTTTGCTGCAGTGTATTGTTTTCTGTTAATAAGGTGTTAGACTTTTTGCTACAATGTACTATTTTGTATTGATAAGGTGTTAGATTTAAGGTATTAGATCTATAATGTTTGATTTGTAAGGTGCAGTAAGTAGATCTATTAGTTAATTAGTTGTTGTAGCCCTATGTTGAATAGTGTGTAATAGTAGCTATATTAGTTCCAAGTAGGTAGGTTAGGTGCGTGTGTGCGCGTGCGACGCGACCGCGATGACCTTATCCAAAAATAAAAAAATAAAAATTAAAAAAATTAAAGGAAGGACTGGGATCAAGAACATTCCCCAAGCCCAAGCCCAGGCTCAGGCCTCAGTCACCCTTTGGACTTGCTTATTTTAGCTTCAAGTCTATGTAAAAATCGATCCTTTTGAGGACCATCGGAGCTTCGGATAACCGAACGCTGTGCTGTAAATCACACCATGACCCCCTGAGCAATACACTCATTTCGAGCTATCACACGCTCTAATCCAAAAATCGATTGTAACAAGACATTAAAAAACATCAAAAAACGAGTGAAACGGGGTGCAAAACGCCAAAAAAATCAAGCAGCTAACCTTCGAGGGTATTCCCATTGTCAAAGGCACATGCATTTGCGCTATGATTGTGTGCTAGAGATCGAGAAACTAGCAAGCACATTGACTTACACGGGTTCTCAATACCCACCTACCTTAGGTTCCGGGCCCTCGACGGGGACCCAAGGTAGTACAACCTAAGACCCAAACATAGTGGCTAGTGACTCTTCATCCGACTACGATATTATGGAAGGGCATCCTACACCAAACCCCGAGCAAGTAAACAAAAACGTACATGTCTGGGTCCCACAGCTTGGATCTAGTGTATTTAGTCGCTTTATTGAAAGATTTAGTAGAGCTACTCGCTTTGAACCTGTGGGTGGCTAGTGAAGTTAATGAAGGTGAGGGAGAGGTAGATTTGCCTTTGGTATCTCAGGGAGAGCCTATACTCCCCAACAGTGTCCACTTCGATATCCTGCCCCCCTGCTTTCATGGAAGACCCTGCAAAGCAATCACCCCCCGAAGTTCTACTACCTGATGGTAGGAGTCTTGCGGAGGTGCAAGAAGTTGAGCGCTATATGCAAGAGGCTAGGGAGAGGGAAATGGAGAGTTCCCTAGAACAACACAAAGCCATGAAGGGGAAGACCCCTGCGAAAATAGGTATAGCAATCGAGCAATCGAGTGCTCATGAGTTAGTAGGCAATGTGGGTCAAACTGTGGGGAACAACAATGCTTCCACCTCAAGGGAAACCTCTAGTATGCCGGGCCTAGAAGGGCTAATTCTCAACAAAAATTGGGGATATGACCTACAAACTGAAACCTTGACTGACCTGTACACGGGTTACACATACCATATAGGTTGGTTAGAAGTTGTACAATCTACTTCTAGTGCCACACATCTAGAAGAGCAGCAACAGATGGTTTGCAATGTCATCCATAGCATCATCGAATCGGAGAGGCAAAACCGAGGAATTAACATTGAACCTTCAACGAGCCTTATGAGATTCTTGGATACGAGCAAGGCGAGACAACCGACACTGTCACAGATGGAAACTCCTTCAGTGAATCCAATGGACCCTTCATATATTGTGTCGCCTAGAGTTTTGGTACAGTCTAAACCCACAAGTAGTAGTTTTACTTTTCCAAATCTAGCTCATCTGTCCCTCAAAGACACTACGGCTACGATACCTACTCCGATGGTGAGTACAAAAAGTACACCTTGGACCTTGTTTGTTAGCACTGCACCGTTGCCTAGTAGCATAGTGCCCCCAACAATACCTACAGGTGTGCATCAAACTTATGTAGCTGTCGTACCTCATGTCCACGTAGCTCCCACACCCCCAATTATGCCATGGGCTTACACTCCACAATGGCATTATCCAAGCTCTTATTCACGTGGGGCTATACCATTTAGTAATAACATGTCGTATCCGACACCGGCTATGCCTAGGGCCACACCTATGAACTTTGAACCACCACATGGTACACCACCATACGAGGTATGGGACCTTAGGGTTGTGCGTATGCCAAGGCCAAGGCCAACTCCCATCCCACATGTAGTTCTAGGAGCGCTTGCACCTACGACCACTATACCTCTTTATTTATGAGATTTGGAAGCATTTGCTAAAACCATCGATCGATCTATTGTTGAGAATATGCATAACATGCCTGATAAAGAGCCAAGAAGTAAGGGAGTACAAATAGCCAAGCTCACACAAAAATTTAATGGAGACGGGGATGTGAGAAAGCATATCGAAGTGTTTGAACAAATATGCAATTCTCTAGGAGAACACAATGACCTGCATAAGAGTAATTCTTTAAGCCTAACCTTAAGTGGGAAGGCTGGGGATTGGTATAGAACCCTAAGGATGGAAGAAAAAACAATTTACCCTACTCTTAGGAGACTGTTCTTGAAAGAATACATATGAGAGGGAGTGCTTTGGGGTGTAGCCTCTCTAGAAAGCCCAACGAGAGGAAGGAGAGTCAGTGAGAGACTTTATTAGTTGCTTGAAGCATTTGAATTCTCGTTGTCATCCAAATGAGCGCTTCAATAATAATCAATTTCTTGATAGATGCATTAGGGGATTACGACATGAGGATATCTACAATGGCCTAGTCATTAGAGGTATCACCACTTGGGAAGCAGTCACCACCAATGCGATCCAATTGGAGGATAATTTAATGATTCAAGGAGAAAGAGTGTCTGTTGAGCCCAAATCTACTAGCTTGCAAGCATCAGGGCATTAGCCAGTGACCCTAAAACCTATTGCTAAGGAGCCAAAGATATCTGAGATGACTTTTGCATATCCCACCAAGGCGAGTCTTAGAGACAATCATGCTCTGCAAAACAATCATATGTATCCAAGAAGGGAGCAACAATGGTGCTCAGTATGCTATGGTCTACATAGTACTAGTGAATGCCCTACTTTTAGAGTAAAAATCAATGGGAATTGCAATGCCTGTGGGAGGTATGGTCATCAAGCTAAGGATTGCATAGTATTTAAGCGTGTGATGGCCAATAGACCAACCTTAGCATGGACAGACACACCTCAAGTGCTTGCATTGATGCCAACCCCAGCTCTTGAACAAACGTCACAACACATGGTCCCTAGGGCCCAAAATGTTGTCCAAGCAACACCCTTACCACCTCGAATGCTAAGACCGCAACCACCACATCTGAGAATCATGTCTATGAATCAAGTGGGTTGTGAGTCCTTTATTGCTTGTTTGGAAGGTTGTGAAGAAGATATAGACCCTAATATTGCTCATGGGATTGATGCACTTGAAGAAATTCCACAATACTACATGGAGGACTATTGGGGACAAGTCAAACCTGTCTATCAAGTAGCTGCTCTTGTTGCAAGAGGCCAAAATATCAATTACACTGCCAAGAGACCACCTCTTCAATGCTATGAGTGTGTAGGTCCACATCATGTGGTCGAGTGTCCTATTAGTCTACAAAAGAATGCCACACTAATGCAAACCAATCAAGAAAGCACGTCTACAATGTTGACACTCATGTGTAATTGATGTGGCATAGATCATTTGATTGCCCAATGTCCAAATAATCCAAATGAACCAAAGATCACGCCATTAAACTTGATTAAAGGTTACCAAGGAGCCATCACAAGGTACACATGTGGTACTAGTAAACGTACTCATACGATCGATGCTCCAAAAACAAAATTATATTCTTGAGGAAAGAGACACGGTGGTACAGTTGAAGATGGTCGACCTACTGAAGTGCAAGAAATCTAGGCATGCCAGTTTGCAGTCAAATGACGGGGACATTGAACAGGTATTTGGTGCAGGCAGGAGACAGGTATACCCAGATAGAGCACTCTCTGTTACCATATACATGTGGTAGTGATGTGTGTGAGCACACTAGGACCGCCAGGGGCTTTTTTCCCTCTTTAGGAGGTTTTTTCCCCCGTGCATTGTATATACGCCCATCACTCTAGGGCTATCTATCTTTCCATTGGACACTAAGTAACACACTCTCTATTGTGTGCCTTGAGCTTCCTTCGTCTTCTCCAAGCTGTGTGTGTTTCTCTACAACCCTAATTCCAACAATTGGTATCATAGCAGGTCACGTCCTCCTTGGCTTAGTCACAAGTTGCTCCAGCACACGCCTGCTCACTTTCTCCGATTTCAGTGAGCTTTGGCAAGCGTTCGCAGGTCGACAAATATTTTGGGTAAGCTCGCAGAGCTTGGTCTGCTCAGAATTTTTATTTGGGCTCATTTCGGTCTCCGTTTCCACTACAGGTAGTACTGCACAGGCTATTTCGTCATTTTGTGCAGAATTTCTGTCAGTGCCGTTTTCTGCATAACAGGTGTCTTATAGTCTTCTACGGTTTGTGCTATATAGCATGGGTTGTTCCCTCTCCGTTTCTCCTATTTTTGAGTAGTTTTCACATGAGGTGCAACATTTACCATGGCTGACAACAACAACACAGATGTGTTCAAGATGTTTGTTGCTGAGGACAAGTTGGATGGGGAGAACTACCCTATGTGGGCTTATATGATGCAACATGTTCTTGTGTCAAAGGGTGTTTGGAACATTGTGCAGGGCATTGATGTACATCCTGGTTCTGAGGATGTAGGCGATGTTGAGGATGTTGCAGGTCTTGCTGCAAGGATTGTAGCTATTAGAGTTGTTTTGCCTACGGCAGAACAAGCTCGTTGGGATGTTAAGGATACGCAGGCTCATGCATTGATTGCGTTGTCTATGAAGCGCACCATTGTTCCTCACATCCATTTAGCAAAATCTGCAAAACAGGCTTGGGATATTCTAGCAGGTCTTTATGCAAGCCGCAATGAGGCTAAAATTGCTTTGTTGCGTAAAGAGCTGGAGTCGAAGATTATGCATGAGGAAGATGATATGGACACTTTCCTTGCTAGTGTCAAGGATATCAATGAGCAACTTATTTCTGCAGGTAAAATTATTTCAGACAGTTCCCTTGTGCAGACTGTTCTTGATGCCTTACCAGACTCTTACCAGACTTTTGCTAGTACTTGGAGACTTATGACCCAAGGAAATCCAGAAGTTGTCAAGTTTGATGCATTATGAACATTGTTGTTGCAAGAGTCACTTTCCATAAAAAACACGACTAGGCAGCGTGCAGTTGAACAGGCTTTTATTGCTTCTCAAAGAAAGGGTGGTAACAGTACTGCATCCACTTCTTATGGTTCTGCTGCGAGTGGCAAAAATTCTGTTCCTAATGCTTCTGCTGGCAGCAATTCGTCTGGAAATTATGGTGAAAAGGTCAAAAAGAAGATGCGCTGCCATTATTGTAAATCTAATGATCACTTGATCAAGTCGTGTCCTAAGTTGAAGGCCAAAGAGGCTAAGAAGAAAGAGGGTGGTTCCACTACAAATGCTGGTTCCACTACAAATGGAGTTGAAGGCCAAAGAGGCTAAGAAAGAGGGTGGTTCCACTACAAATGCTGGTTCCACTACAAATGCAGCCATTGTTGAGTCTTCTGTGAAAGGAGATTGTAATGCTAATGTTGATGCAGAATGGGCTTTAAGCGCAGAGTACACTTACAATCCTGCATGTTGTCCATGATGCATGCTTGTCAGTTGCTGCAGATTCGCATGTGTGGTATTTTGACAGTGGTGCTACAAAGCATATTACCTCACATCGTGAATTGTTTACCTCTCTCTCGTTTGTCCCTCATGGGAATTCAGTCACTTGTGCCAACAACGCCTCTTATCCAGTTCAGGGAGTTGGAAAGATTGTGCTCACTGTTGCTAATGGCAACTTTCCTTCACACTTGTTGATGCACTTTATGTACCTGGGATCAAGAAGAATCTCTTGTCTGTATCCGCACTTGCTAGACTTGGACTTGCAGTCAAATTTGTGGATGACAGATGTATAGTTCATGATCTCAGTTTTAGTGATGAAATTGTTGCATCTGGGATTTTGTGCTGTGCGCTGTATAAGCTCACTTTGTATGACAAGTGTGGTCAAAATTTTACGAATGCTGTTGCAGATTCAAGGGCTATTTCAGATGCAAAACTTTGGCATGCACGTTTTGGTCATCTGAATTTTGCCAGTTTGCTGCGTTTGCAGAAATCTGATATGGTTGCTTCTTTGCCGCCTCTTGAATCACCTGTCAAACATGTTTGTGAAGGCTGTATTTTGGGTAAGATGCAGCGTTCTAAATTTCCAAAGGATGGTTCAGTTCGGGCCACATGCAGGTTGCAGCTTGTGCATAGTGATGTTTGTGGGCCCATGCAAACTCCGTCCTTGGGAAATTACCTATACTTTGTGACTTTCATTGATGATTACTCCAGGCATGCATGGGTATTTCCGCTTAAAGCGAAGTCCGAAGTTTTTATGTGCTTCAAACAATTTCTGGCTATGGCTAAAATGTCTCAAAATGTACTATGGGCACCCTCTGTTCCGATCGAGGGAGGGAGTATATGTCTCATGAATTTAATGCATTTCTGGCTAGTCGTAGGATAAATCACCAATGTACAGTGCCTTATACACCTCAGCAAAATGGTGTTGCTGAGAGGAAAAAAAGGTCACTGACGGAAATGGTACGATGTATGGTCAAAAGTCAAGCTTTGCCGCATTCTTTTTGGCTTGAGGCATCATGTGTGCCACTTATGTACTTAACAGGTGTCCTACGAAAGCTTTGCAGTCTATTACTCCATATGAAGCATGGCATGATAGAAAGCCTTCTATTGAGCACATGCGTGTTTTTGGTTGTTTGGCATATGCTTTGGGGCCACAAGTGCAGGGCAAAAAATTGGATGATAAGGCTGTCAAATGTATTTTTGTTGGTTATAGTGGTGAAAGCAAAGGTTGCAGGTTGTATCATCCGCAAACAAAACGTATTCTGGTTTCTCGGGATGTAGTGTTTGTGGAAGATTCTGTTTAGCCCTTGCTGTCATGTACTAGAGACAGTAATGTAAGCTCACAAGACATTTATGACACTTTGTTGCCTCTTTTCAGTGGTGGGAATACGAATGTAAGTTCCAATGAGGCAAATGTACAGCCTATGGGGGTTTCTGAAAATGTTTTAGATGAGCCTATTACTGATGCAGATGTACATGATGTACTTGATGAGGAAAGGGCTGAAAATGAGCAGGCTAGAGGTATGCCAAAATGGTTGGTCCACACTTTGTGTGACAGTAAATTGGATGCACCTTTGTCTAGTCGTACTCTTTCAGGCTCTCGCCATGCATCTTATGCCTCAGATTGTTATGCTTTGCTTGTGTCTAGCTTACATGATGTTGAAGAGCCTCTGTCTTTTAATGAAGCACAGAATTCAGAAAATTGGATGGCTGCCATGCAATCAGAATATGATGCACTTATAGAAAATGACACATGGACTTTATGTGATTTGCCTCCTGGCAAAAAGGCCATTGGTACGAAGTGGGTTTACAAGTTGAAACGCAAGCCGGATGGTGAAATCGATCGCCATAAGGCTCGACTTGTTGCAAAAGGTTATGCGCAGCAAAAAGGCATAGATTATGAAGAGATTTTTTCTCCCACTTTTCGTATGACTAGTGTGCGTTTTCTATGTGCATTGGCAGCTCATTTTGGTTGGGATGTACATCAATCAGACATTGTTACTGCTTTCTTGAATGGTGACATATTTGAGGAAGTTTATGTAACACAGCCTCGCGGTTTTGTCATAAAAGGACAGGAGGACAAAGTGTGCAAATGTAACAAGGCTTTGTATGGGTTGAAGCAATCTCCTCGTGCTTGGTATGAGAAAGATGACACTCATTTGGCCAAACAAGGCTTTCGTAACAGTCCAAGAGAAAGCACATTGTATGTAAAGCGTGAGGGTGATGTACTTCTCATTGTGGTTCTTTATGTTGATGATTTGCTGATCACTGGACCAAATGAGAGACATATTGCGAGTGTCAGATTGGGCTGGTTGTTTTGACACGCGAGTGTCCACAAGTTGTTCTTGTTTCATGCTTGGTAGTTCATGTATATCATGGAGCAAGAAGCAACCTACTGTGGCCACTTCTAGTTGTAAGGCTGAGTACAGGGCAGTCTTCACAGCCACGGTTGAGTGTGTATGGCTCATACGCCTTATGGCTGATTTGGGTGTTGGACAAGACAATGCCAACACTATCTACACTGACAGTCAGAGCGCATTGGCAGTTGCGAGGAACCCAGTTTTTCATGCTCGCACAAAGCACATTGAGGTGCATTACCACTATGTCAGGGAGAGGCTCTCAGCAGGAGAGATCAGCTTGGCTTATGTGCCAACAAAGGACAACCTTGCAGATCTTTTCACAAAGGCGTTGTCTCGTGAGAAGCTTGAAGCTTTCCGGAAATCTTTGGGCTTACTCCCCTTTGTGGACTGATCCTGTCCTCAGGGCATGGCACTTCCCTTTACTCATGTGCCATCTCTCGTTCACCGCATCACTCCAGGGTACCATATACATGTGGTAGTGATGTGTGTGAACACACTAGGACCGTCGGGGCATTTTTTCCCTCTTTAGGAGGTTTTTTCCCCCGTGCATTGTATATACGCCCATCACTCTAGGGCTATCTATCTTTCCATTGGACACTAAGTAACACACTCTCTATTGTGTGCCTTGAGCTTCCTTCGTCTTCTCCAAGCTGTGTGTGTTTCTCTACAACCCTAATTCCAACACTCTCTAGTCGAAAGTGTAAGTGTTTCTTGTTATCACAGGTGACAGGAGCAAGTGTTGATATCACAAGCTTGGGAATGAGACAAGGGGTGCTAGATATAGGTGCTATCAGGTTTGTGATGTGGGATTTGGGGCAGGATGTCTGCATGACACTCTACTACCAGGATGTGTATGCCAAATGCGGCTCTTTGCAGGTCAAGTATTGTTTTTTTGAGCTTTGTTAATAGTCGGAAGCAGCTATGGCATGTATGCCAAAATGGATGGTCAAGATCAGCAGGTGCAGGGCTTTTCATGTGCTTGAGGATATGAGTTTTTCGTTTGTCGATCAAATCCCCGAGCAAGAGGATATCCCTTTGATGTTGTCGACGTTCATGACGGTTGTCACTTCTATTTGCAGGTATCTTGGCACCTCGGAGCTACTTTATGCTCTTTTGTGGCTATCAAGCCTTGGTATAGGAGCATGCTCTTGTGGTATGGTATGAAAGGCCATTATCAATATGGCCAAGTGTGGATTGCTTTCGGTGGGAATGTTCACCAAGCCGAGGGAGTTTAAAGAGAAAAAAGTTTTGAATACTTTTATTGCATGGCGTCGCTTACTGTGGGAACGAAGTTGAGCAAGTGTGCCAGATACATGGAGTCAAGGAAAGGAAAGGAGGCCGAGCATGGAAAGGGCGGCCATTTGCCCGGCATGTGAGAGGAAAGTTGTGCCATTTGGGAACTGGCTAGGGGCATGAGAAGGGTAGCACGCATGAGGGTCGCTGGACTTGGTGGCAAGCAGAAACGAGGCCAAGGACAAGGATGGCCATATGTCGGACTGCATGACCAGTAGGGGCCATATGCAGGGCTGAAGAAGGGGGCTGCCGTCAAGGCCCTAGTTTCTTGTAGAAGGAGTCCACTTGAGGCCATGTGCAGGTGACGAGGGAAGCCAAGGATCAAGGTGGCGGGCTGCAAAGGCCACAAAGGGCTGCCATAGGGGAAGTGGGCCGCCAGTGAACTGAAAAGGTGGAGAGTTCGAAAGGCGTTGCAAAGGCCAAGAGCAAGGGGAGGAAGAAGAGGAGCCACCAAAGGGCTGTCAAGCAGTGAGAACACAAAGGGAGGTCCCCATCAGAGGCGGCAATTGCATGAGAGGTAGGTTGCCAGTCGAGGGTGGCTCGGACCTGCAGATTACTGGATACAGGAGGAGGGTGTCCCTTGGTGTTGCATAAGGTGGAGGAGAAGGGCCGAGGGCAGCCAACTGACAAGAGGAGGGCGTTACAAGTGGAAAGCCTCCAAGGTGGAGAGGCTACAGGTTGGAGGGTGATGCAGAGCCGTCGTTTACAAGAAAAATTCCTGGTTAGTGCTAGCAATACGAGGATCCAAATGATGATGGCCGTGAGCCTTGAAGGGTGACAGTCACGGGGTAAGGAAGGGCTACGACCACTTCATGAGAGCAGGAGCAGCCTGTGGCGAGCATGGAGGGTGGTTATATAGAGGGAGTTGGACCCATGGAAAGATATGGAAGGTAAGGGAGCCCCCGACAAAAGGTTTCAAAGAGGGGAGGGGCCGCCTTCAACAAGGTTAGGCAGGACTAAGGAGGGGTTGCACACAGAGCTATTTGGTGTGTGGCCAAGGGCCATTGCGAGAGGCCGCTATGGGCTTGTGAAGCAGGAGAGAAGGTTGCCAAGGGGAAGCCGCCATCATTGTATGAGAAGTTTTTTTTGTTTTGTGCTATGGGTAAATGAGTTCACAGTTCGGGGGAATTATTTTCCGTGTTGAGTTTGCCATCAATCACCTCGTCTATCTCGTCTCGTGCCCTAGTACGCTCGTGGTAGCATTGGCTCCGGGTTTTGTGTATGTGTATATGCAGAGAGGGAGAGAGAGAATGATTGAGTGAGCTATTTTGTGTGTGGTCGAGGCTTGTGTCGCCTCCCTGGGATTGTGTGTTTACTTATTCGGTGTAAGCATGGTTATGCTTGATGGTGTACTATCAAGCCGGTTATGTTAAGGTGTTTATGTGTGAATGTGTACAACTGAGAATGCCCAAAAGCGAGCTGTGCAATGAAAGTTTGCAGATAGTGTGCGTTTGTGTGAGTTTCTATGTGGTTAGGGGTGTGGAATTTATCCTGGGATATAGAGAGGCAGTGTAGAGTGTGCTGGGTTTTCTCCACTTCCCCCTTTCCAACGGCATCAATTTCCCAATCTCAAAAAAAGAAGAAAACACGAAGGAAGAGATCGCAAAAGCAACGAAGTCAGACCCCAGTTCAAAAACCAACACTATCCCGTATATATGAACGACACTGAAGAGGATTCTGATTCAGGTGAAACCATGGAAACCAAAATGACCGCTAAGAAAGAAACCAACAAGCCCCCAACAAGGAAGATCGTCATGAGCCACAATAGCCAGGATTCAAGAAGAAGATAGGAACTTATCCAAGCCTTATACAAGAGATCATGTGAGTCAAGCAATTAAGGAGTTTGGTAGAAGATACCCAAATGGATCTAGAACCAGCACCTAGGGAGATCGAGATTATAGACACATTGTTCCCTATGCAACAACAACCTCACAAATTCCATAGACCCCTAGCTAGCCATACCTAGTGTCATCCAAGAAGAAAGTGACTTAAAGTCATGGAAAAGTGGGCGTACACACTTGTTGTTGGAAAGAATGTTTACAGAGGGACTACCTGACCCTATCGAAGAAATGGAGATCCCATCTTCCCCATGTCAAGGGATTGAAGCCCAAAAGGTGCCGTCACACTATACCCGTTGTAAATACTCATGCTTTTGACAAGTCAATGAAAAGTTATATTTACTCGTACACGATTTTTGTCAAGGATCTTGTGCATGATGAGTTTTATCTTAATCAAACGAAGAGAGTTCTTTCTACAAGAAATTCAATACTCAAGTACCCTGTGTCTGAGGAGTGAAGGAGGGGTCGGGAGCTGAGGCTGAGGACCCCACCGGGGAGAGAGGAGGAACAGAAGGCGGGGGTGGAGACGGGGGAGGGGGAGGAGGCGAAGTGGCAACATCTGAGGGAGGAGGAGGTGGACGTGAAGGAATGAAAGCGAATGGGGCCTCCTGAGGTGAGTCCTGCTGAAGGGGGTCAATTTGGTTCCCTGTCCAAACCCAGTGCTCCTAAGCTGTAGGAAGTTGGCAACCAAGGGGAGCAGTGGGGCGAGCCCGCCCCTGCCGGCGATGGCTAGGCACATGCTTCCAATCATCATCTATCT